>NC_050457.1:5247996-5582996 GCF_903995425.1 Onychomys torridus | reverse complement strand
CTGATTTCCTCAGGCACAAGGCATGCATGTGGTGTACTTATATATGTGCAAGCAAGACACGTGCATAAAATAAAATAAATAAACCTAAAAAAGAAATCAAGCAAACAAATGACTAACCACATCCAGCTCTTCCAGTGTGCTGGAAGGCCAGTCCATGCATTTTTGAGGGTTTGGCGCCACCTGCTGGCTCAACGTCAACTTTTCCCATTCCCTTTGAGTCTGAGTTTTTGTTTTTGTTTTTGTTTTTGTTTTTGTTTTTGTTTTTGTTTTTGTTTTTGTTTTGAGCTGAGGATCAAACCCAGGGCCTTGCACTTGCTAGGCAAGCGCTCTACCACTGAGCTAAATCCCCAACCCTGAGTTTTTTTTTTTTAAACTATGATTCTTAAAAAAGAAATATTACTTTTAATCATAAGTTCTAGTGAACACCATTAAGCAAAAAAAGTGAAATCATTCAAAATATTACCCTCAGGAATTTGTACAAATTCTAAATACACATTTCTATCTATAGATATATGACAGTTTCAATATCGATTTATTTAATATTTGTTTTTCATTTGTTTTTGAGAGTAGTACACACATAAAACTGACACATTTTCCTTAATATAAAAATACTCTTTTATAAAAGAGATGTTTATCTTCTTAAATAACATCTTATTTTTTTAGGCTGAGTAAGGAACGTATGTGCATATGTGAGCATTTAACTAATCAATTAAATTAATACAATCTTCCTATTCCAGCTCAGGTTGGTTTTGAACTGTGAATACCCCTGCCTTCCCCTCCTAGGAGCAGCAACCTGGGCACATGTCTGCATTCTAGTACCAGACGTAGTTTTCGTTAATTGGATGCAGTAGACATGAGTAACATGGGTGCACATGTTGCACTTAGAGGTGAGTTCCTTGCTTTTGGTGGCTGGCCCCTGTCCCCTTCCACAACCATCCTTCAGAATGGACACTTAGACCCCAGCTTAACAACTGGAAAACAACTAAGACGAGGAGGACATAAATGCTAAGGTTTTGGGAAACATGGAGGGTGCTTTAACAGAACTGTGGCAGGTGCTCCAGTTCCGCTCTAGTGAGAGGGTACATTGGTATTAGCAAGCTTAGGTGGGTCTTTAGTTTAGTTTTGCCTTGCGGCTGTTACTGGAAGCCAAAGTTCCTACCTTAAACTTTTTCTGGTTGCACTACCTCTAAAGGTTCTTTTGTTTCTCATATTTCAAATTTGTTTTTATGACAGTTTCATTCATGTAAACAATGTATTATGGACACATTTACCCCATTAGCCTTCCTTTATTCCGCTCATCCTCCTGGTCATTATTTATTTATTTATTTATTTATTTATTTATTTATTTATTTATTTATTTATTTATTTAAAGCCAATAGAAAGCTTGCAACTACACTAGATGCTTGGGATCTGAGTGTAGCACCAAGCTTTCTCAGAGTGAGCTTTTGAGCACAAAAACATGTACTAGGGAACATACTTCAATTAACAACATCAGTCAAAAGAACTGCAGAATCCGGATAGCAAGGTGAGAACATTTAGAGACTTTCTCAGAACTATGGACTTTGCTGGATTAGTTCTTTGTTTTCATTTTGGCAAGTGGTTCCTTCTACTTGCTGAGTTTTATGACCTTAATATTGCTTCCATCATGGAGCCAGTTGTGCTAAGGTCTGTTACATTCCCATTAGTCTTAGCGAGTGAGTCAAATTGTGGACTCACTCTGGTCTAAAGAGATGTAGTTGGTCCTAAGGACCATGAAATTTACTGAATTGATACACAATTGGCCACATCATTTAAGTTGCAGGGCCCCACCATCAATCCAACCAGAATGAGTATTTAAAGTCTAGCCAGTACTGACAGCAGAGGAGCTAGCCAGGGGGACCAAAAGAAGAGAGGCTGGGACCAATGATCATCATCTGATTTATGTTTTTGTTTCTTCCTCTTTTTGAGATTTTTTTTCCAACTATGGCAAGATTATTAAACCTCATCCCAGCACCCCCCTCCCACACACAGACACAGGGTTTTCTGCATAGCACTGGCTGTCTGGAACTTGCTTTGTAGACCAACCTGGCTGGTCTTGAACTTAGAGATCCATCTGCCTCTGTCTCCCAGGAGCTGGGATTAAATGTGTGCACTATCATTGCCTGGCAAGATCTTTTAAAAAAATTAATATTATGTTTATTGAAAATAGATTCTTCTCTCATGCAATATATCCTCACCACAGTTTCTGCTCCCTCCACCTCTTCCAGCCCCACCTTCCAGCTCCCCTCTCCCCAGACACACTCCTTACTTCATTTCCTCTCACAAAGAACAGACCTCCAAGAGATGAAGGACAAACAGGACAAAACAGGATACAATAAAACAAGGCAAAAGCCCTCCTGTTGAGCTGGAAAAGGCAACCCAGTAGGAGGAAATGAGTCTCAAGAGTAGACAAAAGAGTCAGAGACACAGCTCTCACAATTAGGAGTCCCCCAAAGACACCAAGCTAACAGTCATAACATACACAGAGGACCGGGTACAGACCCATTCAGGCCCTGTGCTTGCTGCTTCCATCTTTGTGAGCGCATATGAGCCCTGTTTAGTTGATGTGTGAGCCATGTTCTCCTGGTGTCCTCTGTCCCCTCTGACTCCTACAGTCTTTCCTTCCCCTCTTCCATGTGGTTCCCTGAGCTCCAAGGGGAGAGACTTGAGGGACACCTCCAGTTTAGATCCTTTCTGCATAGTGTTTGCTGTGGGTCTCTGGACCTGTTCCCATCTGTTGCCCGGGAAGGTCTCTCTGATGTCCACTGGACAAGGCACCAATCTATGAGTACAGTAGAATATCACTAGGGATCATTTCACTGATTTTTTTTCCAGTTGTGTTTGGTTCTCCACTAGGTTTCTGGGCTATCTGGTCTTCAGTTCTGGCCATCCAGACAATGCAGGACCTGGGCTTCCTCTCATGGTGTGGGCCTCCAGTTAAATTAAACATTGGTTGTCCACTCCAACAAGTTTTGTGCCACAGTCAGCCCAGCACAGTTTGAATGCAGTGTGTTGTAAGGGGAGAGTTTTGTGGCTGGGTTGGTGTCCAGGTTTCTCTTTCAATAGCCTGCAAAGTACCTTCTTGAGCCAAATAGACTTGAATATTGGGAGGAAGGCTCCATGCTTGCACCAGTTTGACCTCATCATCTTCATTGAGCTGTGTGGATGTTGTCTTAGGCAATGGGGCCCCTGATGTCAGTTTTCAGAGAGTGGCCTTCTGTTCTAGAATCAGCCTGTGTTGTTTTGAGATTTCTATGGGACCCCCCCTTAGCCAAAAATTTAAAGGAATGTAATACAGTCCCACCACTGGAAGCCTTGCTTAGTCAGTTCAGACTCCATATCCTCCATTACTAGGCATCCTCACTAGGGTTATCCTCATGATCCCAGGAAGTTTCCACTGCACTGTTTCCATTCCTTACCCCATCAATGCTCCTTAGTTTACCTGTCTCTTCCCTCATTCTCCACCCTCATCCTTCCCACTTTCATCTGCACCCACACCAAGACCAGCCACTGTACAAATTTGCACTCCCACCAGCAGTGGAGGAGTGTTCTCCTTGCTCCATATTTCCACCAGCTGTCACTCGTGTTCTTGATTTTAGCCATTCTGACAGGTGTCAGGCAGATATCTCAAAGTAGTTTTGACTTGAGTCTCCCTGATGGCTAAGAATGTTGAACATTCCTTAAGTGTTTCTCAGTCATTTGAGTTTCTTCTATTGAGAATTCTCTATTTATATCTGTACATCATCGTTTTTATTTTTTATAATTTAATTTAATTTTACATATCAGCCATGGGTTTCCCTGTCTTCCCCACTCCTGCTTCCACCCCCACCTTTCCTCCAGCCCCCCCCCCCATTCCCATCTCTCCAGGGCAAAAACTCCCCTGGGGATTCAGCTCAACCTGGTAGATTCAGTCCAGGTAGGTCCAGTCCCCTCCTTCCAGGCTGAGCAAAGTGTCCCTGCATAAGCCCCAGGTTCCAAACAGCCAGCTCATGCACTAAGGACAGGTCTGGGTCCCACTGCCTGGGGGCCTCCAAAACAGTTCAAGCTATTCAACTGTCTCACTTATCCAGAGGGTCTGATCAAGTTGGGTAATCCTCAGCTTTTGGTTCATAGTTCATGTGTTTCCATTAGTTTGGCTATTTGTCCCTGTGCTTTTTCCAATCTTGGTCTCAACAATTCACACTCATACAATCCCTCCGCTTTCTCACCAATTGGACTCCTGTAGCTCCACCTGGGACCTGGCCATGGATCTCTGCATCTACTTCCATCAGTTATTGGATAAGAATTCTAACACGACCATTAGGGTGTTTGGCCATCTGATCACCAGACTAGGTCAGTTCAGGCTTTCTCTCGACCATTGCCAGTAGTATACAGTGGAGGTATCATTGCGGATTTCTGGGGACCTCTCTAGCACTTTGCTTCTTCCTGTTCTCATGTGGTCTTCATTTATCATGGTCTGTTATTCCTTGTTCTCCCTCTCTGTTCTTGATCCAGCTGGGATCTCCTGCTCCCCTAAGCTCTCTTTCCCTTGAAACTTGCCCTTCATTTCCCCAACTTATGTCTAGGTTGTTCATGTAGATCTCATCCATTTCTCTGTCATTGGGGCGAACCCTGTGTCTTTCTTAAGGTCCTGTTTTCTAGGTAGTCTCCCTGGAGTTGTGAGTAGCAGTCTAGTCATCTTTGTTTTACATTTAGTATCCTCCTATGAGTGAGTACATACCATGTTTGTCTTTCTAAGTGTTGGTTACCTCACTCAGGATGATTTTTTCTAGATCTGTCCATTTGCCTGCAAACCTCATGATGTCATTGTTTTTCTCTGCTGAGTAGTACTCCATTGTGTATATGTGCCACATTTTCCTCATTCATTCTTCAGTTGAAGGGCATCTAGGTTGTTTTCAGGTTCTGGCTATTACAAACAATGCTGATATGAACATAGCTGAGCAAATGCCCTTGTGGTATGATTAAGCATTCCTTGGGTATCTTTAAATCATCTTTTAATTGGATTATTTGATCTAATTTCTCAAGTCCTTTATATATTTTGGATATTAGATGTGGAGTTGGTAAAAATCTTCTCACATCCTGTAGGCTGCATCTTTGTCCTTTGCCTTACAGATGCTGTCCAGCATCTTGAGGTCTCATTCATTAACTGATCTTAGTGCCATCACTATCAGTGTTTTGTTTATAAGGTTGACTCCTGTGCCAATGCATTCAAGATTATTCCCCACTTTCTCATCTGTCATGTTCAGTGTATCTGGTTTTTATTTTGAGGTCTTTGATTCACTTGGATTTGAGTTTTATGCAGAGTGATAAATAGGGATCTATTTTGATTCTTCTCCATGCAGACATCCAGTTTGACCAGCACCATTTGTTGAAGATGCTGTCTTTTTTCTAGTGTGCATTTCTGGCTTCTTTATCAAAAATCAAGTGTTCTTATGTGTTTGGATTGATGTTTGGGTCTTCAATTTGATTCCATTGATCAGTGTGTCTGTTTTTATGCCAATACCATTTGGTCTTTATTACTATAGCTCTGTAGTACAGCTTCAAGTCAGGAGTAGTGATCCTCTAGCAGTTCTTTTATTGTTCAGGATTGTTTTAGGTATCCTGGGATTTTTGTTTTTTTTTTATGAAGTTGAGATTTTTCATTTCTAGATCTGTAAAGAATTGTTTTGGAATTTTAATTGGAATTGCATTGAACTGTAGATTACGTTTCGGTAGGATGGTCATTTTAACTATGTTAATCCTGCTAACCCATGAACCGGGGAGATCATTTCACCTTCTGGTATCGTCAACTTTTTTCCTCAAGGACTAGAACTTTGTATCCTCCAAATCTTTCACTTGCTTGGTTAGAGTTACCCCAAGAGATTTCATATTATCCGGAGCTACTGTGAAGGGTGTTGTTTCCCTGAATTCTTCCTGGGTTCCTTTGCCATTTGTATAGAGGAGGGCTGCTGATCTTTTTTTTTTTAATGACTCAATCTTATATCCAGCCACTTTGCTGAAAGTGTTTATCAGCTGAAGGAGTTCCCTGATGGAATTTTTAGGGTCACTTATGTATACTATCATATCATCTGCAAATAATGATACTTCTGCTTCTTCCTTTCCAATTTGTATGTTGTTGTTGTCTTCTTGCTCTAGCTAAGACTTTGAGTACTATATTGAATAGATATGGGGAGATTGGATAGTCTTGTCTTGTTCTGGATTTTAGTGGAATTGTTTTGAATTTCTCTCCAGTTTACTTTGATGTTGGCTGTTTGCTTGCTGTAAATTGCCTTCATTATGTTGAGGTATGTTCCTTGCATCCCTGATCTCTCCAGGACTTTTATCATTAGGGGTGTTAGATTTTTGTCAAAGACTTTTTCAGCATCTAATGAGATGATCATATGTGAGTGTGTGTGTGTGTGTGTGTGTGTGTGTGTGTGTGTGTGTGTGTGTGTGTTTCTGTTGGGCTGTTTTTATGGTGGATTATGTTGATTGATTTTCACATGTTGAACCATCCCTGCATCTCTGGAATAAAGCCTACTTGGTTAGGATGGATGATCTTTTTGATGTATTCTTGGATTCTGTTTGGAAGTATTTTAATTAAGAATTTTTGCATGTATGTTCATAAGGGAAATTGCTCTGTAATTCTCTTTCTTTGTTGAATCTTTGTTTAGTTTGGGTATCAGGGTGACTGTGGCCTTATAAAATAAATTTGCTGATGCTCCCTTTGTTTCTATTTTATGGAATAATTTGAAGAGAATTGGTATTAACTCTTCTTTGAATGTCTGGTAGAACTCTGCAATAAAACTGTCTGGCCCTGGGCTTTTTTTAGTTGAGAGACATTTAATGACTGCTTCTATTTTACTAGGGGTTAGTTATATGTCTATTTAGATTGTTTCTCTGATCTTGATTTCACTTTGGCAAGTGGTGTGGAGTATAGGTTTTTAAAGTAATTTCTTAGGAATTACTCAATTATTTCCTCATTGTCTGTTGTTATGTGTCCCTTTTCATTTCTGATTTTTTTCAGTTTGGATATTTTATCTCTGTCTTTTAACTGGGTTGGATAAGAGTTTGTCTATCTTGTTGATGTTTTTCAAAGAACCAGCTCTGTTTTTATTTATTCTTTGTATTGTTCTCTTTGTTTCATTTTTATTGACTTCAGCCCTCAGTTAGATTATTTCTTGCCATCTGCTCCTCTTGGGTGTGCTTACTTCTTTTTGTTCCAGAGCTTTCAGGTTTGCTGTTAAGTCACTAGTATAAGATCTCTCCATTTTTAGCATTGTGAGTTTTCCTTTTAGCACCACTTTCATTATGTGCCATAAGTTTGGGTACTTTCCTTTCTGTTCCAATCTCTTTGGTGTTCTATATGTTTCTTGCACCTTTATAGATATCTTCTTCTTTAGGTTGGAACATTTTCTTCTATAATTTTGATGACAATATTTTCTGGGCCTTTGAACTGAGATTCTTCTCCTTCCTCTATTTCCATTTTATCCATTTCCTCTTTAAGGACCTCTATCATCTTCATATAGTTGGTTTTAAGACCTTTTCCCTGTGCTTCAGTTATATTGGAATATTCAGGTCCTGCTATGGTAGGACAGATGGGTTCTGGTGGAGATATATTGCTATTATTGATTGTGTTCTTATTTATGTGTCTAGGTATCTGGGTTTTGGGTGATTATAGGTCTAGGTACTGATCTCTGGGTTTGTCTTTGTTCAGTAGGTGTTTTGTTCCTTGGTTTCTGTTTCCTGTCTGGATTTTCAGAGTGTATTGGCTAGTGCTTCCTGGTTTACTAGTTATTTCAGCTGGTGTGTTCAAGGGGGAAATGCCTGCTGGTGTTGGAAGCTATGGGAGAAGAGGACAGAGAGATGGTCTAAGAGGTCCACATGAGCTGTGGACTGTGGAGAGGGGAAGCTGCCCCTAGTGTTCTGATGCAGTGCTAGGGGTGACCCTGACAATTGGGTCTGGAGTAACAGAAGTAGTGGGGAAGGTCTGCAAGCAGCCTACCTGGTCTTCTGGCAAGTATGGACTGTTGTTGAACAAGGGCATCCGCTTGAGTTGGGGCTGGGACACAGAGATGGGCTAGGAAGGGAAGACCAGCAGGGATGATCTGTGAGATCCACAGGAGGTCTGGAGAGTGTGGAGGGGAAACTGTAGCTAGTGTTCTGTTTCAGAATTAGGGGCAACCCTGAGAATTAGGTCTGGGGGCACAGATAGAGAAGGGGAAGGTCCTTGAGTATAGTTTAAAAATGTAAGTATAAATATTTAGGACACAATTGGGCTACAGACCTGTCACCCCCAACAACATTTTTCTGCTCAGGAATAAGTGCCAAGCATGTGTTTCTTCCTGTGGATGGAGGGGCCTCAGAAACAATTAGAAAGTGGTTGGTTACATTCCCCTCAAACAGCTGTGCCACTATCGCACAACTGGAGATTGGTCTTTGAATCGTTTTTATAATAATGAAAAGCACAAGTCATTTCTGCTCATTTTTCCTACAGTTTCATTCATTTTGATGGCCAAAGAAGTGTTGTGTATATGGTAGGCTCTAAATAGATTTTGTCAGAGATGGGGAGTCGGGAGAAGAAGATATAATAGAAAAGAAGGAAGGGAGAGGTGGGAAAAGATAATCTGATGTTTGTCAGAAAAGATGGGACATTTTGCTTGTGATAATGTGGCACTGTGTAGGTCAAGCAGAGGAAAATTCATATCTATGGGGGTTTTCTCCCATATGCCATGTATTACCAAGCACTTTATAATAGTAAGTTCATTGATCCACTAACAGTGGAAGGAGTGAGTTGTTTCCATTATTACAGATGAGGAAATTGTGCTCTTCAGTGTGGTTAAATATATGACCCAGGATCACACATGTTACAAGTATCACAGTAAAGGTTTAAATCCATTTATTCAGTCCTTCATTCATCCACTCATTCTGAAAACACAGAATGAGTGATATAGCATCTTCATCAGGTAATCCACCTCCCTCTCATGCATTGCAGTGCCATTCAGAAGCCAAATACTTCTTTCAAGCATTTTCAGTCAAAAACTATTTGCAAAACTCCAAATATTATTTGACAATTCTGCTTGAAAGTTGGCATACACCTCAAACTAATGTATGCAAACTGAAGAGTTTAGCCCCAATTTTGTCTTTTTCTCAGTGCCCATTTTCTTTGCAAATTATACAACCACCTATGCAGCTAACAAGAAAATGAAGAGTTGTCCTTAATTTCCTTTTCTCTTCTTTTTAACTCTCAGCTCCTATCTCCATGTTTTTTCAAGGCTACCTGTGATTTCCCCTCCAGTTCCAAGCCTCCCTTTCTTTCTGGCTTTGAATCTGGTGGCATGCAGGCCTTCTGGTATTGAGAGCCTCATCTTTCTCCCAGAAGGGATTTTCACTTCCTCTTAGTGTCATGGAGTGCTTCCTTGATCATTTCTTTCAGGTGACAGCTTAGTTGGAATCCCTCAGAAAAAAATTGTTCTTGGAAAATTTTAAGAAAATTCTAAATTTTTTAAGTTTAAAATTCAGGGTCCCAATGTGAATCCTAGACTGTCCTTGAACTCACAATTCCTCTGCCCCAGCCTCCTCAGTGCTGGAATTATTGGTGTGCACCACATTATGGATGTCTGTTACTGAATTAACAATACTTTACTCATGGCACTTGCAAATACTTATAATTATTTTACTTTACTTATGATCTTTGTTCTCTCTGTTGACTGTCTTGTCTTCATCACTGATCTGCACCCTCCCTTCTTATCCTCATATTTTGTTCTCATAATCATATTCTACAAGTCCATCAGTTTTATCTATATCATTCTTTGGTACAAACTGTGGCTTAAGCACTGGTCTTGGTACATGGAAGATATTTGACAAATATTAGGTTAATAAAAAAATACATACTTTTCAGTAGAGCCTCTTGAAGTCTATTGGTATATTTAGAATGCTTCCTCTAAAACAGATATTTATATATCCTCTATGAAAAAGATGTTTGTGTGTTATACCATCTCCAGCATTTAGCAAGGTATGTATTGTAGCTGGTGTTCCATGCCTGCTTTAAGAATGAACCATGATTAAGGAGGTCAGGTCAGCCAACATGATGTGTGTCTCTGTGGAAGGCTGGGACATAGGCTCTCTGATTCTTGCCTTCTGTGATGTTGGCATAAAATCTGAGGAGGGAAATTATGTATTTTTAATCCTTTTACCCATAATCTACATTTTCACTACACCTTGTAGATTGTTTCCAAGTAGGTTTGGTTAGTAATAGTACTATGCAAATATAGCTGATGATGAGCCTGCTCTGTTTCCTCAAGTCTCTTTTATGAAATGACAATCTGGACTTGCTTTGCTTTTTATGGTCATCAGAGCTAAGCTTTCTCTGATTCAGAAGAACAGGTTTCTTAGATAAATTTAATTTGCTTTAAGGAAGTCTGGAATAAGTAGTTTTATTTGGATTTTTAGAGGCACACTTCATTGCTCATATAACTCCAGCAAACAGCAGTAGATTAGCATGGGCACAAACTGCTTTTCAAAACCCTGGGGTCATTTTTTGTGCTAAGCTAATTATTAAACATTATCATCTGATACTCTTAAAATAAAAGATTATTTCTCTTACAATTTTGGAAATGTTTGGTAAAATAGTTTCATAAATTAGAACAAAGTTTTACTTACTGTAATCCAGGGGTCAAATCCGGTGGCATGCAGGCCTTTAGGTCTCTACCCCCTGTCTCTATATGGTTATGCATTTAATACTGACTCTTTTCATTTTTAAATTGTTGGAGAAAAAGTTGAAAGAATAGCAACAACACACAACACAAGATTGCATAAAGTTTGTGTTTTGGTGTGCAAACTCAGTTACTGAAACCCAGCTCTTCTCCTTTGCTTAGGTATTGTCTATGATGGCTTTTGAACTACAGTGCCAGGGTCGACAGCTAACCCTGACATACTTACTTCTGACCCTTTACAGAAAATGTTTGCCTAGTCCCCATCTAAACTATGACAGCAATGCTGGCTCACACCCCTCAGGCCCCACCTCCAAGGGTCTTCTCTGAGCTCCTTGTGTTCTTCCTGGGTAGAAGGCTCATGAATGAATTCTTGTGGTGAATAGCCCTCAGCCAATGGGTGACGGGGACAGATAATGCTGCCCTTTTGTTGGCAGGAACAACACTGTGTGGGTATTAAGTCCACAGTGGTGACCACCTTAGCCAAACAGATTTTCCTGAATTTTTCCTGTGTGGCTCCTCTTGGATCTCCTTCCAACAGCTTTGGTCACTGGAATCCAGATTGGTTAGTGTGCTGTGGTAAATACAAGCTCAGACAAGTGTGGACTATTCCCATATCAATGATTTATGGTGTCACTTTGATGTATAAGCTACCCAGGTACGATGAAAAATTTATAACTAAACATTGGACCACTTTTCCTGACTATTATAGGAAAGACAGGTTTTATTAATTGATAGTTTTATTCTGTATGACATTTATTAGCTAAATTTATTCTGAATGATGCAGTTTGATAATTTTCTCATATTTTGAACATAAATGCCTATTCCAAGAGAATGATTCTTGAAGTATTGAATCAATCTTTCACACTGCCAAGTCACCCTTCCATCTTTTGTGAAATTTATATTTTCTTATTTTGTACCAGTAAAAGCTTTTTAAAAAAAAACCTCCTCTTTAGAAAACTTCTGCTTAATTTTTACTTTGCATCAGTAATAGACAGGGGAAGCAAAGTCCAAGAATAAAAGGCCACCAAGATAACTTTTTTCATGTTAATTATCTATACTTTCTTAATATTTAAAAAGGGATATCTCAGAACTCCATGGAAAGCATCATGTTTATTTTAAAGATATCTTATTAATTCTTTGATAATTTTATACAATGTATTTTGGTCATATTCACCCTTCATTATCCTCCTAACTTCCCCCCAAATATACCTCAATTCTCCTCTGCCCATTTCATCTTCTCCTCCTCCTCTTCTAATAACCTATCAATTCATATTTGTGCTTCCTGTCTACTCCCAGGTGTGGGGCCACCCACTGGCATGTCATTGAGTTACCAGCAGCCACACCCATAAAGAAAACTCACCTTTCCTTCTCTGAGGGCAGTTTGATAACATGTCTCCTGAGCTAATTTCACGATTTTGTTTTTTCTTAGAGTTGAATAAAATTGCATTGTGTACCTTGTGACTACCCATTCATCAGCTGATGGACATCTAAAGTCTCTTTATCTTCTAGCCGTTGTGGATAGAGGCGCTATGAACACGGTTGAGTGCGTGACTCTGTAGGAGGAGCAGTAGAGCTGTGTCTTGTGGTAGATTTATTTCTAGTTTTCTGAGAACTGCCACACTGATGTCCCTAGTGACTGCACCATCTTGCTCTCCCACTAGCAGTGTCTGAGGGGTCTCTTCTCCCCACATTCTTGCCAGTATTTGTGAGGCTTGTGTTATTAATGTTGGCCATTCTGACTGGGATAAGTTGACATTTCAGAGTAGTTTTAATTTGCATTTCCCTGGTGGCTAAGAATGGTAAACACTTTAAAAAGAAAAACTTATCCCTTGGATTTCTTTTTCTAAGAACTCTACTCTGTTCCACAGCTCATCTTTTAATTGGTTGTTTGTTTTCTTGGGATTTAGTTTTCTGAGTTCCTTAATTAGTGTGGACCCTAATCCTCTGCCTATAGATGGCAGAGGTGTTTTTTTCCCCTTCTGTAGGCCACTTCTTCATTTGGTGATCAGTTTTCACTACAGTACAGAGGCCTTTAATTTCCTGAAGTCTCACTTGTTGATTGATGGGCTTATTTCCTGGGTGATTGCAGTCGTATTCAGAAAGTCTTCACCTGAGCCTATATCCTGAAGACACACTTTCTTTAGAAGTTTCAGAGTTTAAGATCAAGGATTGTGACCTTGGGTTGAATTGAAATTATTGATTTGTGTGCAGGGTGAGAAGGAAAAATCAAATTTCATTCTGTTATACGCATATGTTTCTTTTCTTTCTTTCTCTTTTCTCTTATTCCTTCTCTTTCTTCCTTTTTTTTTTTTTTTTTGGTTCTTCAAGACAAAGTTTCTCTGTGTAGTCCTGGCTGTCCTAGAACTCAATCTGTAGACCAGGTTGGCCTGGAACTCACAGATATCCACCTGCCTCTGCCTCCCAAGTGCTGGGATTAAAGGCGTACCACCACCACCTGGCTCCTTCCTTCCTTCCTTCCTTCCTTCCTTCCTTCCTTCCTTCCTCCCTCCCTCCCTCCCTCCTTCCCTCCCTCCCTCCCTCCCTCCCTCTCTCTCTTTCTTTCTATTGGATCTAACTATGTATCCCTGGCTGGCTGGCCTAGAACTTGAAATGTAGACTATAGAGGACTTGAGTTCACAGTGATCTGCCTACTTCTACTTTTTAAGTGCTGAGATTAAAGGTGTGTGCCACCATGTCAAGCCAATATTTCTCTTTTTATATCTTCCATAGTTTCTTCTGTAGTGATTAGTTAAAATCAATGGTCTAAACTTCTGTCATTTATCTCTTTGTTCAGTATTTTGTAGCTGTCTATGTCTTGAATAACACTTACTTTAATTACTGAGGACTTACCAGGATATAGAGAGTAGCACTTAATGTTCTTTAACTGGTACAAGAAATAGAACAGATAATTAAAAGAGTAATTGAAAAATAAACCCAAGGAATGAAGCATTTTATTTGCTTTGCCAAGATTAATCTTTATCATTTAAATAGACTTTTTTACTTTCAGATTTTACTTTGTAAAAAAAAAAGATTTATTATTTCTTCCCCCTTCCCACCTGATCCTCCTGTTCCATTCCCCATCTGCCCCAAGTCCACCCATGAAATTTATTCTATTTTCTCCTCCCAGGGAGATCCATATGTCCTCCCAGTCTCTTCCTCTGTATCTAACCTCTCTGGGTCTATGGATTGTAGCTTGCTTATTATTTATTTAATGACTAATATCCACATATAAGTGAATATGTACTATATTTATATTTCTGGGTTTGAATTGCCTCTCTCAGGATGATTTTTTTTAGAATTCCATCCATTTATCTGCAAATTTCATGATCTCATTTTTTAAAAAATTATATTTGTGTTTTAATTTTACATATCAGCCATGGGTTCCCCTGTCCTCTCCCCTCCCACCCCCACCTTCCCCCCAGCCCCTAGGCTCCATTCCCTTCTCCTCCAGGGCAAAGACTCCTCTGGGGATTCAGCTCAACCTGGTAGATTCAGTACAGGCAGGTCCAGTCCCCTCCTTCAGGATGCCTCCTAAACAGTTCAAGCTATTCAACTGTCTCACTTATCCAGAGGGCCTAATTCAGCTGGGGCCTCCACAGCTTTTGGTTCATAATTCATGTGTTTCCTGTGCTTTTTCCAATCTTGGTCTCAACAATTCTCGCTCATACAATCCCTCCTCTTTCTCACCAATTGGACTCCTGGAGCTCTACCTGGGGCCTGGCCATGGATCTCTGCATCCACTTCCATCAGTTATTGGATGAGAGTCTAGCATGACAGTTAGGGTATTTGGCCATCTGATCACCAGACTAGGTCAGTTCAGGCTTTCTCTTGACCATTGCCAGTAGTCTACAGTGGAGGTATCATTGCGGATTTCTGGGGACCTCTCTAGCACTTTGCTTCTTCCTGTTCTCATGTGGTCTTCATTTATCATGGTCTGTTATTTCTTATTCTCCCTCTCTGTTCTTGATCCAGCTGGGATCTCCCACTCCCCAATCTCTCTTTCCCTCGAAACTTGCCCTTCATTACTCCTACTGTCGTCCAGGTTGTTCATGTAGATCTCATCCATTTTCTGTCATTGGGCTAACCCTGTGTCTTTCCTAGGGTCCTGTTTTCTAGGTAGTCTCCCTGGAGTTGTGAGTAGCAGTCTAGTCATCTTTGTTTTACATCTAGTATCCTCCTATGAGTGAGTGCATACCATACCATGTTTGTCCTTCTGAGTCTGGGTTACCTCACTCAGGATGATTTTTTCTAGATTTATCTATTTGCCTGCAAACCTCATGATGTCATTGTTTTTCTCTGCTGAGTAGTACTCCATTGTGTATATGTGCCACATTTTCTTTATCCATTCTTCAGTTGAAGGGCATCTAGGTTGTTTTCAGGTTCTGGCTATTACAAACAATGCTGATATGCACATAGCTGAGCAAATGCCCTTGTGGTATGATTGAGCATTCCTTGGGTATATGTCCAAGAGTGGTATAGCTGGGTCTTGGGGGAGATGGATTCCCAATTTTCTAAGGAAGTGCCATATTGATTTCCAAAGTGGCTATACAAGCTTGCATTCCCACCAGCAGTGGAGGAGAGTTCCCCTTGCTCCACATTCTCTCCAGCATAAGCTGTCTTCTGTGTTTTTGATCTCAGCCATTCTGACAGGTGAAAGGTGGTATCACAGAGTCATTTTGATTTGCATTTCCCAGATAATTAGGGGTGTTGAGCAATTCCTTAAATGTCTTTCAGCCATTTGAGCTTCCTCTGTTGAGAATTCTCTGTTTAGTTCTAGAGCCCATTTCTTAATTGGACTGTTGGGCATTTTGATGTCTAATTTCTGGAGTTCTTTATATATTTTGGATATCAGCCCTCTGTCAGATGTGGGGTTGGTGAAGACCTTTTCCCATTCTGTAGGCTGTCGCTTTGTCTTGTTGACCATGTCCTTTGCTCTACAAAAGCTTCTCAGTTTCAACAGGTCCCATTTATTGATTGTTTCTCTCAGTGTCTGTGCTACTAGTGTTATATTTAGGAAGTGATCCCCTATGCCAATGCATTCAAGACTACTTCCTACTTTTTCTTCTATCAGGTTCAGAGTAACTGGATTTATGTTGAGGTCTTTCATCTGCTTGGACTTAAGTTTTGTGCACGGTGACAGATATGGATCTATTTGCAGCCTTCTACACATTGACATCCAGTTATGCTAGCACCATTTGTTGAAGATGCTTTCTTTTTTCCATTTTTCAGTTTTGGCTTCTTTGTCAAAAATTATATGTTCAAAGGTATGTGGATTAATATCAGGGTCTTCAATTCAATTCCATTGGTTCACATATCAGTTTTTATGCCAGTACCAAGCTGTTTTTTATTACTGTAGCTCTATAGTAGTGCTTGAGGTTAGGGATTGTGATGCCTCCAGAGGTTGTTTTATTGTGCAGGATTCTTTTGGCTACCCTGGGTTTTTTGTTTTTCCATATGAAGTTGAGTATTATTCTTTCCAGTTCTGTGAAGAATTGTGTTGGTATTTTGGTGGGGTTTGCATTGAATCTGTAGATTGATTTTGGTAACCTTGCCATTTTTACTATGTTAATCCTGCCTATCCTTGAGCATGGGAGATCTATTTTCTGACATCTTCTTCAATTTCTTTTTTCAGGGACTTTAAGTTCTTGTCATAAAGCTCCTTCACATGCTTAGTTAGAGTATCCCCAAGGTATTTTATATCATTTCTGGCTATTGTAAAGGGTGATGTATCTCTGATTTCCTTCTCAGCCTGTTTGTCTATTGTATGTAGGAGGGCTACTGAATTTTTTTTAGTTGATCTTGTATCCTGCTATGTTGCTGAAGGTGTTTATAAGCTGTATCAGTTCCTTGGTTGAATTTTTGGGGTCACTCATGTACACTAACATGTCATCTGCAAATAGGGAGAGCTTGACTTCTTCCTTTCCAATTTGTATCCCCTTAATCTCCTTATGTTGTCTTATTGCTCTGACTAGAACTTCAAGTACTATATTGAATAAGAATGGGGAGAAGGGACAGCCTTGCCTGATTCCTGATTTTAGTGGTATTGCTTTGAGTTTCTCTCCATTTAATTTAATGTTGGCTGTTGGCTTGCTGTAAATTGCCTTTATTATCTTTAGGTATTTTCCCTGTATTCCTGATCGCTCCAAGACCTTTATCACGAAGGGGTGTTGGATTTTGTCAAATGCCTTTTCTGCATCTAGTGAGATGATCATGTGGTTTTTTTTCCTTTGAGTTTGTTTATATGGTGTATCACATTGATGGACTTTTGTATGTTGAACCACCCATGCATCCCTGGGATGAAGCCTACTTGATCATGGTGGATAATTGTTTTGATGTATTCTTGGAGTCTATTTGCCAGTATTTTATTGAGTATTTTTGCATCAATGTTCATGAGGGAGATCGGTCTGTAGTTCTCTTTCTTTGTTGCATTTTTGTTTGGTTTAGGAATCAAGTTACTTGTAGCCTTATAGAAGGAATTTGGTAATATTCCTTTTGTTCTATTGTGTGGAACAATTTAAAAACAATTTAAAGACTATTGGTATTATCTTCTTTGAAGATCTGGTAGAATTCTGCAGTGAAACCTTCTGGTCCTGGGCTTTTTTTGGTTGGGAGACTTTTAATGACTGATTCTATCTCCTTAGGGGTTATTGGACTATTTAAATGGTTTATCTGGTCTTGATTCAACTTAGGTATGTGGTACCTATCCAGAAAATTATCCATTTCTTTTAGATTTTTGTAGTTAGAGTTTTCCTGCCTGGCCCAATCAGGACAAATCTCTCTTACCCGCCAGTCCCACAGTCGCTCAGACCCAACCAAGAAAACACACAGAAACTTACATTGTTTAGAAACGGTATGGCCATGGCAGGCTTCTTGTTATCTACTTCTTCTATCTTAAATTAACCCATTTCTGTTAGTCTATACTTTGCCACATGGCTTGTGGCTTACCAGTGTCTTTACATGTTGCTTCTCATGGCGGCAGCTGGCGGTGTCTCTCTCCAATCTTCTACTTCCCAGAATTCTCTTCTCTCTTGTCCCGCCTATACTTCCTGCCTGGCCACTGGCCAATCAGAACTTTATTTACACAGAGCAATATCCACAGCACTTCCCCTTTTCTTTTTTTTTTTTTAAGGATGGTTTTAACTTTTACATAGTACAATTACATATAACAAAACAATTATCAAGCAAGAATTACAATTACAATATTAAAGAAGATATCCTATCTAACTTATATTTGTGAGTTTAAGGTTTTACACCTAACTTATCTTTTATCATAACTGAGGAAAGTATAACTATCTAGCCTTCAACCACATCAAAGACCTCAGAAGGATATAATATTACCTGAGAACCGGGAGAAGGATGCAAGCATTTTTTGGGAGTCTTGCAGGGTAGACAGAGACAGCTGGCAGCCTGGACAGTCACCTAATGTTCCTTTGTAAAGTTGGGGCATTTGTCTTCAGCCCACAGGGCTAAAGTCTCTCGGTCACTTCTCTCAGTGTCCTGTAGCGTGTCTAGCAGTTTCCTCTGTGAAGCAGGAATCTGAAGGACCATTTTGTCAAGCAAAGTTTAGTGGTCACCTTTCTATGGGTCCTGCATGTCCAGTTGATCAAGCAGTTCTTGCCCAAATGGCTATTTTTTCCAAGGTGAAGATAAATTCCATATGAAGTGTCTTCAATGCCCATCTTCCTCTCTGAAGTAAATTGGTGCTGCCAGGAGCAGACATGTCTCACTGTCCAGAAAGTATAAATTTTAAAAGTATTTTAAATGCCATATTCTGTAGGTCTTTGAAGTATTTGAAGATTACCTATCTATCTGAAATATCTCTATGTATATCTAAAAGACTTAACTAACATGGCTATGAGTATGAATATCATAGATGACTAATTATCAATCTATTTTTAATTATCCATTTCAATTTAAAATGAGCTATACAAACATAATACCTTAAACAGGAATAGAAATATACACACAGTATAACAAAATTAACTTTAAGTTTGTATCAATAGACTAAAATATATACCAATGTAAAACATTTTAAATGAGTTGTTGCTCTTTTAGAAGTAAGTTCATTAATCTACCCTTTCGTCTATCATATCTATATCATATCCCCTTTTTATCTTTAGAAAGAGATTACATTTATAATCAACCTGTTTTAAATAAAATAGTGGTCTTTCTCTGTCCCACACCAGAGGGCTCTTCTGATTTGGGACACAAGAAGCTCTTAACCTTTTCTTTTAACAGTGTGCTTGGGTTTAGAGAAGGAGTGAGCCAATTCCATCTCCAAAGCCAGCTGGGAATTTGGGCGAAGTTTTTCTTACTACTTCCTGCTGGAGGAGGGCACTGTATTTTATGGGGACACAAAGGAAATTTTAGGATTATGGAGTAGTCCATGAGGGTGAACCTCTGAGCCAGTTGCCTTGAAACCATTCTGGATGTTGGATCATCTGGGCCATGGTGTCTTTGGAGACCTTTCAGGTGGTCTTGGCTGAACAAACCTGATGTATCTTAATCTGGAACAAATCCACAGCCTCTGGCTTTCTGTGGAAACAAAAGCAGAGACTCTTTTCCAAAGCAACATATCCTTATATCCAAATTTTGAAGTCAAGGTACATTTAAAATTTACACATTTATTTAACTCAACAGCTTTTATGATCAAATCTTTTTCTGCAGTTAAAAATCTCAAAGACAAGACAAACCAGATTCTTTGTGTAATATCCATCTTTGTAAGATTAAAATGCCACTGTGGCTGCTGGCTGCACCCACCTCAGCTTCCCAACATGGTGGTGGTACAGTTTACCGCCAGGTCTGGGTCTGGAGCCATGTGTACCATCAACTATCAGAAGCAGTTCAATCAAAGTAGTGCATAGCCCAGAAACCTTTATTATTATTATTATTATTATTATTATTATTATTATTAACTAGCAAAGGCTAAATCCACCACACAGCAGAGTAAAATGCCACTTGCAGACTCCTCATTCCTGTCACACTGCAGGTCAGACTCACACGCCAGGAACCCACCATAGTAGCTCAAACTGGCAGGCTGCTGCTAACTTGAGAGAGACAACTAGGAAGCTGTTTTTAGCTCCATTTTAGAATCTTTTTTCTTGGGTTTTAGGTGGAAACTCTTGCCAACATATTGGGTGCCATTTGTAGTTAGTGTTTTCCTGCCTGGCCCAGTCAGGACAAATCTCTCTTACCCGCCAGTCCCACAGTCGCTCAGACCCAACCAAGAAAACACACAGAAACTTACATTGTTTAGAAACTGTATGGCCATGGCAGGCTTCTTGTTATCTACTTCTTCTATCTTAAATTAACCCATTTCTGTTAGTCTATACTTTGCCACATGGCTTGTGGCTTACCAGTGTCTTTACATGTTGCTTCTCATGGCGGCAGCTGGCGGTGTCTCTCTCCAATCTTCTACTTCCCAGAATTCTCTTCTCTCTTGTCCCGCCTATACTTCCTGCCTGGCCACTGGCCAATCAGAACTTTATTTACACAGAGCGATATCCACAGCAGATTTTCCAGTTTTGTGGAGTAGAGGTTTTTGAAGTATAACCTGATGATTCTCTGGATTTCCTCATTGTCTGTTGTTATATCCCCCTTTTCATTTCTGATTTTGTTAATTTGGATGCTCTCTCTCTGTCTTTTCGTTAGTTTGTATAAGGGCTTGTCTATCTTGTTGATCTTCTCAAAGAACCAACTCTTTGTTTCGTTAATCCTTTGTATTTTTCTCTTTGTTTCTATTTTATTGATTTCAGCTCCCAATTTGATAATTTCCTGGGAGACTTTGCTTCTTCTTGTTCTAGAGCTTTCAGGTGTGCTGTTAAGTCACTAGTGTGAGATTATTCCAACTTCTTTATGTGGGCATTTAGTGCTATGAATTTCCCTCTTAGCACTGCTTTCATAGTGTTCCATATGTTTGGGTAAGTGGTGTATTCATTTTCATTGATCTCTAGGAAGTCTTTAATTTCTTTCTTTATTTCTTCCTTAACCCATTGGTGATTCAGCATTATTCAGTTTCCATGAGATTGTAGGTTTTCTGTAGTTTTTGTTGTTGTTGAAATCTAACTTTAAACCATGGTGGTCTGGTAGAACACAGGAGGTTATTCCAATTGCTTTGTATCTGTTGAGATTTGCTTTGTGGCCAAGTATGTGGTCAATTTTAGAGAAGGTTCCATGGGGTGCTGAGAAGAAGGTATATTCTTTTTTATTCAGGTGGAATGTTCTGTAGACATGGATTAAGTCCATTTGAGGCATAACATGAGTTAAGACCCTTATTTCTTTGTTAAGTTTTGATCTGGCAGATCTATCCAATGGTGAGACTGGGGTGTTGAAGTCTCCCAATATTAATGTGTGGGGTTTTATGTGTGATTTAAGCTTTAGTAATGTTTCTTTTACATATGTGGGTGTCCTTGTGTTTGGGGCATAAATGTTCAGAATTGAAACTTCATCTTGGTGGGTCTTTCCTGTGATGAGTATGTAATGTCCTTCTTGATCTCTTTTGATTGATTTTAGTTTGAAGTCTATTTTGCTGGATATTAGGATAGCTACACCATCTTGTTTCTTAAGACCATTTGATTGGAATTCTCAGCCTTTTATTCTGAGGTAGTGTCTATCTTTGAAGTTGAGGTGTGTTTCTTGTATGCAGCAGAAAGATAGGTCCTGCTTTCATATCCATTCTGTTAGCCTGTGTCATTTTTATAGGTGAATTAAGTCCATTGGTATTAAGGGATATTAATGACCAGTGATTGTTCGTTCCTGTTATCTTTTGGTGGTACTGTGTGTGTATTTCTCTTCTTTGGGATTTACTGCTGTGGGGTTATCTATTGCCTGTGTTTTCATGGGTGTATCTGACTTCCTTAGGTTGAAATTTTCCTTCTAGTGCTTTTTGTAGGGCTGGGTTTGTGGATAAGTATTGTTTAAATCTGGCTTTGTCTTGGAATGTCTTGTTAACTCGATCTATGATAATTGAAAGTTTTGATGGGTATATTAGTCTAGGCTGGCATCCATGGTTTCTTATTGTCTGCATTATATCTGTCCAGGTCCTTCTGGCTTTCAAAGTCTCCATTGAGAAACCAGGTGTTATTCTGATGGGTTTGCCTTTATAAGTCACTTGGCCTTTTTCCTTTGCTGCTCTTAATATTCTTCCTTTATTCTGTATGTTTAGTTGTTTATTTATTATGTGGTGAGGGGACTTTTTTGGGGGTCTAGTCTGTTTGGTGTTCTATAGGCTTCTTGTATCTTCATAGGCATTTCCTTCTTTAAGTTGGGAAAGTTTTCTTCTATGATCTTGTTAAATATATTTTCTGTGCCTTTGAGTTGGTATTCTTCTCCTTCCTCTCCCTATTATTTGTAGGGTTGGTCTTTTCATGGTGTCCCAGATTTCTTGGACATTTTGGGTCATGACTTTGTTGGTTTTAGTGTTTTCTTTGACTGATGAATCTACTTCTTCTACCATATCTTCAACACTAGAGATCCTCTCTTCCATCTCTTGCATTCTGTTGGTTATACTTGCATCTGAAGTTCTGTTCATTTACTCAGATTTTCTATTTCCAGCATTTTTTTCTTCATTTTTTTTCTATTTCCCTTTTCAGGTCTTAGACTATTTCCCTCATCTGTTTCATTGTTTTTTCATGATTTTCCCTCAGGGACCTATTGTTTTCTTCTGCTTTATTTGTCCTTTCCTCTAGTTTTTTATAGTGTTCTTCCCATTTTGTTTGTCTGTTCCTCCACTTGATTTTTGATTTCTTCTATATAAGGCTATAGCCTCTTCATGATGTTATTTATAAGGTTGTTTTCTTCTGCTTCTTCCATTCTGTGATGTTCAGGTCTAGCTGTTGGAGGAGGGCTAGGTTCTGGTGATGCTGTATTGCTCTTTATTTTGTTGTATTACTTCTGCCTTGACATC
Source organism: Onychomys torridus (assembly GCF_903995425.1). Taxonomy (NCBI): domain Eukaryota; kingdom Metazoa; phylum Chordata; class Mammalia; order Rodentia; family Cricetidae; genus Onychomys; species Onychomys torridus. The sequence continues at coordinate 5,560,379 of NC_050457.1, read as the reverse complement.
TGCCCACCTCCTTGAGGATTGGTTCTTGGTCTAATCAGCGTAGTTGGTCCAGACAGAGCTGACAGATTTAGGGAGCCTCTCTCTGGTCCAGATGGATGCTCTGGGCTGGATGGGAGCTCTGGTCCAGATGTGAGTGCTGGCCAGATGGGAGCTGGGGGCTGGTCTCTGAGTCTCAGGAAGTCACTGGGGTCTCTACGTCTTGTCCAGATCGGAGCTCTGGGGCAGGGTGGAGTTGGGAGCTGGTTTCTAAGTCTCAGGAAGTGGCTGGGGTCTCTGGCAGGTGGGTGTGGGGGCAAGGTGTGGAGATTGTAGGGTCAGCCGGGGGTCTTGGAGAAGGGGAACCTTCTTGCAGGGCCCACCAAATGGCCAGAAACTGGGGCCAAGTTGGGCAGGTCTTCCTGGGATGCATGATCTCATTTTTTTTAAAACAGTTGAGTAATACTTTTTTGTGTAAATGTACCGCATTTTCTTTATCCTTTCTTCTGTTGAGAAATATCTAGGTTGTTTCCAATTTGGAGCTATTATGAATAAATCCCCTATGAGCAGGTATCCTTGTGGTAGGATGGAGAGTCCTTTGGGTATATGCCTAAGAATGATAGAGCTGGGTCTTGAGGGAAACCAGTTCTCAAACTGTGGTGATATTTTATTTGTGCTGAAATGTGGCAATATTTTATTTGCATGTTAGTAAGTAAAGTTTGGAGACCAGAGGAAATAGCAAAGCATTTTAAATAAACACAAAAGTCAGACAATGGTAGCACATGCCCTTAATCCTATCACTTTAGCAGGCAGGATCTTTGTGTGTTCAAGGCCACACTAGGGAACAGAGCCAAGCATGGTGACCCACATCTTTAATCCCAGTACCAACCATAGAGACCTGGAGGTCTGTGCAGATAGACAGAAAGTGACAGAGCTATGTAGAAAGAGGAAGTGAGGTAGCTGGGCTAAGATAGCCAATGAAAGGGCAGAACAGCAAGGCAATAAAAGCCTGGGTAGAGAGGAAGTCATGACATTTGGAAGCTGCAGAGCTGGTGAGGTAAGGTTAGCTGGTGGCTTTTCCTATTTCCCTGATCTCTAAGGCTTTCACCCCCTATATTTTGCTCTGTGTTTTTTATTTAATAAGACTATTTAGAAATTCATCTACACCAAAATTTCTGTGGAACTGCCATAATGATTTGCATAGAGGCTGTACAAGTTTACACTCCCACTAGCAATGGAGCAGTGTTTCTCTTTCTCCACATTCTCTCCAGCATGAGCTGTCACTTGTGTTATTGATTTTAGCCATCCTGACAGGTATAAGATAGAATGTCAAAGTAGTTTTGACTTGCATTTCCCTGATGGCTAAGTATGTTAAATATTTCTTTACATGTTTTTCAGCCATTTCAGATTCCTCTATTGAGAATTCTGTTTATATTTGTACCCCATTTTTAAAAATTGGATTTATTTTTTTGATATCTAGTTTCTTGAGTTCTTTATATATTTTGGATATTAGTCTTTTATCAGGTGTAGAGCTGGTAAAACTTTCCCCACACAGTAGGCTGCTGCTTTATACAAAAATTGGTGTCCTTTGCCTTACAGAAACTTTTCAGTTTCAAGAGGTCCCATTTATCAGTTGTTGTGCTATTGGTGTTCTGTTCAGAAAGTCATTTCCTGGGCCATTGTGTTCAAGGCTGCTCCCCTCTTTCTCTTCTGTCACCTTCAATGTGTCTGGTTTTATGTTGAGGCCTTTGATCCACTTGGACTTTTGTGCAGAGTGATGAATATGGATCTATTTTGATTCTTCTACATATAGAAATCCAGTTAGACCAGCACCATTTGTTGAAGATGATGTCTTTTTTCCAGTATGTGTTTCTGGCTTCTATATAAAAAAAATCAGTGTCCTTATGTGTTTGGATTTATGTCCTGGTCTTCAGTTTGATTACATTGATTGGTGTTTTATGCCAATGCCAATACCATTTAGTTTTTATTACTAAAGCTCTATAGTACAGCTTGAGATCAGGGATGATGATACCTCCAGCAGTTCTTTTATTGTTCAGGATTGTTTTAGGTATCCTGGGATTTTTATTTTTCTTCATGAAGTTGGGAATTTTCCTTCTAAGGTCTATAAGCAATTGTGTTGGGATTTTGATGGGAATTGCATGGAATCCGTAGGTTGCCTTTAATAGGATGGGCATTTTAACTAATGCCCATGATGGTTAATCTTACCAGTCTATGAACATGGGAGATTTTTCCATCTTCTGATATCTTCTTCAATTTCTTTCTTTAAAGACTTGAACTTTTTTTTATCATCCAGTTCTTTCACCTGCTTGGTTAGAGTCACCCCCAAGATACTGTATATTATTTGAAGCTATTGTGAAGGTTGTTGTTTCTCCCTGACTTCTTTCTCAGCCCTTTTATCATTTGTTTATAGGAGGATACTGATGTTTGTGAGTTAAGTTTGTATCCAGCTACTTTGCTGAAAGTGTTTCTAAGCTATAGGAGTCTCCAGAGGAATTTCCAGGATCATTTATGTATAGTATAATACCATCTGCAAATAATGATACATTGACTTTTTCCTGGGGTGAGACAGCTGTAATGGAGGAACACTTGAAGGACAGTATGAAAACTAGTGCACTGGAAACTTCCTACAATATATGAAGGTGATCTTACTGAGGTTTCTTTATAAGGGGGATACAGAGTCCCAACTTACCATCTCTTGTCACCAAATGAAAATTACATTAGCAGGATTAGGTTGCATTCAGTTGAGTTGCTGACCAAGGCAGTGGGGGTCGGGGGTCCCATGGAAATCCTCAAACAACCTAGGCTGTTGCTAACATAATGGGTTGCTCTGAAAACTGACCATAGGGCCCCTTTGCAGAGGAAAACACCCATACAACTTATTGAACATTGAGAAGTAGAGCTGCTTCTATACAGAGTCTTCACCCCTACATTCTAGTGTCTCTGTGCAGGAAGATACTCTGCAGGCTATCAAAAGAGAAACATAAACTCAAACCCAGCCACAAAACTTTTGTCCTATAACCTTTCCTGCCTACAATATATGCTAGAGCAGCATCAACACAGAACTTGTGTGAGTAGCCAATCAATGTCTGATTTGACTTAAGGCCCACTTTGTGAGAAGGAACTCATACCCAACATTGCTTGGATGACCGAGAACCACAGACTAGATAGCCCAGAGACCAAAAACTATGGATCTTAAAAAAAAATCACTAAAAATTACTCTTAATGACATTCTGCTATGATCATACATCATTGCCTTATTCAGTCATCATCAGAGCGGCTTTCTCTTGGAGCAGACAAGAACAGCTGAAGAGACCCACAGCCAGACATTAGGCAGAGAGTCTTTGGAACACATGGCTCTGAAAGGTGTGTTTCTATCAAATCTCTCCTCTCAGAGTTCATGGAGCAATGAGGAATTGATGACAGAAAGAATGTAAGAATCTGAGGGGATGGAGGAAATCAGGAGAACAAAGTTCTCTGAATCAACTAAGCAAGGAGCATATGAGCAAACAGAGATGGAAACAACAAGCAGAAGGCCCACATGTTTCTGTACCAGGTCCTCTGTGTATATATTACAACAATTAGCCTAATATTTTTATGACTGTGAGAATGAGTGGGTTCTTGATTCTTATGCTTCATCTTGGGTCCTTTTTCCTTCTGTTGGGTTGCCTTGTCCAGTAAGGCAATGTGATGGTTTTGCTTCATCTTATATTTTATTCCTTCATGTTTGGCTGTTATCTCTTAGAAGCCTGTTCTTTTTTAAGAGAGACAGAAAGGGAGTGGATTAAGATGGGTAGAGAGGTAGTGTCTTAGTTTGGTTTTTTATTACTGTGAAGAGACACCATGACCATGGAAATTCTTACAAAGAAAGCATTTAATTGGGGTGGCTTGCTTACAGTTTCAGTGGTTCAGTCCATTACTGTGATGGCATGGTGGCATGTACGTAGATGTAGTGCTGGAGCTGAAAGCGCCCAACAGGAAGTCAACTGAAACACTTGGTGGTATTCTGAGCATAGGAAACTTCAAAGCCCACCCACAGTGACACATTTCCTCCAATAAGGCCATACCCACTCCAACAAGGCAACACCTTCTAATAGTGTCACTCCCTGTGAGATTATGGGGGTCAATTACATTAAAACTACCACATTCTACTCCCTGGTCCTGATAAGCTTATGACAGTATCATAATGCAAAATGCATTTAGTTCAACTTCAAAAGTCCCCATAGTCTATCACAATCTCAACAATATTTTAAAGTCCAAAGTTCAAAGTCTGTTCAGAGATTCATGTAATCTCTTGACCATAATTATCTGTAAATATCAAAATCACAAAGCAGATTAGATACTTCCAACATATAATTGTACAGGATATACATTACTATTTCAAAACCCAGGGAAGGGAGCATAATGAGGAGATACTGGACCAAAGCAAGGCCAAAATCCAGTTGGGCAAACCCCAAACTGTACAACTCCATGTCTGATGTCAAAACACTCCTCAGATATACAATTCCATTCGGCCTTGTTGATAGCAACACACTTCTTTCTCTTGGGATGGTTCCACTCCCTCTTAGCAGCTCTCATCAGCAGGTATTCCATGACTGGTATCTCTAATATCTTGGGTTCTCCAAGGCAATTCAGGCTTCAACTTCACAGCTTTACAAAATGGTCTTTCCACAGGCCTCCATTTAGGGACATCCCTGACACATGCCTGGCCTCGGCATCTTTCTCTAGGTGCAGAGGCAAATTCTAAAATCTATTGTTTTCTATCCTTAACTCTAAAACCACATGGCCAAAGCTGCAAAGTTCTGCTGCTTACTGGGACTGGAACATGGCCCCCTTGTTCAATTACATCTTCATTAGCTTTCTGTCTTTCACTACCTAAGCTTCTCTGTCCTGAAACTAGATCTCTAGACCATGCTGGCCTCAAACTCAGAGATCCACAGCCTCTGCCTTCCTAATTCTGGGATTAAAAATGTGCTGTGGTAGGACAGGCCCATAGGGTCAAGGAAATTGGCTCAAACCAGTTGCCAAGGCATGCACATAATATACTTCCTTATGAGCTAAACTGGACTCTGCCTGAGGGCCTAGCAACAGGCACTGCCAGAGAGTTCCTGGTCACTGCCAGAGAGTTCCTGGCCACTGTTAGAGTTCCTGATCATGCCCAGCCAATGATGGGTGACTACACAATGCCACCAGGTAGGCACAGGTTGGGTGCTGGGAAGAGGGTATATAAGCCCTTTCCCATCATTGAATAAAGGAGTCTGCTATTTTTCTTCAACAGACTCCCAGAGTCTGTGTTGTTGACACTGTGCCTTCTCCCCTTCTCCCCTGAGGGAACCATTAGGATTCAGCAACATCTGGCACCTGAACATGGGGCTTCTGATACTTTCTCTTTCCTGGTACAGGTTCTGATGATCTCCTTCATTTCACTTGCATGCTTGACAGTGTCCCTAAGATAGTGTGTTTCGGTGAGAAGGTGCCTCAGTGTTGTGTTCCTTCAGTCCCTTTGGCAGGTAAGTGCCAGGACCCCATTTCTTTCCTTCTTTTGTGTTGTCTGTCATGTTTGTCTGCCCATCCCGTAAGGAAGGCACATTATTTTCCCTGTTTCACCTGGTGCCTCCACATAAGAATTGACCCCCAGGAGGTGGAACCAAGGTCCAGCTCCTGAATGCCATCCCTTGTCTGGAGAGATGGTGTGGGCATATGGCCATGGCCTAAAAAACCACAGAAGTCCCCTATTAAGCACAATATATAAGGGTTTGATACAAATTTCCACCCCTGTTGGCTGTCGTCTTCTCTCTGTTGTTGGCTTGCTGTTTCCCTCTAAAAGATGGGTAATCTTTTCATCACCCCACCACTTCCATGTTGGATATCTCTATGATATCTGATTAGGAGGAAACAGCCAATTTGGGGTCCATGAAATCTGTCAAGGAGAAGGCAGCTTTCATTAAGTCATGCACTGCTCCCTGCTGTGCTCTACCACCTTCATGGGTTGCTATGTCTCCACAATCATATTCTTAGGATGATCTACCCCAGTAATAACCTGCCTCAGGTGGTGGCTACTCTCCCACTTCACCAGGCATCTTACAACCCTCAGTCTATGCCACCATCAGTCCATAGGCCCATCAATGCCTTCCCAGTCAATGTGGGCCCAAATGCAGATGCCCAGCCCTGGATTCCCACCCTCATAGCTGATCTCTCCTTCATCTGGAAAGTAGCCAATGAGTCAGGCTCAGATTCCTTCTACTTTCAGCAGAAATGGTCCATGCAGTTACAAATTTATTTTTGTTTGGTACCATTTGCTCAAAGTTGTGTTGGAAGCTGTGGTTTTTCTCAGTTGGAAATCAGCCTATGAGGATCAGGCAGAATCCCAGATCTGGATAAACATCTAACTTAATGTCTAAGTGACCTATGATATGCTCACAGGGTGTAGGGAATATGTCCATCCTGTGCACCAGGCACAGATTGGCTTGAATGACTATTTTCAACTGGTCTTGGATCTGCCCTCAAGGCCCTCGGAGCCTGTATTCCTGGACCCCTCAGCTTACATTTGCAATCTTATCCAACAGCCCAGGGAGCTCTTCACTGACTTTGTGGCCCATGTCAATGAGGCAGAAGAGCACAGAGTAGATGCAGGCCCCACTAGAGATATGCTGATTAAACAGCTGACTTGGGATGGACTCAATGCTCAAACCCATAATGCAGTTGCCCCCGTGTGGAATGAGGACATACATAAATGGGTGCAGGCCACCAGAGATCTCAACCCCAGCACTGGTCTCATCTCAGCTCTTACTGCCTCCCTTGATGCTCTCCTTCCTGACAGGCAACATGCTAATGACACTCCTAAGGGCCCCCAGGTAGACAGGACTTGCAGGGGATGTGGCAAACCAGGCCATTTGTGGTGTGACTGCCCCCAGGCAAAACCTAGGACCCAATGCCCCATATGAAATAAGGGATTTCATTGGGCAAAAAATTGCAGGTCACAGCCTGCCAAAACACCAGCCTCTTTCAACTCCAGGTAGCGTGTTCCTCAACCCTGCCAGTAAATGGAGGCTCTGACAATCCAAAAATCTATTGGACAATGTCCATTTTCTCATATTCCCCAATGGTAGCCATCTATCTTGATGGACAAGCTGTCAAAGGCTTGGTTGACATGAGTGTGGATGCCACCATTTTAGCCTAGACTGAGACACTTCACTTTCCTCATTGGAAGTTTAAACCTGGCCTCCCCATCAGTGCTGTGGGAAACCAAGATTCTAAGATGACCACCTGTCTGGTCATTGGAAGGATCTTGATGACAACTGGGCAGCCATTCACCCTGTCATTTCCACTGTACCTAGGAACCTGTGGGGCAGAGATGTTTTGGAGGATGTGGGTATTGTCCTAACTATGGATGACAGGGCCTTTTTTGATGACATCAAGGACCATGAAAAGACAGCTCTTTCCCCTCATGGGAGAACTTACCCTGTTGGAAGAGGGGATGGGAGTGGGGAGGAAAGACGAGGGCAGGGGGAGCAGGAGGAGGGAGGAGAGGGAGATTTGTGGTTGGTATGTAAAATGAATAATTTAAAAAAAAATGGCATGCCTTGCATTCTATGACCCTGCATGAGATCTGCACCCCCAATTCTAAGGACCACTGTCCCCATGAGATCCACTGTGATGAAGTCCCCAATCTCATTCCGTTGATGTGGCTCTCAGATCAAGAAGGATGGGTGGAATAGTGGCCTATAATTGAACTCAAGCTGTCAACCCTAAAGGAATTAGTTGCAGAACAGCTAAAAATGGGGCACATAGAACTGTCTGCAAGTAAACATAATACCTCCATATTTGTTATCCCCAAGAGATCAGGACACTACTACCTCCTACAGGATCTTCATGTAGTTAATGGTCTAATGGAAAAAATGGATTCTGCATAGCCAGGCCTCCCCAACCTTAGAGCTATTCCTCCATTTTATTATATATTGGTTTTAGATATTAAGGATTACTTTTTTCAAATTTCCCTGGTGCCACAGGGTCGAGATCATTTTGCCTTTACTGTGTGGGAACATAATATGCATAAACCAGCTAAGAGATATCAATGGACTGTTTTGTCCCAAAGAATGAAGAACAGCCCCACTATTTGCCAGTTTTATGTTCCTCAAACTTTGGTCAATGTCCCCAGGGATGTTCTTTTGATCCGGTATATGGATGATCTCCTCTTGGCACACCCAAATGCAGCCTACCTGCAAGACTGCCAAAGGAGTATTAGAAGATCTTATATTGTTACATCTGGTGGTGGCTCCAGATAAGGTCCACATGGTACCCCCATTTACCTTTTTAGGATTTCCCATTTCTAAGCAGGTCTGCCCCCTTTGGAAATGAAGGAATTGTACTCACTCTCAGAATTACAGCAATTATGTGGCACAGTTAATTGGCTTAAACATTTCTTACCCATTTGTGACCAAGAGATGAGACACCTATTTTAATTGTTGGAGGTCCTCACCTGCCCTTCCACTAAGATTAGCCTTACGTGAGAAGCTAAAGAGTCGCTACAAAAGGTTTTGGCCATTCTAGCCACCTCCAGCCTGCAACACCATGATCCCCAAAGACCTTTATTGGCAGTGGTCCTCTGGACACCCAGGGGATTTTTGGGAATGTTATAGCAATCTGGGCCCCTTCTATGGATACATCAAGCACATTCTGACCTGCATAAGGTTGCCTCTAAGTTTGGCCAGTCCTTTCAACTTGGCCTTAAGCCTCAGATACTGGCATGGAAAACATATGGACAAGAACCAGATAAGCTTGTCTTCTCCTTTTCTTTAAAGAATACCTAGTCCCTCTGGACAGATTATATCACGTTCTGGGAAATGGTTGCAGGGTTCACAGGAATTATTGACAATCATTTGTCAAAAACCAAGATTTTAGCAGAACTCACACTTCCAATAAAGATACAGCCCCATGCCATCCCCTCCTCCACTCCCATCTCTCACACCACCCTAGGCTTTTCAGATTCCAATCAAAACAGACATGGTGTTCTTATCTAGCATTTTTCCTCCAAAAATGTTATATATGTTATCCATAACCCTGGTCTGTTCAATCGAGTGAGCTATTGGCCTTCCTCAAGATTCTAGTGAAATGCCAGAGCAAGCCAATTAATATTTTTTCTGACAGCCAGTATGTTGTACAGACAATTCACGTGCTGGCTTTTTCTCCACTCAAAGACTCACTGACCCCCATCACCACCATGTTGCTCATGCAAGATGTTCTAAATCAGAGGACAGAACCTTGGTACCTGTCACATATTAGTTCTCATTCCAAAATACCTGGAATATTGGCTTGAGGAAATGAGGTCACAGACACCATTATATTAACAGCCAGTATGGATCTCCTAAAGCAAGCCAGGGCTCTTCACAGCAGTTCCATGTGTCTCCACAGAATTTACATAGACTTCTTCCAGAATTACAGTTTTTCTATTGTAAACATTTGTCTCGGGCATGTGCCACTTGTGCTCCTCTTGCCCCCTGAGGACTGCTTCAATGTGCAGGGGTTAATCCCTGAGGCTTGTTGCCTGATGCCATCTGCCAGATGGATGTCACACATCATTCCCCCTTTGGCAATATTAAATATGTTCATATGATAATAGACACCTGTTCCTCCTTTGTTTATGTCATTGCCCTTTCTGGGGAGAAGGCAATCAATGTTATCAAGGCCCTTATGTCAGCTATAGTAGTTGTGGGGGGTACCTTGGGCACTTACGACTGACAATGGCCCTGCCTATGCCTGTCAACAATTCAATGACTTTCTGGGGTCCTAGAAGATTTCCCATACTACTGGCATTCCCTACAGTCTACAAGGACAAGCCATTGTGGAGAGAACCAAGAGAGCTCTTAAGGAGCTATTGACAAGGATTATCACTAGAGGCTAGGAGAGACCCTCATCTGGCCTTCACAGAGGTCCTTTTTCTCAGTTTTGATGATAAGGGACTCAGTCTGGCCTACAAGCACTGTGTGTCTCTTCCAAGAACATACTCCTGTCCCTAGTGAGATGGAAAGATCCTATCTCCCTCCAATGGCAGCTGCCAGTCCCTCTGCTAACCTGTGGGAGAGGGTATGTTTGTGTTTTTCCTCAGAGTGCCACTATACCAATATGGGTCCCAGCAAGAGATGTGCCCTTAGCTACAGATTAGCCTGCTTCTACCAAGGAGGAAACAACCCAGGTTGTGTAATATATATATTCCCTTTTCTTACTCTCATTGCCCTTCTAAAGGCTGCAGACTTGTGGATTCTTGCTTTTCCTCATTTGTGTGATGCCTTTTGAGATGAGGAACATTAGTTTGCAGGCTGGGAGCTGGATAAGTATATTAAGGGCCCATGGCCAGCTAAGTTTCTATATTATTCATTACAGCTAACACATGAAAATTTCCAATTAAATGAGACAAAGTCAGAGGTTATGGCTTTTGACTCTATTTTTTGAAAAAGTTTGGCATGATATCAAAAGGCTGATTGATCCCTCCTGGATTTTCACTTATGTTTTGATTGGCAGGGTGGTGCTTATAAACTTTCTCCTTTGTAAGTTTCTCCTATAGCACATCCAGCAACAATGGGTGGCCACTAAGGAGTTAATGGCTCTTAGACATCCAACTCATAGCCCTCCACAGGAGGTGATGCATGCCTGGCTTTCTGAAATTCAAAAGGATACTGCCTGACCCTCCCCCCCACCTGGGGTGACTCCCCAGAGATGGACACTCTTCAAGGGATGATAGTCAATGACAGGTAAGAGCTTGTTTGGCAAGCCAACCCAGACAGGCACAATCCAGTTGCTGACACACACCCCGTCTGGCCCCCACAAGGAGAGATCAACAAGGCTGGAACAAAGAACTCTGACTCCTGCTGAGTACCCATGCAATAAAATAAAAGGGTGGATATGTAGTAAGACAGGCCCAAAGGGTCGAGGAAATTGGTTCAAATCAGTTGTCAAGGCATGAACATAACCTACTTCCTTATGAGCCAACCTGGGGTCTACCTGAGGGCCTAGCAACAGGCACTGCCAGAGTTCCTGATTGTGCCCAGCCAATGAGGGACAACCACACAATGCTGTCAGACTGGGACACAGCTTGGTTGCTGGAGGAGGGTATATAAGCCCTTCCACACTGTTGAATAAAGGAGTCTGCTATTTGCCTTCAACTGACTCCCAGTGTCTGTGTCATTGACGCCACACCTCCTCACACCCTCCCCAAGGAAGCCATTAGAATCCAGTAACAATGTGCCCCACCATACCCAGTTCTAAGCTTTTCTTTAATTTCTTTTCACAAGTTGGAAATTTAGGTATATGTAATCTTGCCCTGAGTTCACCACTCCCTTTATTCTATTTCTTAATCTGTCTATCTCCTTGAACACAGAATTTAGCTCCATTCCACTTTCTGGCGCTCCTTTTCTTCTCATATATTTTTCCTTTCTCAGCTTCACCCTTTTTCATTACATGTCTTCATTAAAGTTAACACTAGTAACCACAAAACAGAAGACTATACTAGGCTGTTTTGAGATTTCCTCTGTCAACATTATTAATCCAAATTTCTTCACTTTAGCTTCAGGTAGACTCTTCACATAAGGGCAAAAAAGAACCACTTTCATCAGCAAAATATCACAAACGATCTCTATGCAAAATACTAAAATTATTCTCCTCTGTAACCTCTTAAACAAGCCCCCCCCCCCAGTTCATCAAATCACACTCAGCACCACTGTCTTCCATGCTCCTACTAGTATGGCCCATTAAGCAGTACTTAAAGCATTCCACTGCTTTCCTAACCTGAAGTACTAAAGTCCAAATTCTTCTAAACAAATACGTGGTCAAGCCTATCACAATAATATCCCAGTCATTGGTACCAAGTTCTGTCTTAGTTAGGGTTGTTATTGCTGTGAAGGAATAGCATGACTATGGCAACTCTTATAAAGAAAACAGTTAATTGGGGGTGGCTTGCTTACAGTTTCAGAGGTTTAATCCATTATCATAATGATAGGGAGCATGACAGTGTGTAGGCAGATGTGATACTGGAGAAATATCTGAGAGTCCTACATCTTGCAGGCAACAAGAAGTTGACTCAGACACTGGGTGGTATCATGAGCCTAGGAAACCTCAAATCCCACCCTCACAGTGACACACTTCTTATAACAAGGCCATGCCCACTCCAACAAAGCCACACCTCCTAATACTGCCACTCTCTATGAGATTATGAGGGCGAATTATATTCAAATACCACAGGTGGAAACTTGGAGAAGTAGATGAAGGGACATAATCAGGATATATTTGTGAGAAAACTCTATTTTTCAATAAAAAGAAAATAATATTCATTTATTATTATTATTATTATTATTATTATTATTATTATTATTATATATTACTTATTTAATGTACACGAGTACCTTGATTGCATATATATGTGTCAATGTGTGCATTCAGGAGACTGAAGAGGCCAGGAAAGGGCATCAGATCTTCTGGAATTGGAGTTATAGGTAGTTGTGAGCCTCCATATGGATGTTGGAAACTGAATCTTTGAGCTCTGGAAGAGCATTAAGTGTTTTTAACCATTAAGCCATATCTCTAACCCCGGATTTTAATTTAAAAACATTTTATTATTATTATTATTATTATTATTATTATTATTATTATTATTATTATTGTATGTGTGTGGGTTTTACCTGTGTGTATGCATGTGCATCATGTGTGCCTGGTGCCACAGAAGCCAAAAGAGAGCATTAAACTCTCTAGAACTGGAATTACATATGGTTGTGAGTTGCCATGTTGGTGCTGAGAATCAAATCTGGGTCCTCTGGAAGAACAGCCAGTATTCTTAATCACAAAGTTCTCTCTCCCTCCCCCTCCCTCATGTGTGTATAGTGTTTAGAAAGTTTAGATGCATATGTATGTAGAAATGTTGAAGAAAGATTTAAAATGTTACCCTGTGCAGTAAAAAGGATACACAAATGTGTGTACGTAGGATGTATTTAGAATGACACGAGAGGTTAAGCATGCGGAGGAAGAAAGCTGAGGTGGGATAAATATTCTGTACCTCATATACACCTTCCCATGGCTTTTGGCCATTTATATTATAAATGAAAAATGTTAATACTAAATAGAAGAAGGGATAGAGAGCAGAGACTGCTGACAGTGAGGAAACCCAATTTGAACATACAACATGGTGTATCCTGTTAACAGTGTGCTTATGTACACTAGGATGATGTTCCCTCATCATTACCATCTGCAAAGTGGGGTTAATAGCATTCATTCCACATAGTTGCTATAGAACACAACAACCATAGCACACACATAAAAGTGCTTAGCACACTTCTTGCCACAGCACTCAAACATAGTCATATGACTGTATACAATGATGAATATCTAAAGTGTTCTTTTGCCTGGCTGCAGTAGAGGGTTGGTTCTTAACCAGTTGCTACACAAATGATGCCTGGGAATTTTGTTATTGACAAGTATGGAAAGGAGGTCAAGACGTCACACTGGACAATTTCTTTCACAGCCAGTCAAAGCAGCCATGGAAGCAAACATAGTTATTTTTATTATATTGTTCCATGAAATATAATTATGAAAATAATTCATAATTATTTTTGAGTTATTTGAAATATATTTGAAAAAAATTATGAAAAATAGTTGTTCCATGAAAAATAATTTTATTAGAGCATCAGTCCCAGAGTGAAGTCCTCTAAATAGATCCAGTAGGGGTGAGATTCCCAGCATGCAGCACTGTGAGGAAGCCTTTGAATTCAATTCCAGTTGTTCTTTAGCCCTGTACATTAAAACCACATGTTCTCTGTCCCTTCCATTTCTTTTCTTCCTCTCCTGTACAAACCCTGGAGGAGCTGGGATGATGAATCCTAGGACATCCCATTCAATAGGAAGAGGGAGGAAGGCTTACAGTTGTCAGTGGTTGTGGGATGTAGAAAACAGCCCCTCAAAGATGTTCTAGTCTCCTGAAGCGATGAATATGTCACTGGAAGGGAGATGGTGGCTCCATAGATATGACTCGGGTTAAGGAGTGTTTTTTGTTTTGCTCTTTTAGAAAGCAGAGAATGAACATCTATTCATCCTCCTAATAGGGCATAAACAACAGACCAAAGAAGTAGTTCCACCTGAGTCTAGTTTAAAGTACCGCTGAGCTGATTGGGGTTGCTGATAGAGTGTGGTTGAAAGTTTACCTGCAGAAGCATGGATGATTGAAAGGCAACTGCATCACTAAAAAGCTCAGCTAATCACAGATGACGATTCCTGAAAACTCTCCTTGGGGGTCCCTGCACACCTTGCAGGCAGCTTTGCCGATTAGAAACTTATGTAACTTATATAACGCTGGAGCCAGCCTTGTGAGTCTTGCATGTTTCAGGGACTTCCCTGAGTCTTATGGGCTCCACTCCTCCCACCAGGGAGGGATGTTTCAATTCAGAGGGAGTAGATGCATGCCTAGGACTTAGGCGGGGAAGGTGGGCTAACCTGTTCACCTGATTTCATAAATGTGGAAGAGGAAGGAGTGTCATCAATCTCTGGCTGTGCTGGCAGGAAAAGCAAGCTATGAACCATGGGATGCCATGACCTCTAGGAGCTGAAAATGGCTCTGTTTACAACACTGGAACCTGTAAGCCAAAGGTGCTATGACATACGCTAAGAGCTGGAATGAGCACTTTTCTGGAAACTAATGGAAACAAGTTATGCAGAGTTAATTGTGTGACTCTGTATTCCATTTTCCTCCTAAGACTATACATAAATATGTAATCTGCAGCTGAATCTAAAAATAAGCAAATGTGACTTCTATGGCTATAGCCTTCACAACTTCTGCAACTCAATTTTCAAACAATTATTTCCCATTGTTTGGCTTTAAAATCCAATACTCAATTTTTATATATTTACTTGATATATTTAAAAAGATTAATTTAAAATAATTGATCTCATCTTAGGATAAAAATATGCTTCTCTTTCATAAATGCAAAATCAACACTTGTAAAGATAATGTACCTGCTAAAAGGATATAATTAAAAATATTATTAAAAGTTTTTCTTTTTCTATACTGAGCACAAAGCTGTACCTCTCATCTTTCAAAAGCTGTAGAGATATTCTAAAGGGACACTAGAATTGATGTTTTAGTGCAAAATGAAAGAGAATGGGAAGACCCCACCTGAGTCATCAGAATGTTAGATTCCCTTTGGAGATATTCTTTGGGACATGTGGGCCTAGCCTCCCTTGCAATATGCATCATGATGTCAAATCAAGTCATCAGTTATTTCTAGGATGACTCTTTGCTCCCATTTTGGTGCTTTCCAGCTCTTCTCTCTGAACTAAATAATAGTGATTCAAGTGCTTCCGTCTGCACGTTCTTAAACATCTTCTTGTCTGCTCTTTCTGCCAGAGATGGCAGGTGCACTGTGGAGCAATTGTTCTCAGCTTCAAACATACATTGGAATCACCTGAGACCTTTAAAAGTACTGATATCTGGGGCTTACACACAGAACTCTTGTTCATTTTTCTGTGACAGCGTGGGCAGTAGGGGTTGTGACAACTCCCAGGTGATTCTAATGCGCAGTGGTGAATGACTGCCTGTGAGCGGCATTTCATGTTTGTAATTAGAGTTTTAAAGCAGATTCATTTTGTCTTAAAAACATAAACTTTTTTTCATCCAGGAATTTCTTAAATAACCAAATGAGTGATGAAGAAGTATATTTAGGTTTCTGTATTTTAGCAAACTGTTAGAGTAGGAAAGCTTATAGAACTTTTTAATTTTATAAAACCATTGGGACACAAGCCAGAAATGCTATGGCCATGCTAAAAGTAGTGTGAATGAATGCTTTCAATTAACTCAATGGGAATGTTGTTTTTACTTCTTTGTATTAAAATCTGGATTTTATGTAAGGTACTTTGGGAGTTACTATCAATTCTTTAATAAACTATGAAGTTCATGAAAGACTGTAACGTCCTGTAAGAATAAAATATTGTGACTAGTAAACCATTCCCCTGCCTCACAAAAATGCAGGCATGTACCCTGGCCTGTATTGCTAGGTACAGCTTTGGGCATATGACATTCTGGTTTATCTCATGCATTCCTTCTGAGTAATATAATCTCAAAACTGACATTGGTTACATATGAAGAAATACTTTTCTTGTGCAGCATCTAGGAATGGCTGTAATCATTAAAAATAAATGTGTCTTAATGTTTCTTTGAATATTCCGAATAATTGAATTGTCTGGTCAGCGATGTTGTGTTAAAAGTCTTGGAAGAAAGCCAGATTACAAAAATCACTGCCTGGAGAGGAGAAAATTATTAGCAAAGTCATGTGATTTACTCATGTAGCATATAATTGAAAGTGGATACAGATTCTGCTGTCTCAGAGAATGCTACCAAAGATAATGCTGGTGCATTGTCTACAGAAGCATGTGGTGTCAAAAGTAAAGCTGTTGAGCCTGTGAGAAAAAGCATCCTCTATGTGCTTCATTAGGCTGCTGGGTTTCTTTTGCTTTAGTGTCAAATGTCCCATATGGTCTATTATGCGTTGGTTCCCAGCTGGCAGAGATGTTTGGGAAAATTTGGGTTTTGATGTGCGATTTAAGGTTTAGTAATGTTTCTTTTATGAATGTGGGTGCCTTTGTATTTGGGGCATAAATGTTCAGAATTGAGACTTCATCTGGGTGAATTTTTCTTGTGATAAATATGTAATGTCCATCCTGATCTTTTTCAATTGATTTCAGTTTGAAGTCTATTTTATTAGATATTAGGATAGCTACACCAGCTTGCTTCTTAGGACCATTTGATTGGAAAGCCTTTTCCCATCCCTTTACTCTGAGGTAGTATCTGGCTTTGAAGTTAAGGTGTATTTCCTGTATGCAGCAGAAGGATGAGTCCTGTTTTCTTATCCATTCTGTTAGCCTGTGTCTTTTTATAGGTGAGTTGAGAACATTGATATTGATGGATATTAATGACCAGTGATTGTTAGTTCCTCTTATTTTTGGGGTAGTGTTGCATTTTCCTTCTTTGGTATTTGTTGGTGCGGGATTATCTATTGCCTGAGTTTTCATGGGTGTGTTTAGCTTCTTTAGGTTGGATTTTTCCTTCTAGTGCTTTCTGTAGGGCTGGATTTGTGGCTAGGTATTGTTTAAATCTGGTTTTATCATGGAATATTTTGTTGACTCCGTCTATGGTGATTGAGATTTTTGCTGGGTATAATAGTCTGGCTTGGCATCCATGGACTCTTAGTGTCTGCATAACATTTGTCCAGGACCTTCTGGCTTTCATAGTCTCTATTGAGAAGTCTGGTGTTATTCTGATGGTCTGCCTTTATATGTTACTTGGTGTTTTTCCTTTGTAGCTCTTAATATTTTTTCTTTGTTCTGTATGTTTAGTGTGTTTTGATTATTATGTGGCAAGGGGACTTTTTTTTTTTTTTTTTTTGATCCAGGCCATTTGGTGTTCTCTAAGCTTCTTGTATCTTCATAGGTATTTCTTTCTTTAGGTTAGGAAAGTTTTCTTTTATGATTTTGTTGAATACATTTTCTGTGCCTTTGAGTTGGTATTCTTCTCCTTCTTCTATCCCTGTTATTCTTAGGTTTGGTCTTTTCATGGTGTCCCAAATTTCTTGGAAATTTTGTGTTTCGACTTTTTTGTCTTTAGTGTTTTCTTTGACTGACTATCTATTTTCTCTCTTGTGTCTTCAACACCAGAGATTCTCTGTTGTATCTCTTGCATTTGGTTGGTTATGCTTGCTTCTGTAGTTCCTCTTGTTTAGTCTGGATTTCTATTTTTAGCATTCCCTCAGTTTGTGTTTTCTTTATTGTCTTAGTTTAATTTTCAAATCTTGAATTGTTTCCTTCATCTGTTTAATTACTTTTTCTTGGCTTTCTTTGATTTCTTCCATTTTTTTGTTTGTTTTTTCTTCTATTTCTTTAAGAGAATTTTTTTATTTCCTCTTTAAGGGAGTTTTTCATTTCCTCTTTAACAGTCTCTATCATCTTCTTAAAGTCATTTTTAGGATTGAATTCTTCTGCTTCTTCTGCCTTGGTATGTTCAGGTCTTGCAGGTGTAGGTTCTGATGTCCTCATGTAAGTCTTTATATTGTTGCCTATATTTTTGCACTGATGTCTACTCATCTCTTCCTCCACTTGGTGTAGGTAGTGTCTATGTCTGAAGGTGCCTCTCTTATTCTAATTGTTAGTCTTGGTCAACTAGGAGTTCTTGGTTAAATGGGTGCTGTTGGGCTCTGTTTCTTTGGGAGCAGCTTAGTCTAATCAGTGTTAGTGGGCTCTGTGTCTGGGAGCAGTTGTTCCCAGTTGGTGCAGGGTGTGCTTATGGTTTCAGTGGTTGTTAGGTTCATAGGGTTTTTTTGGGGGGTGGGGTGGGGCAGGGAAAGGTAGCTGTCTGGTCCCTGGGACTCTGATGGGTAGGGCCTAGGGGCTAGAGATCTGATCTGCCAGTCTGGAGATGGGGGCTTACCTGTTCCCAGTCGGTGTAGTGTGGGCTTATGATTCTGGTGATGTGATTCAGTGGCTGGGCGGTGCCTTCTTTTGTGTTCTCAGGTCACATTTTGCTCATTAACTCCTCAGCTGATCTTGTTTCCTCAGACTGCAGACTGAAGGATTCTGAATCTTCTCTCGAATGGATCTTAGCTGAGCAGGTTGTTTAGTAGGGTAATCTCACCAACACCTCCAAGTTGTTAGGTTTTGCAGGATTGGCATCTGGGCCCTGGGTTGGCCTCAGACAGAGTGTTCAGATCCGTTTTGGTAGCGTCCCATGGAGATGGCTCCTTCTCTGGGTGCTGGGATTAAAGGCATCCCTGTTCCAAGCTCTTAATCTCCTTGTTTTCACTAACTCCTCAGTGGATAAAAGCTCAGTTTCTGGTCTTTGTTATGACGGTGTCTCTGCTGCCACCACTCTGTATTTCCCATCTTATGTGGCTTTTTTCTCTTTTTCCTCTCTCTTTAAAGCCTTTATTGTTGTTTTAAAACTATTTCTTTCTTTCTATGACTGTCCATCCCCTTTTCTTTCTTTCTTAAGCCTACACATATTATTAAACACATTGTAACCTGTTTAGAAGTTTTTCCATGTGGACCACTTTTACTGCATATCTTTTGGCCTTTTTGACTGTTTGAACAAACTTTAAACTGCTAACCTAAACCTGGATCCTCCACATGTGGCTGTCAGCTGGCTCCTCTTGCTTGTTGGGTTGTGAAAACCAAGCATGAAATTCATGGCTGGTAGAAGGTTTGTCTGAGCAGGAACTGCATTCACCCTTCCTAGAGCTCTAGAATGCCGATGCTTGTGATGTGGCAGGTGTTTTTACTTAGGTTTTTATTCCTACTTAACGTGCTGGCTGCTCAAGGACTTACCAGCAGGCAGAAACTCTTAAAGAGCCATATCTTTTTTTTTTTTTTTTTTTTTTAAAGTTTTCTCAGGCACTATGGAAATTTGAGCCCCATATTGGGTGCCAAAACGTTGTTGGTTGTGTTTTACTCTTTTGGAAGGACCCACCACATAGCTCCCAAATAAGTCACACATGGAGGCTTAGTCTCAATTATAAGTGCTCAACCTTAGCTTGGATTGTAGCTAGCCAGCTTTTCTTAACTAATTAGCCCAGTTATCTTTTGCCTTCGGGCTTTTATCTTTCTCTATTTCTGTATACCTTTCATTATTTCTTGCTCTGTAGCTTTCTGTGTAGTTGGGTGGCTGGACCCCAATGGCCTCCTCCTTTTTTCATTCCCAGATCTCTCCTTCTATATGTTCTCTCTGCATGTCAGCCCCACCTATCCTTTCTCCTGCCTGCTATTGGCCATTCAGCTTTTTAGTAGAACATCAGGTGCTTTAGGTAGGCACAGTAACACAGCTTCACAGCACTTAAACAAATGTAACATAAATAAAAGTAACACACCTGAAAATAATATTCTATAACAAACCTTGACTACTGAACCTCTAAAGATCATGAATATTCAGCCTTTCTCTACTTCTGAACACATAGAATACAATTTCAATTAATTTTTTTCTGGTCAAAATTTACTAGAGATAATCTTTGTTCCTTGAAGCACAAAACACCTCAGGGGTGGATATATGACATATGCTCATGCTTTTTCATTGATAGTTTCTAAAAGACCAAACAGGAGGGGGTGGAAATGCTTTGTAAAATGGAATTCTCTATCACAACTTTCGTGTAGGCAGGTGAAGAAAAAAATATCAAAGAACAGATGCTAATGTGGGAAACTAACTTTTGCAGCACACTATAATGAACTTACAAGGGAAACCAGGAGCATGAAAAAAGCAAGACATGGAAAGTGAGAACAGTAGGCATACAGAATTCACTCAGTGGTTGATTTGGATGTTTGGTGTGCTATAAAACATTATTGATTGGACCTGGAGAACCAACTGGGTCAGTTTTGCAAGAATACCTTGCCCCTGTTGAGCACAAGTCTCCAAACCAGATGGCTTCTAGAGAGAATCTATATTATTACTATGTGACTTAGCATGACCTGGAAAAATAAGTTTTTTAATCACTTTCAATAGCAGTATTTTTACATCCTGCTATTTGTACCAAAATCAACTCCACCCTGAACATCTCCATTCTGCATTATTATTCAGATCACCAGCAAATGGCTGAAACCAAGTTCTTACAAAGTGTATATAGTCTCAAATTCTCCTCTTAGTCACAATTTCAGAATCAACCAGAGCTAAATAAGGCAGCTACATTAAATTTAACTTAATTGTTTTTGGTTTTTATTTACTGTATCATTTGGCCTTCTATCATAGAAAATAAATTTTACTAACTTTTTCTCTAATCTGAGAGATTTTTAGCTTGTAGTACTGTTTTTCTTTATCCATTAAAGAACTGATACAACACTTTGTAAGTCATCATCTAAACTGACCTGAGTGTATTAGATCACCCTTATATCCCAGGTCAGATCACCCATCTGGGTCATTGACTAATGGGATCAACAGAGAATCCTTATAAAGGTGTCCAATACCTAAAGAAGTATGCATGTGTCCCTACTGCCAGCCACAAATCTAATACTTATTTTTCCAAGCTAGGTTCTCTCTTCCACTGGTCTTCTGTTCTTCTACTCTCCATTACCTCCTTTGTCTCTTTTTTTTTTGTTGTTGTTTGTTTTCATTTGTTTGTTGTTTAGTATTTTTGAGGCAGTATTCCTCAGGAGCCTAGAGTATTCCTATGTAGAATTTGATCTTGTGCCTTCAAATCCTCATTAGTCACTGTCATTGTAACTGTGACAAAATACCTGGCAGTTTAAGGAGAGAGGAGCTGATTCTGGCCTTGGGATTTAAAGGAATGTATTTTTACATTGGTGGGGCAGATGTAGGTGCAGCATCTGGAGGCCTGCTGGTCCCATTGCACCTGCAAACAGGAAGCAAAGAAATGAACAGTAACAGGGTTGGGCTGTAAAATCAAGGCCTGTGCTCACAGTGACCCAATTCCTCTGGTAAAGTTGTAGGAGATTTCAACACACCACTCCCACCAAAGGACAGATCTATGAGACTGAAACTTAACAAAGAAATAAAGGACCTAACAGAAGTTATGACTCAAATG
This sequence comes from Onychomys torridus, assembly GCF_903995425.1. NCBI lineage: Eukaryota > Metazoa > Chordata > Mammalia > Rodentia > Cricetidae > Onychomys > Onychomys torridus. The sequence continues at coordinate 5,538,837 of NC_050457.1, read as the reverse complement.
GACTTAATAGATATCTACAGAACATTCCATCCTAACACAAAAGAATATACCTTCTTTTTAGCACCTCATGGAACCTTCTTAAAAATTGACCACATGCTTGGTCACAAAGCAAATCTCAACAGATACAAAAACATTGGAATAACCTCCTGTATCTTATTGGACCACCATGCCTTAAAGTTAGATTTCAGCAATAACAAAAATTATAGAAAGCCTACAATCTCATAGAAACTTAATAATGCCTACCTGAAACACCAATGGGTCAAGGAAGAAAAAAAGAAAGAAATTAAACATTTCCTAGAATTTAATGGAAATGAAAGAACAATGTACCCAAACTTATGGGACACTATGAAAGCAGTACTAAGAGGAAAAGTCATGGCTCTGAATGCACACATAAAGAAGATGGAGAAATCTCATACCAATGAATTAACAGCACAACTGAAAGCACTAGAACAAAAAGAAAGAAACTCACCGAGGAGAAACAGACGCCAGGAAATAATCAAATTGAGGGCTGAAATAAATAAAATAGATACCAAGAGAACATTTAAAAAAATCAGTGAAGCAAAGAGTTGGTTATTTGAAAAAATCAACAATATAGACAAACTCCTAGCCAAATTAACAAAAAAGGCAAAGAGAGAGCACCCACATTAATAAAATCTGAAATGAAAAGGGAGACATAACAACAGACAACAAGGAAATCCAGAGAATCATCAGGTCATACTTCAAAAACCTGTACTCCACAAAACTGGAAAATCTGAAAGAAATGGACAATTTTCTGGATAGATACCACATACCAAAATTAAATCAAGACTAGATAAACTATTTAAATAGACCAATAACCCCTAAAGAAATAGAAATAGTCATCAAAAGTCTCCCAACCAAAAAAAGCCCAGGACCAGGTGGCTTCAGTGCATAATTCTATCAGATTTTCAAAGAACTAATTCTAATACTCTTCAAATTGTTCCACACAATAGAAACAGAAGGAACTCTACCAAACTCTTTTTATGAGGCTACAAATACTCTGATACCCAAACCACACAAAGATGCAACAAAGAAGAGAATTACAGACCAAACTCCCTCATGAACATTGATACAAAAATACTCAACAAAATATTGGCAAACCAAATCCAAGAACACATCGAAAAAATTATCCACCATGAACAAGTAGGCTTCATCCCTGGGTTGCAAGGTTGGTTCAACAAATGAAAATCTGTCAATATAATATACCATATAAACAAACTGAAGGGAAAAAAAACAACACATGATCATCTCATTAGATGCTGAAAAAGACTTTGACAAAATCCAACACCCCTTCTTGATAGATCTTAGAGAGATCAGGAATACAGGGACATTCCTGAACATAATAAAGGCAATTTACAGCAAGCCAACAGCCACTGTCAAATTAAAGGGAGATAAACTCAAAGCGATTCCACTAAAGTCAGGAACAAGACAAGGCTGTCCACTCTCCCCATATTTATTCAATATAGTACTTGAAGTTCTAGCTAGAGCATTAAGACAACAAAAGGAGATCAAGGAGATACAAATCGGAAATATTTGTCATATTTTCACTATTTGCAGACGATATGATAGTATATATAAGTGACCCCAAAATTCCACCAGGGAACTCCTAAAGCTGATAAACTCTTTCAGTAAGGTTGCAGGATACAAGATTAACTCAAAAACATCAGTAGCCATCCTATATACAAATGATAAATGGGCTGAGAAAGAAATCAGAGAAACATCATCCTTTACAATAGCCACAAATAATATAAAATACCTTGGGGTAACTCTAACTAAGCAAGTGAAGGAACTTTTTGATAAGAACTTCAAATCTCTAAAGAAAGACATTGAAGAAGATATCAGAAAATGGAAGGATCTCCCATACTCATGGATAGGTAGGATTAACATAGTAAAAATGGCAATCTTACCAAAAGCAATCTACAGATTCAATGCAATCCCCATCAAAATCCCAACACAATTCTTCACAGACTTGGAAAGAAAAGTACTCAACTTCATATTGACAAACAAAAGACCCAGGATAGCTAAAAGAATCCTGTATAATAAAGCAACCTCTGGAGGCATCACCATCCCTGACCTCAAGCTCTACTGTAAAGCTATAGTAATAAAAACAGCTTGGTACTGGTATAAAAACCAACATATGGACCAATGGAATCTAACTGAAGAACCTGACATTAATCCATGCACATATGAACACCTGATTTTTGACAAAGAAGTCAAAACTATACAATGGAAAAAAGAAAGTATCTTTAACAAATGGTGCTGGCATAACTGGATGTCAATATGTAAAAGATTACAAATAGATCCATATCTGTCACCATGCACAAAATTCAAGTCTAAGTGGATCAAAGACCTCATCATAAATCTAGTTACACTAAACTTAATAGAAGAGAAAGTAGGAAGAATTCTTGAACACATTGGCACAGGAGATCACTTCCTAAATATAACACCAGCAGCACAGACACTGAGCACAACAATTAATAAATGGGACCTCTTGAAACTGAGAAGCTTTTGTAGGGCAAAAGACAGGGTCAATAAGACAAAAAGACAGCCTACAAAATGGAAAAAGACCTTCACCAACCCCACATCTGACACAGGACTGATCTCTAAAGTATATAAAGAACTCAAGAAACTAGACATCAAAATACTGAACAATCCAATTGAAAAATGGGTTAAAGAGCTAAACAGAGAATTCTCAAAAGAAGAATCACAAATGGCTGAAAGATATTTGAAGAAATGCTCAACATCCTTAGTCATCAAACAAATGCAAATCAAAATGACTCTGAGATAGCACCTTACACCTGTCAGAATGGCTATGATCAAAAACATGAATGACAGTCTATGTTGGAGAGGATGCGGAGGGAAGGGAACACTTCTATCTTGTACAACCACTGTGGAAATCAGTATGGTGGTTTCTCAGAAAATTGGGAATCGATCTACCTCAAGACCCAGCCATACCACTCTTGGGCATATACCCAAGGAATGCTCAGTCATACCACAAAGATATATGCTCAACTATGTTTATAGCAGCACTATTTGTAATAGCCAGAACCTGGAAACAACCTAGACGCCCATCAACTGAAGAATGGATTAAGAAAATGTGGTACATTTACACAATGGAGTACTACTCAGCAGAGAAAAACAATGACAGCATGAAATTTTCAGGCAAATGGATGGAACTAGAAAATATCATCCTGAGTGAGGTAACCGAAACCCAGAAGGACAAAACATGGCATGTACTCACTCATAAGTGGATTCTAGATATAATGCAAAGAACAATCAGACTGCAACCCACAGAACCAGGGAGGCTATATAGCAGGGGGGACCCTAGGATGACTGTGGCTTATAATAGGTTTTGGTTTTACTCAATTACTGGGAAAGCCTCAATGAAACATTTCACTATTAGGATAAGAATTTATACTGTATCAAGCTGATAACAGAAAAATAAATTAATTAATTAATTTTAAAAACATGGGAAATAAAAACAGGAAGTCCGGTCTGTATATTATTGTATTGACTTGAATTTTTTGATGGTTTAAAAGCAAAGGACAGCTGCAAAGAGACCTGGAATTGAAAGAGGGACGGTTGAAAAAAATCAGCCTACATACTTCAGAAGGCCTTAACTTTTTTTTTTTTTTTTTTTGAGCTGAGTATCGAACCCAGGGCCTTGCGCTTGCTAGGCAAGCGCTCTACCACTGAGCTAAATCCCCAATCCAGGCCTTAACTTTTAAAAAGTCAAAAAATATAATTGTCAAGTGGAAATAAAACATGCTTTGGAGTTTTGTTTCCACAGGATTTGACAGGCTGTGGATTCCTTCAGGGTTATATGGATCAGGTTTGATCAGGCGAGACCTCTTGAAACTTGACAGGTGATATCCATCAACAAAGATTACCTTTGATCTCCCCAGGACTTGATAATTTTCTCAAAATTTTCTCTCTGAGACCCTAAAGATACTTCATCCACAGACAATAGGAAGCAGTTTAGAAACATAATGTCCACATTCCCAAGAGAGGTGTGGGAGGCTTTGGTTATTTGGCCGGTTATGGATATTTGTTATCACTTTGGGAAATATAGTATATTAATACAAATTTAAAGTTATGTGTATTAATAACTTTGTTATACTGTATACGTGTTTCTACTCTTGTTTAAAGTATATATCTATCTATATCTATATATATTTAAAATAATTTTTGTTACATGTTGTATGTATGTTTCTATTTTTGTTTGAGATATTGTGCCTATACAGTTTATTTAGAAATGTAAAGTAAAATTTTAGTTTTTGAAAGCTATTATTATAAACTATATAGGATAATCAGGAAACATAGGTTAGTGGTTAGTCATTTGTAACAATCAAATTTGTAGATATATTAGATATGCTTTCCAGATCATATGAAGACATATTTTAGATAGACAGATGGTCTTTGAACCTTTCAAATACCTGCAGAATATGGTATTTAAAATGTTTTGTTAACTTAGGGCTTTTCATGACAATGAAACACATCTGTTCTTGGCAACAGCAATTTACTTCAAAGATGATTGAAGAAACTACTTATAAGGAGTAAAAAACAACCAACAACCAGTGTTCCTCTAAAGATTTGCTGTGGTTGAAAATCCTGGATAATCTCTTGAGAATACTTAACTTGAAGTCCCTCAAGTCCGACTCCTTGTGTACTTTGTAATGCCACTCACTTTTTAGGTCCTAAGAGAGAGGCTGATTGGTGAGTACAGGTTTCTCCTAAGCCAAAAGAAGGTTTGCCACAGTACTGATGATGTACTTGTCCTTTATGTGCCATACTTTGGCATACTATCAACACTCCATGGACTAGAAGCCCATAGGAAGGAAGAGCACAGTACTGTTATTAGGATAAAGTAAAGGAGTACAGAGATAGGGAAACAACACAGATCTACTGTAAGCTCATGGGGCAGCCATGCCATTTGGATGTAGTGAACACAATGGAGCCCAGCATGATGGCAAAACATTCTGCGTCTTTAGTCTGCCAGGTGTCACAGCAGTTTCATAGACTAGGAGGCTCAAAAATGAAAACTGGGTGGGGGGCATGGCTTATTGGATCGGGAGTGTAGAGTGTACTTGCAGGAAACTGGAGATTGGTTCCCAGTACCCAACTGAGGCAGCTCACAACTGCCTGCAACTCCAGCTCCAGGGGATCCCAAACCCTCTTCTGGCCTCCATGGGAAATTGCCCTTATGTGTGCACAGCTTCATACAGAGAACACCCATACACATAATAAAAAAGTAGAAATTGGTTTTCCTCTCAATTCTGGGTGTTAGAAGTCTGGGATGAAGGTGTGAATTGATTATTTTCTACAGCTTTCTCTTAATCTTGTAGACAGTCATTTCATATCTTCTTACTGTCTTTCCTCAACATGTGTCTGTGACTTAACGTCCCCTTTCAAAGAACACTGTATGACCTTATTTTGCTTCAATGACCACAGAAGGGTCTATCTCCAGGTAGTTAAAGCTAAAGGTTAGGGTGTGTCAGTATATTAATTTCAGTAGAACACAACTGAGACTACCACTCTTATTTAGTAAATTAGGTTTAATGACAATATACTTAAGTGGCTAGCATAGTGAGCCTCCAAGATGTGGTAGTCATGAATATTGCTACACAATTCAGAGTATTTGTGTTGAGGACCAAATGTCAGGCATTGTACAGCAGGTCCTGTTACAAAGATGGTTGTGGTAGTTTGAATATAATTGGTCCCCATAACCTTATAGGGAGTGGCACTATTAGGAGATGTGGCTTTGTTGGAATGGGTACAGCATTGTTGGGGGAAGTGTGTTATTGTGGAGGTGGGCTTTGAGGTTTCCTATGCTCAGGATGCTGCCCAGTGTCTCAGTGAACTTCCTGTTGCCTGTAAGATATAGAACTCTCAGCTACTACTCCAGCACCATGTCCACACGCATGCCTTCATGTCCTACCTGATAATGGACTGAACCTCTGAACTGTAAGCCCACAGTAGCCATTGGCAGCACGGACTTTAGACCTCAGCATACCCTCCGGTGGCAACTCAGCTACATGAGTCTTAATCCAGAAAAACGAGCCGTTCTTCATCTTGGATATATTCTTGTTTCTCAGAGGCAGGGTGATCACAGGGCCATCTTTTTTGTGCCGGCTGCACAATGGCACCACACTCCCCTCCCTGCAGAAGGGATAGCAGTATGAGCAGCAGCAGCAGTATGGCTCCATGCCACAAGCCAGGCCCAGGTTCTTGCACAGCCTAGTGGGTGGTAATGGGGTAAGGCAGGCTCGTGGTGGTCAGAGCCTCCTGGCAGCCTGAGAACTAGCCCTGACCAGAAGGCACATGCTCCTTTGTCCCTGGTGGTCAGCTCCCACAATTGTCTCAGCACATCTTTAGTTCTGCTTCTCTCCACTGTGCCATGTGCCGCTTCATTCTGCTATCTCCCCCACTTCCAATTCCATGAATGCATGTTTTTAAAGCATCTTCCCCTAAAATATGCCTCTTTTTAGTTGTTCCAGCGATACTTCGTGCTCTACAGGCTCATCCTCTGTGGCCATGTCCCTCCATGAAGCCTCGACGGGTCTCTCAGGCTCCTTGGAGTGGTTCCCAGGCCCCCGACAGGGCTGGCGGCCTCTATCTATCATCTTGCCAGATCTGGGTTTAAAAATGACCTCTATATTGTCTTACAAATCAGCCAGAATGGAATTCTGTCTTTTGTAATTGAAGTTGAACGGTGGAATTAATAGGCCAAAGGTTTCAAACAACTGCGTTGTGGAGATGTATCACACACGTTGACGTTATGAGTAAATGGAAGACGCAATGCAGGAATGCGAAGGAATGGGTCACACCCTTTAGAGTTCCTCATAGAGGAACCTGAGCCAGCCTGGTGGTAACTGAAATTTACTGTAAGAAGTGAAGCTTGCTGTCAAGAGTATCATGGGTTTGTGCAGCATGTGGAACAATGCTGTGTCCAGAGCAGCAAAGCCTTAGAGTCTGTCTGCATAACAAAGCACATGTCCTCCGCAGGAATCTCAGGTGCCACCACCTTGAATCAGAGTCAACATGCCACTCAACTGGAGTGTGAACGATGAGGAAGCTGCTAGCCAATGAGGGAGCCAGGAAGATGGAAGGTGGTCAAATCATGTACTGCTTTATAGGTCGCACCAGGAACTCCCAAAGGTTGGCCTCTGACGCTCAAGACAGCAAGGAAATGAGAGGGAAAGTGCACACTCCTTGACTGTGCTTTCTTCTGATGGCTCAGGGCTCATGATGGGAAGGTTGTATGCCAATGGTCTTTTGTACAGAAGTATTCCTGGAAGGCTTGTGCATTTTTAAAAGAATTCTGGGCTTACATTGGGATCCACATGACATGCATTGGAGAATTATGGGGTAGGGTTGTGTTCATTGTTAGGACTGACAATTCTAAAGACTTTTTTTTAAAATTTCGAGTTCACTCATGAACTTACAACATCACTGGCTGCCTTCACAATACTGTACAAGAATGGGTCCATCAACATTCCGTTGTGGATGGGGGAGGGCTCTTTCTCTCCAAGGAGCTATAGGAAGTCAGTGGTTACCTGGGTAGAGGAATCATATTCCTCATCAGTTTTGCCATTGGTAATTTGCTCTTACTCAATTAAACAATTTCCCACCCACTCATGTTCATGCAGGAAATATGGATTAAATGCAGTGGGCCAATGGGCTGAAGAGATGGTTCAGGGTTCAAGAGCAATGGCTGTTCTTCCAGATGACCATGGTTTAATTTTCAGCATCCACGTGGTGCCTCACAAATGTGCCTCACAAATGTCTGTTATCCCACTGCCAGGAGGATCCTATACCTACACAGAAATACGCACACAAATTTAAATAATTTTTTTAAGTAGTGGTTTGTATGTGTGTGTGAGCACACACATGTGCATGCACACACACATGCACACATATGCACAAGTCATGGAAGTAGGAGGAGTCTTTTTGAGAAGAAGGAGTTGACGTGAAGAGGAATGTGAAAAGAGAGGATAATAGGGGAATATGATCAAATTATATATGCATGTGAAATTGTTAAAGAATAAAAATTTAATGTGTCAAACCCTCTAAACAAATCTACTGTTTTATGTTGAAGAAAGGAAGGATGTGCAATCACTCACATTGGTGTTTTGGGGTAACTGCTGGTGTCTCAATAGATACAAGAAAACCAGCAAACAAAACAAGCTCTTTCTTCGTGTACACTTAGAGGACTGCGTTTCACAGACCCAGGCTTCACGGGGCCATGACATTGCTATAGTGTAGCTTCATCTTAGGAAGATGGCACCAAACCCATAAGCAGGTTTACTTGGCCAGAGTTGCACAAATGCTAAAGAGAGGAGCCACAATTAATTCTCACATTACTTTGACACGTATGCTTCTCAACTGATACACATCTTTGTTTAAATGGCTTAAATTGGTTGTCTGACCAGTATATTTGCATCATCCAGAAAGCTTATCTGGTGGCACCCAGATGTACTCTTGTCACTTGGGATGTTGGGACAAGGAAACTGAGTTTGAGAGCAGTCTGCTTCATCTAAAGAGTGTGGCCAGCCTGAGCTTCATATAGATGCCCTGTCTAAAAAAATAAAACAAAACACAAGGCCTGGGGATGTAGCTCAAAGGCAGAGTAATTTCCTTGAATTTATGAGCCCATGTTCCTTCTCTACTAGAGTAAAGAAAGTGAACCAATATATCTAAAAAGCACAAAATTAAAATTTCCTGAATCCTGCATGTACATTTTTAATAAACTAGTTTAAAAGTCACCAACAGAAGGCATGTGACATTTTTTAAAGCTCTCTCTATAATTTTATATTTGATTTTTTAAAACACCACAAATGCATGCTATAAGTTAGCATGAGGGTAGGGAACTTTCATGGATCTGTGTACTCAGAAGAACTGCAAGACATTGAGAAAATAAGTTAGTATTCTGAAGTGCGTTAATTAATACTTTTGACTACCCTGACCAGTAAAGATCCTGAGAGAGATATGCCCCAATTTCAAATCCAATTATAATGATATCCATTACCAAATTAACCCATGTACACTCAAATCTTGATATAAAATGACATAGTCTCAAGGCACTGTTTAATTAATCAAACATGCAGAAATATGTCAAGGCAATTATTAATCCCCTAATTCTGGTTTTATATATAAAAATCTTCAAGCTTCTTACATATTGGAAGTATTATAGTCTGCTTCAATTCTGTACTTCATTTAACAGAAAAAGCTGAATGATATTCCACCATATGCTTGTTTAAATGCAGTGGAAAATGTTCTTTTCAAAGCATATGGTGATATAATTAGGTGTGTCTGAATACAGTGTGGTTGAAGAGGAAACACCATGGACTAAATCGAAGGGGTTCAGTGCACAAGCATCTGTACATTGTAGTTTCTTTGGGTTAGTGTTGTCTTCATGAAGACTGCTCTACATACTTCAGGATGAGAGCTGTCTGCCGTCCTACCACACTGCCAGGACTGCTTCTCCTTCCCCTGCTCTGGGTGTACCCCTGAGACTCATGTGCCTGGCCTCTCTTGCAGGATGCTGGCCTCCCTCCAACCCCACCGGTGTTTGTGTAAGGATCTGTGGCGGACAGCCTGCTCTTACTCACACATGAGCTACCTTGCTTCATTCCACCCATGGGGTTGTTGTCTGCTGGCTGTCAAGGGCCTTCAGTGCCATTTCTTCTTGTTTTCATGTACTCAATGTTTAAAGAGAAGAAAAGTATGGGAAATACATTTGACGATAAGGACATTGGTTAATGTCACGAGACCTCTACACTTGAAAAGTAAGTGCGTTGCTGCTTGGTGAGGTAGTATCCATCTATAATCCTCCCCTTCAGGTATTTGAGGCCAGTGTAGTCCACAAAAAAAGGTCTCATCACAAGTGATTAAAAATATGTATTGAAACCTAAAACAAAACATTTTGATTTCAGGTGGGCTTGGGGTCATGACACTGTACACTATTCTACCCAGTTATTTACAATACCAATTTATCTGCAGATTAAAGACAGCATGACTTGTCATGTTGTATATTTGAGGACATCAGCTCCTTTTTCACTGACATCCAGTTCTCAATTTTTTTTATGTGCCCGATTGTAATGAATATGTGGTTATCTTACACATATGTTGTTTTCAGCCAAATTTATTGTTAATTGATATGGTAAGTTTCACTAATTTTAAATACTATTTTTCTAATTCTTTTTTTAAAATTGGTTTTTCAAGACAGGAGTTCTCTGTGTAGTTTTGGTGTCTGTCCTGGATCTTGCTCTGTAGACCAGGCTGGCCTGGAACTCAGAGATTTGCCTGGCTCTGCCTCCCAAGTTCTGGGATTAAAGGCGTGCGCCACCACCGCCCGGCCTATTTTTCTAATTCTTAATGACAATATTCTTAACTGATTCACCAGTCTGAACACCAGCAAATGACTGTGGGTTGTACAGCAATATACACAGACGGCAGATGCTGTCTGGCTGGTTTCTGACATTTTCTATTGCTGCAAATTGAAGAACTGAATTATTATCTCTAGCTTTTCCAGCACAGTTACTTTCTAATCAACTTGTTTTTGTTTTCACCTTTTGTCAGGGGAATACTGGCTCTTGAGGCAAATGCTGTAATGAACCAAATCCCATTCTCCAGTGTAGCAGTTTGGGTAATGCGTTACACTCGCTTGGAGACCTGTGGAATTGCGGAGTGCTGGGTCCCATCCTCGTAATTTTTGATTCTGCAGGCTTGGCATTAGACTGGGAACCTGCATATCTGATGAATGTGCAGGTGATGAAAATGTTGTTTGTCTTCAATCATGTTCCCAGAACTTCATGACTGTCACAGGAACAATGATTGGCGGCTCTCCTACTGCCCAGGAGAGGCAGTGAGCATTCCACTTGAGAAAGGCCCAACCGGCTCCCTGTTTCTCAGGCTCTCCTCTGTTTTCTTTTTTGCTACAAGACTTTTGGTCACTGATGCTTCTCTTTCTTATTCTTCCACCAAAGCTAAAGATGTTCATCTTTATTCTCCCCACTAGACCTCATGTTCTGATGTTAAAGTGAGCAACTTTCCCTGACCCCACACCTTACACTATCTTTTCCTGCTACTGTAAGGATCAGCCCCCAGCAGCTCAGGAATTGAAGGGGAGCCATGGAGTTGTCAGACTAATCACGCAATTGGCATTTCTATCCAAGGGAGTAAAATTTAATTCTCTGGGGCTGATGAAAATGGGAGACACACACACACACACACACACACACACACACACACACATCTCCAAGAAGTCAGGGTCTCAACTAAGGTGCTGATGAATGACAAGCCTTTAGCAGACCAGAGAAACTGAAGAGGAGATGCAGAGTAGGTGAACTACTGGACAGACAAACAGACACAAGGACTTTTCTGAGGGCCAAAGCTTAGTTCTTCATTTTATTCTTCTTTTTATTGCTTTTTCTATTCTATTCTGTTTTTTTGTTCTGTTCTACCCTGATATTTCCCTTCTGTGTTTCCTGATGACTTCCTTCTCTACTGTTTCCTGATGTCTTCCTTCTCTCTTATTTATTTTTTTCCTTACAGCTTATATACCTCAGCAAAACCTTTCAAACAATATAAAAATTACAATGTGGTTACCTTCTATTTTTTAAATAAATGATTACAATGAATATAAATAAAAAACACCATATTTTTCCATTCCCATATATGATTAAACATGTTATATATTGCAGGTGAAAAACAAATTATCCCCAAGAACCCACATACATTCACATCCAACAACTTGTAGATTAACAGTGTGTAAGTAAGCAAGGTATTTTTCTCAGCCAGTCTTTTTACTGGCAGGCTGCATTTTTCAGTTATAAAGAAAGAATCAATCCCCCAAATGTTTTACCTCAAAGCCGTTAACCAAAACATCTTACCTTAACCTTAAATCATTATTTAAAGCTTTGTTTAGTTATGATGCACACTGAAACCTATGAACACATCTCCCAACATTAAGATTAAAAGAACTTGAGCTAGCCTAGTTTCTGGGACTCTGTTGTTTTCCTAAATCATTAACCTAAGCCATAGTCTATATGGCTCCTGTTGCTGGTGTTTTCCTGATCCTGCCTGGCCCAGGGTCAGGACAAATCTCTCTAACCCGCCAGTCCTGCAGCTGTTCAAACCCAACCAAGTAAACATACAGAGATTTATATTACTTTTAAACTGTATGGCTGTGGCGGGCTTCTTGCTAACTGTTCTTATATCTTAAATCAACCCATGTCTATTAATCTATAAGTTGCCATGTGGCTCGCGGCTTAGCGGTATCTTAACATCTTCTCATGGCAGCAGCTGGCAGTGTCTCTCTGCCTCAGCCTTCCACTTCCCAGAATTCTCTTCTCTCCTTGTCCTGCTTACACTTCCTGTCTGGCTACTGCCAATCAGTGTTTTATTTATTAATCAATCAGAGCAACACATTTAACATACAGAACATCCCACAGCAGGCTCCTCAACAGGAACTCATAAACTAGCTGTGTGGTACTTCCTTGTTCCTATTTTGTATCCTCTGTAGCACCTGCTTTATCAGGGGCTGGGGCAACACTATATCCTACCTTTACCTATGTTAATTTTCCCACTAAACAAACCTCTGTAATAGTCCTTTAGTACCTTTGTTAAAAACCCTTAATCATCAAAGTTCCATTTAAACTAAGACTATTATTGTGTAAAATTACTTCACTAAACAGTACAGCTTAAGAGGAAATTACCTTCATAAAAGTCCACAGATAAAACTGCCCAGTAGAATGGGATATTTACATGAGATTATTACACTACATTAAAGGCAGTGGGGATCTCCCCATGTCCATTCATGCCGTGCCAGATACAAGAGAAAAAAGTGGCAGTGGCAAACATGTAAAGGCACAGCAGTAGCAAGAGAAATTACGGAGTTGAAGCCTTGGGGCCTTGCCTATCCAATATTCACCCATCAGTGTCGTGCTTCCTGGTGGGCCAAACTCCTGAAGTTCAGTTGCCACCTGCTGCTCCTCTGACATGGCCACTGGCATTTTCCCTTGCTAGCTTTTGTTTTCAAGGATAAGGCTAAGAAGAATATGACTCTTCTGATCTAGACACAAGGACTCTTTCTTGAGAACCAACAAAGGACGAATTCCTTGGGCCAAAAAAGAAAACATATTTTGAATTCATTTAGGTTTATATCTCATTTGAAAATTATTGTCCATCTGATATTTTGTCTCTGAAAGATAAGCAGCCATTTTATTCTTTGAACTGATACACTGAGTAAATCTGACTTGAGAGGCAGATTTAGGTTAAATCCTGATTTTATGCATTGTTGGGCTGTGTGAGCTATAAATTAAACAGGTGAAACAACAATAAGTCATTTATGATGACTCCTTAGAGAAGGATGCTCTTGATGGGTGGAAACTTTTTACAGTAGTAATATCACTACTGAAAATGCTAAACTTCAGAAATGTCAATGGCTATACATAACGTTCTTTTAAATGAACCTTTGGAAGAATGGCAGAATCTTATATTTGGAAGACTGGTCCATATCATTTCTTCAGGTTTTGTTCACTAAATATTTATACAACAGGTGCTACACATTCTGGGATCTGTGGCCTCTGATACAGAGCTTTTGATCCTATGGATAAATACTAGCAGTGGCAGGCTGTTCATTACTTGAGACACATCTTTGTTTGAGTTCTAATTTCAGATGACTCTGAAGGTCTGACAAACCTCACAGTCTACTGGTCTGCATCTTATTTGTGCTCAGAGTATTCTACTCCACCTCTTTCCTTTTTGAGGTCATAAATTAGAGCAGAGAAAAATGAGTACGAAAATTAGATGGATACATGAAGTATGCAAAGGTGTGAACACAAGAATGTAGAGATCACTGGGCTGTCTGTATATCAAAACTGGGCACATATCTGTTTGTCTGGAGATGGCATTTCCTAGTCTGGTAACCGGTGGTGACTGGTCAGGCCAATGGGTTGAAGTGACAGATAACGACCAGAATTTTTTTTGGAGGGGGAAATATTTATTGAAGCTTATTATAAAACAATATTAATTAGAATATCAACAAATTATACTTGTAACAGGATTTCTTTTCGGCCACCAACCAGCTCCCAAATCATGACACAGAAACTTCTTATTAGTTATGAATGCTCAGCCTTATCTTATGCTTGTCCCACTAGCTCTTATACTTAAAGTAACCTGTTTCTCTTCATCTAAGTTTTTTTATTAAATATATTTATTTATTAAGTTTTTTCCATTTTACATACCAATCACAGTTCCCCCTTCCTCCCCTTTTCCCGCCTCCTCACCTCCCTCCCGAAGAGCAGGATTTATGGAGTCTATTTTATAAAGAATTAAGAAAAAAAAAGTTACTGTCTTGACTTCCTTCAGTGATGAGCAGCAATGTGGAAGTGTAAACCAAACAAACCCTTTCCTCTTCCCAAAAGAAAATGGGGCTGGAGAGATGGCTCAGCTGTTAAGAAGGTGTGGGTTCAATTTCCAGCACCCACATTTGTCTGTAGCTCCAGGGATCCCACACCCTCACACAGACACACATGCAGGCAAAACACCAATGCACATAAATGTAAATAAATAAAAAATAAAAATATAAATAATGCTGGGCAGTGGTGTTCAAGGCCAGTCTGGTCTACTGAGTGAGTTCTAGAACAGCCAGGGTTACACAGAGAAACAGCGTCTTGAAAAAACAAGACGAAAACAACAGAAAAACACAACAACAACAAAAAAAAAACTAAGGCAAAACAAAACAAAAATTAAACATCATTTCTGCTTATTTCTTTCCCTGCAAGTGTGACAGATGCAGTGAACAGCTGATCCCACAGATGAAGATAGCCCATGGACAGGAGAAGGAACAGTACAAAGAGACTCTGTCCTAGGGTAACATTTTCTAATCTTGAAGTGCTCACCTTTGGATTGTTAATGATGGAAGACTTCTGTTTTATTTGGGGTGTATATTTGATAACTCCGTCTGTGATTGAACTGACACCTCCCAATATCACTTCCTTCCATCGGTAGACTGTCTCACCTCAGTTGATCCCACGGCATCCACCGAGTCCTGGAACCTCCCTGTGACTAGGAGGCACAGGGCAGGCAGACAAATAGCAGATATTCATGACAGCATTGCAAAACAAGCAAGGCACTGCTTGATATCCCAGCTTCTCATAGTGGCTTAGTCCTAACCACTGCTGGGGATGAAAAATAACTACTTCATAGAGAACTTTGTTATATTCCACCACATGATACAGTAATAAGCTTAGTGGCATCAGCAGCAGCAGTGGCAACAACAACAACAAAACCCAGGAATCATAGTTTCGTTCTCATGACTTTGGGGATAAACTGAATTCAGTTATGTGTTTCTTACCTGGATATGCTCTGTATGCAGTGACGGTGAGATGGACCTGGGCCCGGATCATGTCTATATCATTCCTTATCCCTTGTAGAGGTTGTAACAGACTTAGCTGGGGATGTTGGCTAAAAACTGTCTTTTCAGTGAGGTCTTCTGTTTTCCTCAGTTGCAGAAGGTAGTATCCCAGGATGTCCAAGTAGAAGTCATATTCATTTTTTTCTTGATGTGTGTTTTCATCACCCTGATGTCAGGCAGACTCTCTCACTATCCATCCTGTGCCCAGGACAGTGCTCACCCCAACTATATACTCTTCTTTCCTTTTGCAAGATCTCATTCCACAAGTTTAGGACATTTTTATCACAATTTATTTATTTTTATTTTGTGTGTCTGGGTATTTTTATTGCATACATGTTTCTATACAATGTGTATGCCTAGTGCTTACAGAGACCAGAAGAGGGTATTGGATTCCTTAGAACTAGAGTTGCAGATGATTGTGAGCCATGTGTGGGTACTGAGATTTGAACCCTGGTCCTCAGGAAGAGCATCCAGTGCTCTTAGCCACTGAACCATCTCACAAGTCCCTGTACTGATTGTCATAAACTGTCTTCTTGAGTCACATCATTTAATTATTGATATGATTAGAGGTCTGCTTACACTATTGTGTGTGGGGGAGGTGTATTTTCATGTGCAGAAGCATCAGGGACATGTTTCAAGAGCAGATCTAGTATGTGAGCTTCTTCCATCTTTCTTCCCTCCTTTCTTTCTCTCTTTATTTTAAAAAAGGAATTTATTAATTTAGCAGACTATTACCATTTCAGAAGCAAAAAATGTCATCAGAAAGCATCCTGGGCCTTAGGAAAGCTTCCTCCATCTTACTGTACCTGCTTTTCAGATGGGTGTTTTCATCACCATGTTGTCAAGCAGAATCTCTCACTATCCGACCTTTGCCCAGGACAGTGCTCACCCTGACTATGTACAGAATAGATATACTGTCTCCTCTCCTTTTGTAAGGTCTCATTCCAAAAGTTCAGGACATTTTTATCACAATGAGGCAGTTGTAGGTGAAATTCCTTCAATGCTGTTTCCTGGGTGCATGTCCCTGAACCCCATTCCTTTCTATTTGAAAACCTGTAAACCAAACAAATGGATAGCAGGAGGTCCCTGATATCCCCCAAATAATATAGGCAATGATCACTGCTGTTGATTGCTTACCAGTACTCAGTGGTAAGCCAATCATGCCAAAGATGCCAAATGCTTTGGTCACAGGCCATAGAAAAATCATCAGCATTGGACCAGAAACTTCCTCCTTCGTGGTTAGTCCTCATAAAGCCAGAAAGTACTATGTGAACATTCTGGGGGAAGAATTGCCATACTCAGCTAGGATCAGTAAAATACTGATAGGACATTAAAGATGAAGTCTGTTATGGGGTAGTGTGATGGCTTTTCTTGGTTGTCAGTTGACTACATCTGGGATTACCTGGAATCCATAAAAGGAGGGCACACCTGTGAGAGATTTTTGTTTTTTTTTTTACTTGATTTGAAGTGGTTGGATCCACATCTAGTCTGGACTTTTTAGATAGAAAGACACATGCCTTTGATTAGGTTCTTGAGGTGGGAAGGCATACCTTTGATCTGGGCCACAACTTCTGTTGGAAGGCTATGTATAAGGGCATGGAAGACAAGCCTTTGCTCTTTGCCTATTTGCTCGTGACTTGCTAGCAAGTCCATTCTTTCACTGACATTAGAGCCTGTTTCTTTGAAATTTCAGCATCTACTGAAGACCAGATGAGACATCTAGCTTTGTGGACTGAGCAACTACTGGAATCTTGGACTTTCCATTCATAGGCAGCCATTATTGTATTTAGCTGGACCATGGCCATAAGTCATGTTAATAAATCCCCCCATCTCTCTCTCTCTCTCTGTATATATATATTCATATATTCATTCTATAAGTTCTGTTTCCCAATTGTTTATCTAATACCAAAAGGTCAGTTCTGTAGACATACCTCAAGTAACATTATATGAACCTATTAGGTTATATCTATGTATCTACAAACATATCACCACCACTACCACCGCCACCACCACCACCATCATCATCATCATCATCATCAACAACAACAATAAAAACAACAGTTAAAGCATGAATTTAAGGGGGGATTACATGGAAGTATTTTGGAGGGAGGAAAAAGAAGGGGAAATGGTATAATCAGATTATAAATCTCAAAAAATTAAAAAATTCCTATAGCTGAGGAGATCACAGACACTAGAGAAAGCTATTTGCTTTTGTTTTTGCTAAATGGACATGATAAACCTAATAAATCACTCCTAAATAATCACATTTATACCCATACATTATCACTGCTATCAACTTTGGTCAGAGAAACTTATCTTTGCAGTCTACTACAGAGACTGGCAACTGGTCAAAGTACTGAGAACAAATGACTATTGAATGTTTAGCTAAGATCATCCCCTGCAAGTCTCAGGGAGAGTCACAGAAAAGGGAGCAGAAAGCATTTAAGGGCTAGGAGAAGTGTCCAAGAAAGGTGTGTGCTGCTGACTTCAGGGCACATTATATCTTGAACTTACAGAAGCTGTGGTTACTGAAAGGGCCATTGTAAGGGAAACAAAGGCCTCCCCCCACTAGCTCTGCTAATTGCAGATTCAGTGGAAAATACTGCACTCTGCCCCCATGCCCCATACCAGAAAAGTTAGCCCATCATGCTATGCTAACAGAATACTTGAAGGATGACCCCTGTGGTTGCGTTTGCAAGATAAATTGCTTGAGAAGAATGCTTGCCAAATAAACCCTTGCTAGATAAGCTTGGAATTCATTTACCTACCCAGACTCTGAAAAAGACCACCGAGACATCTGGAGTCCAGGTGTCTGCACTCTGGGTGACCCCACTCCCCTGCCCTGGTAGAACTGCCTCATAAAAGGCCTGTGAGCCTCATACTCAGGGTCACCAGCTACTCCTCGCACTGGTGTCCCACGAGCTCGTGTTAAAATAAAGCTTCATTTGTTACCCGATATAGGAGTGGAGCTCTCTGTTTTGAACGCTGACCCTAACATTTTGGAGGTCCCACCGAGATTGGTAAGGACGGTGGTGAGTCAGCAGGGAAGCAGCTGTTCAAGCGGCCCATGAGGACCCTTGGACGGTGGGGGACAGACGTGTCCTGAACCCACAGGCTGCAGCTCTGGAGGATGCTCTGGAGTGTGGGGACCCTGGGACAGGGGCCCCGTCTGGTTCCCTTTTGTCTAGGAGATTTTTCAGATGGCCCGGGCCAATAGACAATCTTTTGGCTTCATTTTCCCTAACATTTTGCCGGCTTGTCTTGTTTATGTGTTGTGTCTCAATTTTTGTGTCCTTCTGTGTCTGTTTCTACTTGTTTGGAATGGGACAGTTGGCCGCCAAGTCTGCCTCCACCCCTTTGTCCCTGACCCTCTCTCATTGGTCGGCAGTGACAGACCACGTGTTGAACCTGGCGGTTCGGGTGAGGAAGGGAAAGTGGCAGACTTTCTGTTCGTCTGAATGGCCCACCTTCGGAGTCGGGTGGCCAGTAGATGGTACTTTTGATCTTAATATAATCAGGGCAGTCAAACAAAAGATTTTCATTCCAGGTTCACACGGACACCCGGACCAGCAGGCCTACATTTGGGTATGGGAAGATCTGGTGACTGACCCTCCTAGGTGGGTCCAACCCTTCCTGACTGCTCCTATAGCGCTTTCACTAACTTCTGCTCCTATTCTCGTGACCAAACCTTCCCAATCGACTCCATTACCGACTCCATCCCCCCCCCAAACCCCCCCCCCCCATATCTGAATCTCAGAATGACCTCATTTCATTTGCCTTAGAATTCCCGCCACCACCGCGGCAGCCTCCCTATTGGCCCGAACCACGACCACCGACAGAGACTGGGCCCGAGTCTGTCTGGGTCTCCCTGTTGGGTCCAGCACAGGGAACTCGCCCGAGGAGAACAAGGCCCCCAGATGAGGCACCCCCGGCTATCACACTGCCTTTGCGCCCCATTGGGGGAGCGGTCGATGATGGGGCCGGGGGTGACATGCCCACTCTCCAATACTGGCCCTTTTCCTCCTCTGACTTGTATAACTGGAAAAATAATAACCCTCCATTTTCTGAGGACCCCTCCAGATTAACAGGTCTCTTAGATTCCATCATCTATTCCCACCAACCTACTTGGGACGATTGCCAGCAGCTCCTGGGGATCCTCTTCACTACAGAAGAGAGAGAGTGCATTCTCCTGGAAGCCAGGAAACTAGTCCCCGGGCCAGATGGGTGACCGACTCAACTCCCCACCCTGATTGATGAGCGCTTCCCACTGAGACGACCAACCTGGGACCCAAATACCCCGGAAGGTAGGGAGCATCTGTCCCTCTATCGCCAGACTCTAATGGCGGGTCTCTGTGTGGTGGCCAGAAGGCCCACTAATTTGGCTAAGGTAGGTGAGGTTCTCCAAGGGCCTGACGAAACCCCCTCTGCCTTCCTTGAAAGACTCATAGAAGCATACAGGAGGTATACGCCTTTCGATCCACAGTCTGAAGAACAGAAGGGGGCGGTAGCGATGGCTTTTATAGGACAGTCAGCTGCAGACATAAGACGCAAGTTACAGAGATTAGATGGTTTGCAGGGACTGAGTTTGAGAGATTTAGTCAAGGAAACAGAAAAGGTTTATTATAAAAGAGAAACTGCAGAGAAAAAAAAAAACAAAACAAAGAGGATGAGGCCGGTCAGTCTTGGCCCTTGACGACTGAGGAAATCAGGGTTTGGAACCCCTCCCCGAGCTCTGGTTAACCTTTGAAATGGAGGGGACCCCAGTCGACTTTAAAGTAGATGCGGGGGCAGTCTTTTCAGCAATACAACAACCACTCGGGCCACTATCTTCCCGCAAGTCTCTAGTCCAAGGGGCCAATGGGAATAGAGAGAGACCCTGGACCACTCAGAGAACAGTCAACTTGGGAAAAAGAACTCCCAGCAACAGAGAAATATCGGCTGTATGGGACCACCATCCCCACGGCCCAACTGACTATGGTCCCACAGGACTGGGAAATAAAGAATGGACCCGCAGGTTCCCAGAGGCTTGGGCAGAGATGGGGGGGGGACCTGGACTGGCAGTAGAAGAGCCACTCGTTGTGGTCACCTTAAAACCCACAGCAGTTCTGGCTGGGGAAAAGAACCCCTTTGTCTGGCAAGAAAAACACCAGACAACGTTCGAGATGCTGAAGAAGGCACTCCTGTCGGCACCTGCCCTCGCCCTTCCTGATGTGAGTAAGCCCTTCACCCTGTACCTCCATGAGAAAAAGGGGGTGGTGGTTGGTGTACTAGCGCAAGCTCTCGGACCCTGGAAAAGGCCCGTCGCCTACTTATCCAAACGACTCGACCCAGTGGCTAGAGGATGGCCTACTTGCCTCCGGGCAGTGGCAGCAGCGGCTACTCTGGTGAGAGACTCGGACAAATTGACTCTGGGGCAGCACCTGACCATCATTGCTCCCCATGCACTGGAGAGCATTGTTCGCCAGCTGCCCAAATGATGGCTGGGCAATGCCTGGGCCACCTATTACCAGACAATGCTACTAGACCGAGACCGCATCACATTTGGGCCCCCGTCCCTTTTGAATCTGGCCACTCTCCTCCAAATCTCCCCGGAGGAGGGTGAGAATGAATTAGTCCATAACTGCGAGGCCATCCTAGCCGAAGAGACCGGGGTCCGAAAGGACCTAACAGACCAGCCTCTAGCCCACTCTGATCTGATATGGTATACGGATGGCTTCCTGAATGTGGTGGGGGGGCAGAGAAAAGCGAGAGCAGCCATAGTGGACAAAAATTGGGTAATTTGGTCTAGTAGCCTCCCGGAAGGAACTTCAGCCCAGAAAGCAGAACTGATAGCACTCACATGAGCTCTCACCATGGCTGCAGGGAAACGGGCCACAATCTATACTGACAGCCGGTATGCGTTCGCAACAGCACATGTGCATGGGGCAATATATCGGGAGAGAGGGCTACTAACATCGGCTAAAAAAAAAAAAATAAATAAATAAAAAATATTAAGGCCCTATTATAGGCTGTAATGTTACCCTGAGAGCTGGCCATCGTACATTGCCCTGGGCACCAAAAAGGGGACTCCCCAATGGCAGCGGGAAACAGGAAGGCCGATCAAGAGGCAAAGGAGGCTGCCCTCCAGGAACCAAGGAGCCTGGCCATTCACGCCTCGACTCCGGAGGATTCAGCTCCTGAAGAGGCTCCACCCCTGGAACTTCTGAAAGACACTCTGGAAAGGATCCACAAATTAACCCATCTGGGCAGCAGAAAATTGATCCAGCTGACTACAAAAGATAAGACCCTCTCCCCATCTAAAAAGAAACAAATGGCCAAAAAGATGGTAGCTGCTTGCCGGGACGGCCAGCAGGTAAATGCATATCCTGGGAAACTGGCCCCCAGAAAAAGGCTACGAGAAACCCGCCCTGGCCAGCATTGGGAAGCAGACTTCACCGAGGTAAAGCCAGCTAAGTATGGCCTGAAATACCTGCTAATGTTTGTAGATATCTTTACAGGATGGGTAGAGGCCTTCCCTACCAAGAGAGAAATGGCAATCGTGGTTGCCAAGAAAATCTTGAAAGACATCTTCCCTCAGTTCGGGTTACTGCAGGTAATAGGGTCAGATAATGGACCAGCTTTTATGGCCTACCGTATGCCCTCTTTAGAGCTAGAAATACCCCTTCCTTCATGGGTCTTACCCCCTTTGAACTGCTCCTTGGGTGTGCACCCCCAGTTAAGAACCTAACCCTCCAGCAAAGAGAAATCATGCCTTCCCCTCTGTCTGACAGGCTGCAAGCCTTAGCATCTGTCCAGCATACACTGTGGAAGCAACTGTCCGCTGCATACCAACCCGGCGGGGACAGCGCTGCCCATCAGTTCCATGTGGGGGACTTTGTATACGTCCGCAGACACCAGCATCAGACTTTGGAACCCCGGTGGAAGGGACCATACCAAGTCCTGCTGACCACCCCAGCGGCGGTCAAGGTGGACGGGATCGCCGCCTGGATCCATGCCTCCCACCTCAAGCCAGCCAAAGTGCCAGAAGGCTCCTGGACTTCGGAACAGACAGACAATCCTCTTAAGCTTCGGATTCATCGCCAAGTAACCCACATCAACCAGTGTCTCAGACTTGGCAGGTTATATCAGGCCAAGGGAAAATTGTATGGAAAATTACCTCTAATCAGCACCCACTGTGGGGCTGGTGGCCTGACTTGCACCCGGACCTCTGCCAGCTAGCAGCAGGGTCAGATGACTGGGATATCCCTACAATTGACCCTAGGAACCCTAGGAACCCTAGATCGCCAGCCGTCTGTCAGGATGGAAAGGAAACTTGTAAATATAATGGGAGGAAATACAGATGTAATAAGGGAATCAATTACAAAACTTAAAAAAAGATTAGATGCCAGAAAAAAAGAACTTACGAGGCTCTCAAAGCTGGTTTGAGGGATGGTATAATCAATCCCCATGGCTAACTCCATTATTGTCAGCCCTCACAGGACCACTTGTTGTATTAATTCTTATCCTCATGATTAGACCATGTATCCTCAATCGAATCTCGGCTTTTGTACGATTCCAGGTAAATGAGGTTAAGATGATGGTCCTGAGACAATGAGACCAGCCAGTATCTGGCAGTGACCTTTAGGATTAAAGGTCGGCACAAGAGAAAGGGGGAATGAAAGGGCCATTGTAAGGGAAACAAAGCCCCCCCCCCCACTAGCTCTGCTAATTGTAGATTTAGTGGAAAATACTGCACTCTGCCCCCACGCCCCATACCAGAAAAGTTAGCCCATCATGCTGTGCTAACAGGATGCTTGCAGGATGACCAACTGTGGTTGTGTTTGCAAGATAAATTGCTTGAGAAGAATAGTTGCCAAATAACTCCTTGCTAGATAAGCTTGGAATTCGTTTACCTACCCAGACTCTGAGAAAGACTGCGGTGACATCTGACGTCCAGATGTCTGCACTCTGGGTGACCCTACTCCCCTGCCCTGGTAGAACTGCCTCATAAAAGGCCTGTGAGCCTCATACTCAGGGTCACCAGCTACTCCTCGCACTGGTGTCCCACGAGCTCGTGTTAAAATAAAGATTCATTTGTGACCCGATATCGGAGTGGAGCTCTCTGTTTTGAACGCCGACCCTAACAGTTACCTGCAAAAGATCTGCACATGATTGGACCTTCAACATCTAGCCATGGAAGGAAGAGGGGCTTAAAGGACCCAATCCTTCTGGAGGACTCAAATGAAGTTAATGCTGGACCAGGAAGGGAGAAATACCTTCTTCAGTGGTGTAGCCAGTTGTAAGATATTCATATTTCTGCTAACAA
Source organism: Onychomys torridus (assembly GCF_903995425.1). Lineage (NCBI taxonomy): Eukaryota > Metazoa > Chordata > Mammalia > Rodentia > Cricetidae > Onychomys > Onychomys torridus. The sequence continues at coordinate 5,515,093 of NC_050457.1, read as the reverse complement.
GCTGTCACCCCACTCCTGTAAACAGAACCAATGAAACTTACTGGATCACAAAAATTTTTAAAAAAAAATCTGTGAAAATAGAGAGGACTCACTGGGAAGAGGAAGGGGATTAGTAGGAATTTGAAGGAGGAAGAAGAGAGTAACAGGGAGAGAGGGAGAATTGAAATACACTATGGACATGTCTGAAAATATAATGAAAATTACATAATTATGTATAATTAATATATACTAATAAAATCATAGGAAAAGAAACATCTTTCTCCCTCATCCACAGAATACAACAGTGGTAGAGCACACAAAGGGGAAAATCACAGACACTGCCATCATAGATGGCAACATGATCCTCAATCTTAGATGACAGGGAAGTGCTCATCAAGGCTCTAGAGTTCACTCTCTGGGCTCTTATTCTACACTCGGAGTTCTCCATCCTCCAAGGACTCCTGGTCTGGCAATTTATCAGCCCATTTACTCTTCTTTCTCTCTACACAAAAGCAGAATATCAGAACTATCTTTTAATGAAGTATTTAGCTGATATTTTAAATCTAAGATGGCAGGGGCTTTGCCAGAATTCATGCTCCAAATGATGAAATTTTGTTCAGCATTGGACTGCACTTACACTGCTGATCCCACAGCTTGTAATAGAAATAAAAAAAACCCACTGCTTAGGGAAGCCATAATTGTTGTAACATCATAGAGCAATGTGATGACAGTGAGGATTATCTTACTGTTCTGTCAGTGGCACAAAAGTATAATGTATGTTTTTCTTTTGAGGTCCTGGGATTAAACTCAGGACTTCTCATATGCTAAATAGGTACTATATCATGGATTGATAGCCCCAATCCCACATCCCTTAATGAAATCATGTTTTCTCTGATTGACTTAATGGATCAAGTGCTGTCCACTGCAATGTTTGGAGCAGGAGGCTGTATGATCTTTTATACCACGTAGCTTAGATCTGCAGTAAGCTTACTCATCTAGGATTAGCTTATGCTGCTGTTTGCATAGAGGTGAAATTAACGCATAATGAAATCACCCAATAACACGGTTTTCAGACCATATCCCAATAGCTGAGGAACACACTGTTAGGGTCGGCGTCCAAAACAGAGAGCTTCACTCTGATATCGGGTCACAAAAGAAGCTTTATTAGCACGAGCTCGTGGGACACCAGTGTGAGGAGTAGCTGGTGATCCTGAGTTTAAGGCTTGCAGGCCTTTTATGAGGCAGTTCTACCAGGGCAGGGGAGTGGGGTCACCTAGAGTGCAGACATCTGGACGCCAGATGTGTCCTCAGTCTTTCTCAGAGTCTGGGTAGGTAAATGAATTCCAAGCTTATCTAGCAAGGGGTTATTTGGCAAGCATTCTTCTCAAGCAATTTATCTTGCAAACACAACCGCAGGTGGTCATCCTGCAAGCATCCATTAGCACAGCATGATGGGCTAACTTTTCTGGTATGGGGCGTGGGGGCAGAGTGCAGTATTTTCCACTAAATCTACAATTAGCAGAGCTAGTGGGGGGTGGCCCTTGTTTCCCTTACAATGGCCTTTCATTCCCCCCTTTCTCTTGTGCCAACCTTTAATCCTAAAGGTCACTGCCAGATACCGGCTGGTATCATTGTCTCAGGACCATCATCTTAACCCCATTTACCTGGGATCGTACAAAAGCCGAGATTCGATTGAGGATACATGGTCCAATCATGAGGATAAGAATTAATACAATAAGTGGTCCTGTGAGGGCTGACAATAATGTAGTTAGCCATGGGGATTGATTATACCATCCCTCAAGCCAGCTTTGAGAGCCTCATAAGTTCTTTTCTCTGGCATCTAATCTTTCTCTAAGTTTGGTCATCGATTCCCTTACTACACCTGTATGATCCGTGTAGAAGCAACAATTTTCCTTCAGGGCAGCGCACAGACCACCTTCCTTTAAGAACAGTAAGTCCAGTCCTCGTCTATTTTGCAGGACCACTTCTGATAGCTAAGTTAAAGACTTTTCTAGGGCAGTAACGGAGGTCTTGATTGCTCTCAGGTCTTGTTGGACTGCCGCTTCTAGGATCCCCAACTACCTAGGGCCTTCAGTTAATGCTGCTGCTCCGGTTCCTACCCCGGCTAGCACTCCTGCTCCTAGCAACACGGCTAGGGTGGCACTGACAGGTTCTCTGGGGAACCTATCCCTGCCCGCAAAATGCTCCTCGAACTCTTCAGCTGGGTAATAGACTAGCCTCGGGTAGATTCGGACAAGGACACAGAAGTCTCTAGACTGATTGAAACTTGCAACCGAGACACACGGGGTGAGTCCTGTACTGCATGCCCAATATAGGCCGAGGGCCGGGACAAGGAAGAGGGACCCATTTGTGGTTGTTATGTTCTCTGTGTGGGCACAGAGGGGTCTCCCCGAGGTAGGGGTATGTCCTAGACAGGTTCCCAGGCCTGTTACTTCAGGTAAAGTTAACATATGCTTGGTCCCCCAATCACAGCTAGCTGAGGTGTTGTAAGTAAAACTTTCATTCATAGCCATCCCCTCATAATAAGGAGGGCTGGGCTGAAGGCAGATCCAGCAGGACTCAGTGAGATTGGGATAGGTTGAATTCAAAGCCTGATATCCTCCTTTGATTAAGTTTATAAGTCTTTCTCCTGTCCCTAGGCCTGGGGGAGTTGTTAGAGGGCCTGAAATGCTTTTCGGGGGTGTGGGGCGAATCTCAGGCTGATAGATTTTAAGCGTGGGCCCCTTTTGGTCCGGAAGGACAGAGTTTGGGCCAATAGCCGGGCATACTAGTATATTATCCTTGTTTAGCCTTATCTTAAAGAGAAGCCCAAAATCATGTCTGGGACCATAGAATCTCAAACCCCAAGTCCAACCTTTGTACCATTCAGCTAGAGATGTGGATTTTTTCCCTTCAGTAGTGAAGGTTATGTTTAGTACATTACACAGGGAGGTGTTCTGGCATCCCGTGACGTGCTTACCCTTAGGTGCAAGGTCATCTGGGTGGCAACGATGAACTGGATAAGGGCCCCTGGCCGGTTCAGGATAAGTGATGTTTCACCCTGCTCAGATCCAATCCCATGTAGAGCTAGGTTTCCAATATGTGGTTCCAGTGGTTTCGCATCCCCAAGCCTTACAGTATAGGGATTCTGGTCCCCCGCACCTATGAATCTCCCCTCTTTTTCTACCATCTTGGGGGCATACATAGAATGACAAATAATTGAGGAGGCATCCCCTCCGGGGGGTGGCGCATCCCTGAGGCCTTCCATCATTCATTTTTCCTTCACTTGTTATGGGGAGTTCGCTACCAGGTTCCTTCCCCTGCAAGTCCCAGGTGTCTAGTCCAGCTGCTAACTGACAGATATCTGGCTAGAGTGTAGGCCACCAGGTTCCCAGCAGGTAGTCCGAGCTAGACACTGTCAACACCATATCCCCCGTCCCAGATATCACTTGCCAAGTTTGTGGTTGTGGTCGGTGGGGGTTTGTCTGGCCGGCTTCTACGCCTAATGCAGAGTTTGAGGGGATGCTCAGTCCGCTCCACAGTCCAGTCCAAATCAGCATCCAGGTCAGGGGCAGGTTTGAGATGGGAGCCATGAATCCAGGCAGCAATCCCGTCCACCTTGACTGCTGTCGGGGTGGTCAGCAGGACTTGGTATGGTCCCTTCCACCGGGGTTCCAAAGTCTGATGCTGGTGTCTGCAGACGTATATGAAGTCCCCCACATGGAACTGATGGGCAGCGCTGTCCCCACCGGGTTGGTATGCAGCGGACAGCTGCTTCTACAGTGTATGCTGGACAGATGCTAAAACTTGCAGCCTGTCAGACAGAGGGAAAGGCATGATTTCTCTTTGCTGGATGGTTATGTTCTTAACTGGTGGTGCACACCCAAAGAGCAGTTCAAAGGGGGTAAGACCCATGAAGGAAGGGGTATTTCTAGCTCTAAAGAGGGCATACGGTAGGAGCATCGTCCAATCTCTAGAGCCAGTCTCCATGGTCAATTTGGTTAAGGTCTCCTTAATGGTTCTGTTGGTTCTTTCTACCTGTCCAGAACTTTGGGGTCTGTATGCACAATGCAGCTTCCAATCAATCCCCAGTATTTTTGCCAGTCCCTGACTTACCTGGGCCACGAACGCTGGGCCATTATCTGACCCAATTACCTGAGGCAGTCCAAATCTTGGGAAGATTTCTTCCAGGATTTTCTTAGCGACTATTGCTGCAGTCTCCTTTTTGGTGGGGTAGGCCTCTACCCATCCTGTAAAGGTATTTACAAACACTAGCAGGTACTTTAGGCCATACTTAGCTGGCTTTACCTCGGTGAAGTCTGCTTCCCAATGCTGGCCAGGGCGGGTTCCTCGTAGCCTTTTTCCAGGGGCCAGTTTCCCAGGATATGCATTTACCTGCTGGCAGGCCCGGCAAGCAGCTACCACCTTCTCTGCCATTTGTTTCTTCTCAGATGGGGAGAGGGTCTTATCTTCTGTAGTCAGCTGGATCAATTTTCTGCTGCCCAGATGGGTTAATTTGTGGATCCTTCCCAGAGTGTCTTTCAGAAGTTCCGGGGGTGGAGCCTCTTCAGGAGCTGAATCCTCCAGAGTTGAGTCGTGAATGGTCAGGCTCTTTGGATCCCGGAGGGCAGCCTCCTTTGCCTCTTGATTGGCCTTTCTGTTTCCCGCTGCCACTGGGGAGTCCCCTTTTTGGTGTCCAGGGCAATGTACGATGGCCAGCTCTCGGGGCAAAATTACAGCCTCCAATAGGGCCTCAATTTCTCTTTTATTTTTGATTTCTTTTCTGGCTGATGTTAGTAGCCCTCTCTCCTGATATATTGCCCCATGCACATGCGCTGTTGTGAACACATACCGGCTGTCAGTATAGATTGTGGCCCGTTTCCCTGCAGTCATAGTGAGAGCTCATGTGAGTGCTATCAGTTCTGCTTTCTGGGCTGAAGTTCCTTCCAGGAGGCTACTAGACCAAATTACCCAATTTTTGTCACTACAGCTGCTCCCGCTTTCCTCTGCCCCTCACTCAGGAAGCTACTGCCATCCGTATACCATATCAGATCAGAGTGGGCTAGAGGCTGGTCTGTTAGGTCCTTTTGGACCCCAGTCTCTTCGGCTAGGATGGCCTCGAAGTTATGGACTAGTTTATTTTCACCCTCTTCTGGGGAGATTGGGAGGAGGGTGGCCGGATTTAAAAGGGACGGGGGCCCAAATGTGATGCGGTCTCAGTCTAGTAGCATTGTCTGGTAATAGGTGTCCCGGGCATTGCTCAGCCATCGTTCGGGCAGCTGGCGAACAATGCTCTCCAGCGCATGGGGAGCAATGATGGTCAGGTGCTGCCCCAGAGTCAATTTGTCCGAGTCTCTCACCAGAGTAGCCGCTGCTGCCACTGCCCAGAGGCAAGTGGGCCATCCTCTAGCCACTGGGTCGAGTCGTTTGGATAAGTAGGCGACGGGCCTTTTCCAGGGTCCGAGAGCTTGCGCTAGTACACCAACTGCCACCCCCTTTTTCTTGTGGAGGTACAGGGTGAAGGGCTTACTCACATCAGGAAGGGTGAGGGCAGGTGCCGACAGGATTGCCTTCTTCAGCGTCTCGAACGCTGTCTGGTGTTCCTTTTGCCAGACAAAGGAGTTCTTTTCCTTGAGTAAGGGGGAGAACGGCTCAGTTATGGCGGCGAATCCTGGGATCCATAGGCGACAGAACCCTGCCACACCTAGGAACTCCCACAGTTGACGGCAATCAGACGGGGCCGGGATGTTGGCCACCGTTTTCTTTCGGGCATCTGTCAGCCATCTTTTCCCCCCTTCAAGAGAGTAGCCGAGAAAGGTGACTCGGTTCTGGCAAATTTGTGCCTTCTTGGCAGATGCTCTATATCCCAATTTTGTCAAGGTACCAAGCAGTTTCTCTGTCCCCCGCCTACAGGCATCTTGGTTGTCAGTTGCCAGTAGGAGGTCATCAATGTATTGGAGGAGAGTGACCTCGGGGGTTGTCGCTCGGAACTCTCGGAGGTCCCAATGCAAGGCCTCATTGAAGATGGTTGGAGAGTTCTTGAATCCCTGTGGGAGCCTGGTCCAAGTTAACTGCCCTGTTCTCCCTTTCTCGGGGTCTGACCATTCAAAGGCAAAATGTTTCTGAGAGTCTGGGTGAAGAGGCAGGCAGAAGAAAGCATCCTTCAGGTCTAAAACTGTGTACCAATTTTGTTCTGGGGGCAGCGTACTTAGAAGGTTGTAGGGGTTGGGCACTGTGGGGTGTATGTCCATTACTCTAGTGTTTACTTCCCGTAGGTGTTGGACGGGTCTATAATCATTAGTTCCCGGCTTCCTTACGGGCAGGAGCGGAGTATTCCAATCCGATTGGCATGGTCTTAGTATGCCAAGTTGTAGGAATCATTCTATGTGGGGTTTAATGCCCTCTCTGGCCTCTCGGCTGAGGGGGTATTGTCTTACCCGAGCCGGAACTGTTGTGGGTTTTAAGGTGACCACAACGGGTGGCTGTTCTACTGCCAGTCCAGGTCCCCCCGTCTCTGCCCAAGCCTCCGGGAACCTGTGGATACATTCTTCATTTCCCAATCCTGTGGGGACCATGGTCAGTTGGGCCGCGGGGATGGTGGTCCCATACAGCCAATATTCCTCTGTTGCTGGGAGTTCTAGAGTGAGGAGGCGGAGGTCCCCGACCATGGGATGGGCAAACTTTAATTCAGGTCCTTGGGCAGTGAAAGTTATTTGGGCTCCTAATTTTGTCAGGAGATCCCTCTCCAGGAGAGGTGCTGGGCAGTCAGGGAGGACCAGAAAAGAATGTTGCACAGTACCTTTCCCCAAGTTGACTGTTCTCTGAGTGGTCCAGGGTCTCTCTCTACTCCTGTTGGCCCCTTGGACTAGAGACTTGCGGGAAGATAGTGGCCCGAGTGGTTGTTGTATTGCTGAATAGATTGCTCCCGTATCTACTTCAAAGTCGACTGGGGTCCCCTCCACTTCAAAGGTTACCCGGAGCTTGGTGAGGGGTTCCGAACCCTGACTTCCTCAGTCCTCAAGGGCCAAGACTGACCGGCCTCGTCCTCTCTGTTTTTTGGGGCACTCTCAGGCCCAATGACCCTCTTCCTTGCAGTATGCACATTGGTTAGGCTTTAAAGGCAGGCGACCTCCTTTGCCTCAAGGCCGAGTTGTCTTTCACTGCCACTGCCAGGATCCATGATAAATTTCAATTTTTCTGCTTCTCTCTTTGTCTTTCCTTTTCTTCTCTCTCTTTTTCTAACCTAGCTACTTTTTCCTCTGCAGTTTCTCTTTTATGATAAACCTTTTCTGCTTCCTTGACTAAATCTCTCAAACTCAGTCCCTGCAAACCATCTAATCTCTGTAACTTGCATCTTATGTCTGCAGCTGACTGTCCTATAAAGGCCATCGCTACCGCCCCCTTCTGTTCTTCAGACTGTGGATCGAAAGGCGTATACCTCCTGTATGCTTCCATGAGCCTTTCAAGGAAGGCAGAGGGGGTTTCGTCAGGCCCTTGGAGAACCTCACCTACCTTAGCCAAATTAGTGGGCCTTCTGGTCGCTGCATGGAGACCCGCCCTTAGAGTCTGGCGATAGAAGGACAGGTGCTCCCTACCTTCCGGGGTATTTGGGTCCCAGGTTGGTCGTCTCAGTGGGAAGCGCTCATCAATCAGGGTGGGGAGTTGAGTCAGTCGCCCATCTGGCCCAGGGACTAGTTTCCTGGCTTCCAGGAGAATGCCTCTCTCTTCTGTAGTGAAGAGGATCCCCAGGAGCTGCTGGCAATCGTCCCAAGTAGGTTGGTGGGAATAGATGATGGAATCTAAGAGACCTGTTAATCTGGAGGGGTCCTCAGAAAATGGAGGGTTATTATTTTTCCAGTTATACAAGTCAGAGGAGGAAAAGGGCCAGTATTGGAGAGCGGGCATGTCACCCCCGGCCCCATCATCGACCGCTCCCCCAATGGGGCGCAAAGGCAGTGTGATAGCCGGGGGTGCCTCATCTGGGGGCCTTGCTCTCCTCTGGCAGGTTCCCTGTGCTGGACCCAACAGGGAGACCAAGACAGACTCAGGCCCAGTCTCTGTCGGTGGTTGTGGTTCAGGCCAATGGGGAGGCGGTCGTGGCGGTGGTGGGCAGTCTAAGGCAAATGAAATGAGGTCATTCTGGGATTCAGGTAAGGGGGGTTGAGGAGGGGATGGAGTCGGTAATGGAGTCGATTGGGAAGGTTTTGTCGTGAGAATTGGAGCAGAAGTTAGTGAAGGTGCTATAGGAGCAGTCAGGAAGGGTTGGACCCACCTAGGAGGGTCAGTCACCAGATCCTCCCATACCCAAATGTAGGCCTGCTGGTCCGGGTGTCCGTGTGAACCTGGAATGAAAATCTTTTGTTTGACTGCCCTGATTATATTAAGACCAAAAGTACCATCTACTGGCCACCTGACTCCGAAGGTGGGCCATTCAGACGAACAGAAAGTCTGCCACTTTCCCTTCCTCACCCGAACCGCCAGGTTCAAAACGCGCGGTCCGCCACTGCCGACCAATGAGAGAGGGTCAGGGACAAAGGGGTGGAGGCAGACTTGGCGGCAGACTGTCCCATTCCAAACAAGTAGAAACAAACACAGAAGGACACAAAAATCGAGACACAACACACAAACAAGACAAGCTGGCAAAATGTTAGGGAAAATGAAGCCAAAAGATTGTCTATTGGCCCGGGCCATCTGAAAAATCTCCTAGACAAAAGGGAACCAGACGGGGCCCCTGTCTCAGGGTCCCCACACTCCAGAGCGTCCTCCAGAGCTGCAGCCTATGGGTTCAGGACTCACGGGCCGCTTGAACAGCTGCTTCCCCTCCGACTCACCACCGTCCTTACCAATCTCGGTGGGACCTCCAAATGTTTGGTCCGCATCCAAAACAGAGAGCTTCACTCCGATATCGGGTCACAAAAGAAGCTTTATTAGCACGAGCTCGTGGGACACCAGCGCGAGGAGTAGCTGGTGACCCTGAGTATGAGGCTCACAGGCCTTTTATGAGGCAGTTCTACCAGGGCAGGGGAGTGGGGTCACCCAGAGTGCAGACATCTGGATGCCAGATGTCTCTGTGGTCTTTCTCAGAGTCTGGGTAGGTAAACGAATTCCAAGCTTATCTAGCAAGGAGTTATTTGGCAAGCATTCTTCTCAAGCAATTTATGTTGCAAACACAACCACAGGTGGTCATCCTGCAAGCATCCTGTTAGCACAGCATGATGGGCTAACTTTTCTGGTATGGGGCGTGGGGGCAGAGTGCAGTATTTTCCACTGAATCTACAATTAGCAGAACCTGTGGGGGGCCCTTGTTTCCCTTCCAATGGCCTTTCAACACAACACACAATATTTTCCTACAGGCTTATGAATCTGTGTTTTAATATATCAGGTTATATGCTGAGACCCATGTACCTTCCTATTTCTCCATTTTAAGCCCTTCCCACATTTGGGCTCAACAGGAGATTATTGAGTACTCATCTTTAAGATTCTTTCAGGCCAGGTGGTGGTGGTGATGGTGCACCCCTGTAATCCCAGCACTTGGGAGGCAGAGGTGGGTGGATCTCTGTGAGTTCAAGGCCAGCCTGGTCTCCAAAGCAAGTTCCAGGCACAAAGCTACACAGAGAAACCCTGTCTCGAAAAACCAAAAAAAAAAAAAAAAAAAAAAAAACCAAAAAAACAAAACAAAACAAAAAAAAACCATTCTTTCAGTGCAGTTGTTTAATGGAGAGAATCTTCAGAGCACATTCTTCTTCCTGAAGAGCTTTTGGCATGACTGAAGAGTTGTTGATGCTGCCACTTCAAATCTTCCCAGAGAGTTAAAAATTCCTGTACTCAGTTGCATTTTACAATCATTTTCCTGATAGTGAATGGGTTTTCATCTCTTTCCAGTAGTACCTTAAATTTTGAATCCTTTATTGTTTAAAGAGCCCATGAAGTTGAGAAGGAGCAAGTAAGTGGAGGTATGGTTGGGGTGGAGGAGTTGGAGGGGAAATTATGTCAATACAATATTTACAAATGAAATTCTCAAAAGGCAAAACAGTTAAAGAGAACACAACAACAAAATTGGTAAGGGTTTCACAATGGTATGAATATGCTACACTGAAACCCATTGAATTATGTAAATGGGAAAATTGCATGCTATATGAACTGTTTATCCATAAGGACTTTTTTAAAAGGAAAAAAAAAGCTGGAAGTGAGAAGTCCCTTTGTCTTCACATTTAGCAAGTCTTGGCTGCTGTATATCTAGCAGCCTATTTTATGGCTTGTTTCTTGCCTCTGGACTTTTATGAGAAGCAGGAGCCAGTTCAACAGTCTGCCGTAATCTCAGCTAGAGCTTCAGGCCATCACACTCACATTTGCATTTTCTGTATGACATTGCTGTAGCCTATAGAGTTGCTAGATTTCATGCCTCTCTACCTAAGTGTACCTTGTTTTCTTGTCTCCCTTCACATTTCCCTTAATTTCCTGGAGTGTTGTCTGTCACCCCCAGAGGCACCCTCAGCTTCTGTTTATACTTTTCTGGAAGCTCATTAAGCCCAACTAATGGACTCCTCAATATGTCCCCACCTTTGTTTACTTCCCTGTCCCAAGGGTAGTGACATACCTTAGGGCTTATTTATATCACAGCATTCCCCTTCCAGGAGCCAGAACCTTTCTTTAACCATTACATCCTAAAGGAGGATTGCCAGAGTCAGTCTTGAAGCCCATTCTGGTCCTCAGAAGCCAATTCCACAGCCTGTATCTACTCTTAAGAAACAAATAACCCCAAGATACAACATGTTGGCCTCAGGTAGGCAGTTCTCTCTTGGACCAGAGCTGTGGTGGCCATCAATAAAGGAACCTCATGACTGCTGACGTTTGTTTACCTTTTGCTTTGGCTGTTTTGTTTAGGATAAAAGCCCTTCTCACCCCCTGCTGTTAGCATCTAGTCATCTCAGTAGAGTCAGCTTAAAGGGCACCATTTCACAATGCTTTGCTGACCTAGCATTTGAATTTATTTCTCATTCTCACTTACTTGCTTTTCTCTTTCATGACTCTGCATAGTGATCAGTACTAGAGCATGTGTTATCCTGTCTTATTAATCTAACAGGGTATAAGTTTCATGAAGGTAAAGGCGTTGGTTAGTATATTTTATTTTTTCCAGATATCATAAGGCAGTAGGTGCTTAGATCTGTTTTGAAAGAGTAAGTTTGGGTACCACGTTAGAAATCTGACAGATAGTTTAATGATAAATTCTGTAGGAATTTCCTTCTCTTTGTTTTAAAATATCATCAGCATAATTCTCTTCCCTGTATGTACTGCTAAAAAGAAGCTTGCAGAAGAGCAGCTGCATTATGAACATATCTTTATTTAAAAAATTATTTATAATTATTAAAGAGCTAAAGACCATCTAACAAAAACCCCAATACCAGACATGAGAAGCCCTCTTTTGAATTGTTGGCCAGCACTGTCTAGGAGACTCTCAAAACATACCACCTTTGTTTGAGCACCAGAGGTGGAAGATTAAGACCATATATATTGCTGAAGACAACATGTACTGTAGAAACAAGGCCCAAAGATGCCCTGAGCTGGAACTGACCTGATTGCTTCCTCCCCGATGACTAGCTTTCATGATGTTAGAAGGTACCCTTCAAGGTTCCAAAGGAGGGAGGCAATCACCATCCCAACCAGCTATGATGCCTATGAGCCACATGATCAGCATGGCATGGCAACTTTAAGGATGCTATAGTGGCACACATACCTTGGTGATAACTGAAAGCTCTCTAAATGGACTTAAGATCGGCTCAACAAGAAGGAACCCATGCCTGGCACTGGAAACTACTCAGTCCTTGTAAAATAATACTAACTGGAGGAGAACCTACAACCACTAACTAGTTTACTAAACCAGCACAATCCCTAACAACAATATAGACATCCGTCCTTATGCACACAGATACGTGTACTCCTCACCCCTTATCAGCAGAGACCATTACGGAAAATCACAACCAATCAATATGTAGAGCTGTGGAGCTTATTCTAATGGATATATATATAGATATAGATATAGATATAGATATAGATATAGATATAGATATAGATATATACATCTGTACATAAATCACTCCCATACCTAAGGCTTAGGAACAGTGGGGAAGAAGGACCAGAGAGATTGAAAGAACCAGAAGATCAGAGACTTTGCTGAGAGATTGTGTCTCCCAGTAACATTAGATGTTATACCAATACAGTATCACCAATGCGACTGCCAAAACTTGAGCTGAAGAAAGACACTAATCGATATGCCAAAAAGGATAAGGAAAAGTCCATGTGGCTCAACCAACCCTGCACAAAGAATGTTAGGCAATTGACGAAAGCTGGGTTCATTAGAGGTAGTCTATCCTGGGAAGAGCACAACAATTGGTTGTCCAGTGCCCAATTGTCAGCTCTGAAAACATACATACAAGTAACATTTCATGACTGAGCAGGTTATATTTAGCAAAATATATGTATATACATATGCATATATGCATGTGATAGCTATTTATGAAAAAAGAGGTCATGGATTTGAAGGAGAGAGAGGAGGGGTAAATGGAGGGTTTAGAGGAAGGAGAGGGAAAGTAGAAATGATGTAATCATATTGTCATCTCAAAAATAAAAAGCAAATAAAAATTAAGTTAAAAAATAAAATTATACTGGGTGGTGGTGGCACTCCAGAGACAGAGGAAGACTAATCTCTGTGAGTTAGAGACCAGTCTGGTCTATAAAGTGAGTTCTAGAACACCCAGAGCTGTTACAAAAAGAAACCTTGTCTCAAAAAACAAACAAACAAAAAGAGATAGAAAAGAAAGAAAGAAAAGAAAAAGATAAAATTATTTCGTTAAAAAGTAAGTATCCATTTAAGACATTAAATATATAAAATACTCTAGTTTGAGATTAGTGATTGGTTGAAATTGCCTTACAGTATTAAATGATGAAACAAAAATATCTACAAGTAATTGAGTTCCTGATCTATAATTTTAATCAATGACTTAAACTTTTTGTTTTGTTTTGCTATTTCATTGTCATATATAGGCTATTGCTTCCAGTTGATTACAAATGCCTTTTGATATGAAATCAGATGTATTCTACCCTTAACTAAGAGTATCTGTTTAATATTTATAGTTATTAACTTACCATGGTTGAGAAACTATATTTTCATTTTCTTATGTTGCATTTTCATGCTCAGACAAGACCACATGTTCAAAATCAGATCTCAACTGAAGAAATGTCTATGTACCATGGAAGCCCACACATTTCAAATTAAAATTATTTAAGAACTTAGTGCCAGGAATGGTAAGGCATGCCTGTTAACCTAGTACTTGGGAGACTGAAATAGAAAGATTGGGAATTTGAGGCTATCCTGATCTACATACAATAAGACAAGGTTGTCCACTCTCTCCATATCTATTTAATAGTACTTGAAGTCATAGCTAGAACAATAAGACAACTGAAGGAGACCAAGGGGCACAAACAGAAAGGGAAGAAATCAACATATCTTTATTTGGAGATGATATTTTAGTACATGTAAGTGACCCCAAAGATTTTACTAGGAACTTCCTATAGTTGATAAATAACTTCAGCAAAGTAACAGGATATAAGACTATCTAAAAATATCAATATCCCTCCTATATGTACATGGCAAATGGACTGGGAATGGAATAAGGGGAACAACACTCTTCACAATCACCTTCAAAAATATCAACTCTCGTTGTTAACTCTAATACATCAAGTGACGGAATTGTAGGATACAAAAATATCCCATGTTCATGCATCAGTAAGATTAATGTATAAAAAATGGCTGACTGTCCTACCAATGAAAATCTATGGGAAAGCTTCAAAATTCCAACAAAATTCTTTATAGAACTTGAAAGAATATTTTCAGCTCTATATGAAAACACACACACACACACACACACACACACACACACACACACACACACCGGAGTAGCTAGAAATCTCTGAATGATGAAAGAAATGCTATAGGTTTCACCACCCCCAATTTCATGCTTTCTTACATAGATATCATTATAAAAACAGCATGGTGTTGAAACAGAAACAGATATGTTGATCAATGGAATAGAATTAAAGACCCAGACATAAATCCAAACATATGGACACCTGATTTTAAATAAAGAAGCCAAAAGGACACAAAGTAGACAGCATCTTTAACAAATGGTGCTGGTCAAATTGAATGTCTGCATGTAGAAGAATTCAAATAGATCCACATTTATCACCCTGCAGAAAACTTAACTTCAAGTGGATCAAAGATCTCAATATAAAACTGGGTACACTGAACCTGATAGACAAGAAAGCGGGAAATAGTGCTGGAGAAGACTTCTGAACAGAACACCATTAGTGTGGGCACTAAGAAAAACAAATGAAAGCTCATGAAACTGAAAAGCTTCTGTAAGGCAAAGGACACCATCAGTTGGACAAAATGGTCAGGGTACAGAATGGAAAAAGATTTTTCACCAATTACACACCTGATAGTGGGGCTAATATACAAATACATAAAGAACTGAAAAAAATCTGGACATCAAGGAAACAAATAACCCAATTAAAAATGAGGTACATATTTAAATGAAGAATTCTCAAAAGAGGAAATACTAATGACTGAGAGGCACTTAAAAATGTTCAACATCCTCAGCCATCAGGGAAATGTGAATCAAAACTCCTTTGAGATTTCATTTTACACCAGTCAGAATGGCTAAGATGGATAAAACAAATGACAGTTTATGCTGATGAGGATGTGGAATAAGAGACCACTCATTCACTGCTGGGAGTCCAAACTCATACAGTCACTGTGGAAATCAGTGTGATGGTTCCTCAGCAAGATGGGAATTGATCTACCTCAAGACGCAGCTATACTACTCTTGGGCATGTATCCAAAGGTTGCCTCAGCCTACTGTGGAGGCTCATGCTCAACCATGATCATTGCTGCTCTATTCACAACAGCCAGAAATTGGAAACAATTTAGATGTCCTTCAACAGAAAAATGGATAAAGACAATGGGGTACATTTACACAATGTAATATTACTCAGCCATTAAAAAATGAAATCATGAAGTTCACAGGTAAACAGGTGACTGAGGAAAAAAAATCATCCCGAGTGAGGTAACCGAAATCCATAAAGACAAATATGATATGTAATCATTTATATAGTGATATTTTATTTGTATTGAAATGTGATTTTATTTGTATGTCAATAAAGTTGCCTTGAGGTCCGAGCAAGCCAGAGAAGCTGAGCAGTAGTGGGGCACGCCTTTAATCCCAGCACTTGGGAGGCAGAACTAGGTGGATCTCTGTGTGTTCAAGGACACAGCCAGCATGGCAGACACACGCCTTTAATCTCAATACCAACCATAGAAGACCTGGAGGTCTGTACAAACAGACAGTGATGAGAAGGTCATGTGGCTGGGTTTACAACCAGTGAAAAAACAGAACAGAAAGTCTTTAAATAGGACGCACAGAAGTAGGTCTCCGGCGGAGAGGAAGAACAGCAGAAGCAGTGAAGGGTAAGGTTTTCTGCTCTTGCTCTGACCTCGTGGTTTTTAACTCTGCAATCAGTTCTGTGTTTCTTATTTAACAAGCCGGTTACATCTACACATTTATATGTGGATATTAGCTTTTAATTCAATGATAAGCAAGCTATAATCCATAGGACCAAGGGGTTAGGTAGAGAGTAAGGGACTTGGGGGGAGGAATGGATCATCCTAGGAAGGAGAAATAGAATAAATAGTTATGGATTGATGGGGAGGGGGTTCGCTGGAATGGGAGATCAAATTAGGATCAGGATGAAAGAGGGTTTGAGGAAGGGAATACAGGGAGGAATAGCTAAACTAAGAGCCATTTTAGGTATCATGTGAAAATCTACAACAGTAGAAGCTTCCTATAATATATACATATATGAACGCAATCTAAATGAAGTCATCAAATTACAGAGGGGACACAGCCTCAACTAACATCTCTTGTTATAAAATGAAGCTTCTAGTATCAGGCATGGGTTACATTTAGTCAAGTGGTTAGCCAAAGGGGTTCTATGGGAACTCCCAATCAACTATGGCTATTGCCTAGGATATAGATGCTCTCCACAAGGTGACAATCAGGCCTGTTACTGAAGACAACACCTACACACAAGTTGAGCTGGTGTCTACCTAGAGCTTTCACCCTTATGAACTAATATTCACTGTACTGGAAGGTACTCTGTTCACTATCAAAAGAAAAATGTAAAAACCAACTCAACTACAAAACCTATGGTCTACAAGAGTGACTTACCTGCAGGATACTCTGGTGTAATATTAGCACAAAGCTTATGTGAGTGATCAACCAATATCTGATTGACTTAAAGCCTGCTCCATGAGACAAAACTCATACCCACTGCTGCTTGAGTGGCTAAGGATCTGATACTAAACAGGCCAGGGACCTAGGGGAAATTCAAATACTACTGTTATGCTAAAGGAATATAACAATAAAATGACTTTTTATGAAATTTTGCTATACTCATAGATTGGTGCCTTGCTCAGCCATCATGAGAGAAACTTTCTCCTGTAGTAGATAGAAACAAATAGAGACCCACTGTCAGGCAATACACAGAGAGTGAGAGACGCTGGACCACCAAGCTTTAAAAGGAAAATCGTTCCTCTCAGGGCTCTGGGAACTCTATGGAAAAGGATGTGGAAAGAATATAAGAGCCAGAGGGGATAGAGGACACCAGAGAATCATGACCTTCTAGACAGAATAGGGCTGGCACATATATGAACTCACAGAGACTCTGGTGCATTGCACATGACCTGCATGGTTCTGCACCAAGTGGGGTCCTAGAGCTGAGAGAAGTAGACGCATGTCCCCATCCCTATTCAAAAGCTATCTCCGATTGATAACCATTTACAAGTGAAAACTTAGTTTTCTCCAAGGAAGTCTTACTGGTGAAACAAGCCACTCTAAAGGGAAGGCCCCATGCCCAGCAGTAGAAAGCCAACAGAGAATTAACTCAATGGCACTGTTTGAAGGTTCTTCATCTCATAACATCAAGTCACAGCTTCTTTCTTTATTACTTGCTTTCTTCTGCTCTGTCTTACAGTTCATCTGATTATATATTATGACTTCTGGTTTGGGGTTTTTATGAGATTCCTGTGTGTGTGAACATGTGTTTCTTTGAGTCTATATTTTTCTTGTGCTTTTTCTTTGGCTCTTTTTCTTGTTTGGTTGTTTTGTCTTATTCTGATTTGTTTGTTTTGGATTTATCTTCTTATATTTGATTTTACAATTATTCCGTAGATACCTGCTTATTTTCTAACCAGAGACAGAAAGGCTGTAGATCTGTGTGAGGGGTGGTGAGAAGAACTGGGGGGAGTAGGGGCATGGGATAACATAATCAGAATATATTGTATGAAAAAAATCTATTTTCAATAAAATAAAAAATGGAAAATTACTATTAAAAACTGATTACAAAAAGAAAGAATGGCAAAATAAAAATAATGCTGACAACTAGGCATAGTAGGTCAAGTCTGCAGTGAAAGGCTTGAGCTCAGTTTCGGGGCACTCTGGGCAGCATCCTAGAGCCTGGTCTCAACAACAGAAGAATGTTGTGGCTTGTAGGGCAGGCACTGGCACTCTTCACCTTTGCGTTTGAAGCGTTTATGATACTTCCTTTTACATCACATGGTGTTGGCCTGGATGACAAACAGAATGTAGCTCAAGTGACTTTTAAAACTAGGTCAACAAAGGCAGTGCAGTAACCCAAGTGCAGTGGCACTCTGCTTTGCAGTCACATTCAGTCACTGGGAGAGTCCAGTGCAGCTTCCGATAGGGACTTACAGCACCCTGTCTTACCACGACCACAACCATCTTGGCTATAAACACCTCCGTCTTGCCTGTCAGGTAACTCTGAGGGTAAGCATTCCAAACCATACTGGGTAAAACTGTTATGATGTAGCCATTGGGACTAGACTCCACATCTATGCATTTTGATTGGGGCTTAATCACTGATGAAGAAAAGACTATTAAAAACAAACAAAAAATCCTAGGCTTACTGTCTGCCCTCTGGCTCCCCAAAAGGCATCATTCAATGTCTGGGGAATCAGAGAGGGGACTCTTATGAAGCTCAGGGTAATAGAAGAACAGATCAGACATCCAGAGAGCCTGCTCTCACTGCAACTGAGTATTAATAACAGTGCCAGACCATATGTTGCCTGAGATACCAGAATACTCTGCCCAAGATGATAGAGACTTTGCCTCTTTACCAAACACATGTACTAAAGATGGATGGAGGTACACTACTAATAAAAGAGTCATCCTGCCAACTAAACTAGCTAAGTCCCTGATCTACCAAATCCACAGAGAAATACATCTTGGGGGAAAAAAAGAAAAAGAAAATTAAAAGAACTCCTGGAACACTGAAACTTCGAAATCTTTAGCATGACCTCAAAATCTTTAATGTAAACCAATTAATAAAGGATTGTGTGACCCAATGCCTCTCTTGCCAGGCTATTAGCAAATAAAAGAAAGAGCTCTTTTAAAGTGTGTGTGTGTGTGTGTGTGTGTGTGTGTGTGTGTGTGTGAGAGAGAGAGAGAGAGAGAGAGAGAGAGAGAGAGAGAGAGAGAGAGAGAGAGAGAGAGAGAGAAAGAGGAGAGAGAAACTTTGCCTGGAGTCCACTGGGAGGTGGACTTCACTGAGGTAAACCTAGTAAATATGGGTATATACCTCCTAGTTTTTTCAGGTTCAGTAGAAGCTTTTCCCACTAAGAAGGAGACCAAATCCACAGTAATCATGGAGATCATTGATGAACTCATTCAAACATATGGACTTTCTTCTGTGCTTGGATCAGACAATGGGCTTGCCTTTAGCTCTAAGGTAGCACAAAACTTAGTTAAAATATTGGAAGCTAATTGGGAATTACGTTGTACACACCATCCCCAGAGTTCTGGACAAGTAGAGAGAATGAACTAGAGACTCTAACTAAATTAATCGTAGAAACTGGTGATGACTGGATATCTCTGTAACCTTTGTTCTGTTTCCGGTATGGAATACCCCATACTACTATGGATTAACATCCTATGAAATCATGTTTGGTAGACTCCCTCCCTTGGTTCCCAGGCTCTCTTCAGAAGTCATGGATAAGATGTCTAAATATAAGTTTCTTAAGTTCATCCAGGCTCTCCAAATAGTCCAGGACAATGTTTTGAGACACATTTACAGGCTGCCACCTGCCAAGCCACACAGCCACAATCTGGGTGAACTCATTTGGGTCCAGAGACATCATAAAAAAGCCCTTGGACCCCACTGAAAGGGACCACACACAGTGTTCCTGATTACCCCGACTGCTGTTAAGGTTAACGAAATCAAGTTGTGGATTCATTACTTATATCTCAAACCTGCTCACAGGGGGCTATGTGTTACCTTGGGTGAATCCTGCTGTTTCTTTGCTAACCTCTCAGGCATTGTTAGAAACACTCTTCAAGAGCTCAAAGTAAGGTTTCTCAAAAGACAGAGAGCTACAACAATCATTTTTCTGGTTCCACAAGCTGGTCCTCTTGGCTTATCACCCTATTGTCCTCCATTGCTGGGCCCTTGCTTATTCTTTTGATACACTTAATGATTGGTCCATATGTGATTAATGCACCGATTAAGTTTGTGAGAGAGAGACCACATTTCTTCAGTGAAATCTTGGTTATCCACCCACAATGCTCACCCCTAGGTACCCAAACACTTAAAAACCCAAAATATAAAGATTTATATACAATGAATCAAGGGTTTGTTTCTGTTACAATCTCCAGGGGGAAATGTAGATTCCACAGTAATTCAAAACATTAGCCACCTACCCTGCTTCTTCTGTTGTATGACCCTTGTCTCATATTCTCTGCAGTTATGAGAACAGTCGGTTAAAAACTAAGGGAAGACCCCAGCTATGTTAAGACAACCTCAGACTTGTGTAAACAAGCTTTTATGAACCCCGAGTTAAGTCTGTATAAACACCTTGTTATCACAAATTGCACTAATAGTTGTAAAATGTTATCACAAGCTGTAAATTCCCAGAATGTATCCTCACCCAAAACTTCACCTCGAACTGTAAAATTTATTTTCTTATGTCATCCCTGACCTCCTTCCTTGTGGCTTTTGCTTCAAAAGGGATCTACTCCCTCTGTTCGAAGTCACGGTATTAGAACCTGACCTGCCTGTGGCTCTAACTAGTTAGAAGTTCTGGTACCCCACGGTGATGCAATAAAGTTGCCTTTGCTTATCCAACTTTGGTGGCATTGTCCTCAATATTTGTGTGACTCCCAGACCCAACAGTAATGATGCCTAACAATATTTTGTTATACTCATAGATTGGTAACTAGCTCAGCTGTCATCAGAAAGGCTTCATCCAGCAACTGATGAAAACAGAGACAGAGACTCTCAGCCAAACATTAGCAGGGAATCCTGCTGAAGAGAGGCACATAGATTGTAGGAACCAGAGAGGTCAAGGTCATCACAAGACAACTCACAGAATCAACTAATTTGGGTTAGTAGGAGCTCAAAGAGTCTGAAACAACAACCAGTGAGCCTGCATGGGATGGTCTTTGCCCTTTACATATATGGGACAGTTTTGCAGTTTGATCTTCTTGTGGGAGCAGGGGATTTTTTTTCCTGACTCTTTTTTCTGACCTTTGGGACCCTAGTCCTCACACTGGGTTGCCTTGCCCATCTTTAATATAAGCTTAGTCCTACTGTAACTTGATGTGCCATGTTTTGTTGATACTCATGGGAGACCTGCCCTTTTCTGAACAGAAATGGAGGAGGAGTGGGTGGGGGTCGGCAGAGGGGGGCGAGGAGAGATTGGGAGGAGAGGAGGGAGAGGGAATTTTGGCTGGGGTGTAAAAAAAATAAGTTAAAAATAAAAATAATAAGATAAACAAACAAATCCCCAAACAGGACAAGCCTTGACATGGCATTATGAGACAAGGAACCTTGTTGATGCAATAGAAGCCCATTTCCTGTTGGCCATCTACTGCACAGTGTGCAGCCTACCCTTAAGAGAAGTTTGTTTCCTCAGTGAGACCCCTGTAGTAAACTACATCTGCAAGTGGCTACCCATTGGCAATAACTTCTGGGCTCTCACACCCTTCCTGCTCCTCTTCCTTGTGGCTCCCTGAACCCCGAGGGAAGGGATTTGATGGGGACAAACCATTATGGCTGAGTGTTAATGACTGGCTTTGGGTCTCTGTATTTGTTCCCATCTGTTTCAGGAGGGAAGCTTTTCTGTTCATGGCTGAGCAAGACACTGATCAACGAGTATAGCAAAAATGTCACAATGCCATTATGTGTCAATTTATTGCTACTTTAAAAAAAAAAGAACAGTAGTATTTGGTTTTCCCCATGTCCCTGGACTATCTTGGCTCAGATTTTTGGTCACTCAAACAGTGTCAGGGATGGGTTCCATCTCAATGAGTGGGTCTTAAGTTAAATAAAATATTGGTTGGCTACTCCCATAAGCTATGTCCTACCCCAAGCTATGTCCTAGCATAACATATAGGCAGGACACAATTATAGACCAAAGGATTTGTGGCTGGGTTAGTGTTTACATTTCTCCTTTGGTAGCATGCAGAATGTTATCCTGTACCAAAGATGCTAGCACATAGGGGTGAAGGTTTTATGTAGACACCACCTTGACTTCTCCATGTTCAGAGAGTCATCTTCAGCACTGACCATCTCTTGCCACCAAATGAGACTTCCAGTATAGGAACTGGGTTACATCTATTTAACATGTTGGCCAAAGTGCTCCAACAGGAGCCCACAAACAATCCAGGCTATTCCTCAAACCCGTTGCTCTCCACAAACTGATGGCAAAGTCCCATTGCTGGGTAGAGAGTCTTAATGTGAGCATATCTGTTTTAAGCTTGCCCATGAGCTTGTGTATGTGAGATTATCTTGTTTAAATGTGGTAGAAACATCTAACCATTTGGGGCTACATCACTCACTAGGAAAGGGATTTAGAACTGTTTAAGAGTGGGGAAGATGCACTGAACACAGGCATAAGTGGATGAATTCACTGCTCTCTGCTCTTGACCCTGTTTGTAATGTGATAAGCTGCTTCAATACCTGCCATTGATTTGCTTGCAATGATGGACTGGAACTTGGGATTGTGAGCCAAATAAAGCCCTTGTTCCTGAGGTTGCTTTTCTCAAGAAATGTTGTCATAACAGTAGGAACAAAAATGGCCCACCTTCCACATCTCTATCTTGTTCCCCTTCACTCCTTCCATATCATCATCCCCAATATCAGTGAACATCATTGAAGAGAAGGTTAAAGAGAATGTAAGAGCCAGAAGAAAGGGGAGAGTGCAATCTCTCTCCTCTCTCCTCCCCTTTCCTTTCCTCCTCTCCTCTCTTCTTTTACTATCTCTCACCCTCCTACCCCTTCTCATGGAGTTCTGAATTTTACTAGGATAGCTTATAGGAACATGGGTGAGGAATTATTTACAGGATCATGATACCTCATTGGCAGCTACACCACTGGGGAAAATGTCTCTTCCTCCTCCAGAAATTATTCACTACACTTGGGGAGGAGTCTAGCATCTTCACCCCCTTTCTCTCCCACCCCATGAAAAAATGTTGATGGGCCTAGAGTTGCACACATCTTATGCTGGTGATTACAGCTGCTGAGTGTGTAAGAACTCAGGAACCTGGAAGAGAGTGCACCACAATGTCTACCCCCTCCTCTGGATTTTATACCCATTTTGCTCCCTCTTCCATGATGTTCCCTGACCTTGCAGAGGGTGATACAGGTGTCCTATTTAGAACCCAATGTTCAATAGTCATTTATTATTAGAACTTGGATCAGTTTAGAGTTTTGTAGTAACTGATATTCCCTGCAAAACTAAGCATCTGACCAAAACTGGGAGCAGCAATGATCTATGAGTATAAGCAAACACATTTAGAGGAGAATTTGACAACCATATCATATACAGTTAGCCACCCCAAAGCAGCAGCTCCCACTAGAGCTTATGACCTTCTTACCCAGAGTATTTTGGCCAGATTTAGAGTATCAGATATGAGTTTTCTCTTGTCAAAAAGTCCTTAACACAATGAGGGAACAGTTGGCTATTCCCATTACAGACTTTGATTTAATATGCATATGCATGCATATACACATGCATACACATTAAAATTAAAGGAAAATTGGTTGAAAAAGCTTAAGTACACTCTACTTGATTGCAGACTTCCTTAGTCTGGTTTAGAGTATGCACCCCTATCTCCTTCCTCAGGGTGCAGGCATGACATCATTTTTTTTAAAATGGAACTCCCTAAAATTTTGTATTCTATGCAGTCCTTAATTTGTCTACCTTTAATTGTGGTTCCAGCCTTTTTGTCTTTGGTAACATCTAGGATTTTATGAAATTATGCTCAAAGAACATTGGATAGGGTTTTCATGGAAAGGATAGAAACTTTAGGAAATAGAGAATCAGCTTGGCAATCACATGAGGGAGCCACCTTGGAAGCTGATCTCTCAGCCACCATCAAATCTTTGGATGACCATGACCATGGCATTACATTATGACCAGTTGAGAGCTCTTCAGCCTAAACTCCCTATATAGACCACACCTGACTAACTGTCTTAGAACCAGGATATAATAATTATTAACTTGGTTTAAAACTCTCAATTTTGGGCAACTTGTTACATAGCAACAGATAACTTATGTGAAGAGATGTCATCTAAATTCATGTAAGGGGCAGGATTATGATGAGAGTGAGGAAACCATGAAGATTTCTTTAATTAGATAAATATAAAGCTCACAGCACAGATATCTTCCCAGTAAGTAGTATAGTTGTCAAAAACTAAATAGAAAATGTGTTGGACATGGATTTGGCAAGGAAGTTATTGGTTTTTTACTGTATGATGACTTGAAGATGGGTACCATACTGTACATATGTTCATCTGTGACAGCTGAAGTTATTCCTTCACTAGGAAATTTTGCAACAGGTTTTACCTGTATCTGTTAATTGTATAGCTCTATAGATACCCCCCCACCCTGTGCATCCATTTACAGATAAAAATATTTCAGTAAAAAAAAATCACATTATTTTTCTGAAAGTTCAACATGACAGTCAATGATGCCTGGGTTTTGTGGCATTGCTGTGTGCTTCTCCATATGGAGAGCAGAGCCTGCACACATGTGGTAATGCATGCATCACCACATATTCACTAATGAAGCAAGGTAAAGAAACAGAAAAGCTTTCACTCCATCAACATGCAGCTGGTGTGTGATGCCAGATGTAAAGTCACTGATGTTCTTGCCAAGTTCTTGGGATCATGTCATGATTTATTTAAACTTGCACAATCAAGAATACGTTGATTTAAGAAAAAGAGTCAAATTCAAGGAGACTGATGAATAGGTGAATAGAGATAAATTGTTTTAACATAAAATAATGTCTGTATTAATATAAGATTTTGAGTTACATTTTTTTTATTTTTTGTAGATTATTACAGTTTTTCTCCTGAGTTAAAATCCTACTTTCTATCTACCAACCCCCACAGAACTGCTTTATAATGACTCATGTGAAATCAGGAAGGATGTCATAAAAGTTATCTTATTTTTGAACAGTTGTTACACATCTCTATCTAAACTGGATAGTAGATGAAAGTCTTCCTGTAATGTCCTCATGCATTTACTTTGATATGTCAAATCTGTGGCATTAGAGTTTATTCTAACAGAGGCCAAACCACTGAGATGCCTTGGTAGAATCTGTTTACACTGTGAAGACCTGAAACTTGACAAGGGCTGGAGGTGCTTTCCTCCTTAGAGGAGACTTCTTACCTGGTCACAGGAACTGTAGAAGTCATTCTTTATAGTTGGCTGCCATCAGAGGCAGGTGTGATCAAAAACTATTGTGAAAGTGAGCTTACTTTTATTGAATTTTTGGCATGTGCCAGGAATCTGAGCATCATTGTTAATAAAAAGCTGTTCTTACAAAACAATGAAACAAAACAACTATGTTTAGTGATGTAGCAGGAATCTTAAAAAGGTCTTATTAGTAAAACAAAACCTGAGGCCAGGTATTGGGGTGAATGCTGGAAGATCAGAGAAGCAGAACGAGCCACAGCCACCTCACCTCACCAGTTCCTCATCTGATCCTGTTTCCTCAGACTGGATGCCTCTGAGTCCTTCTCCAAACGAATCTCAGCTGAACTGCCTCTTGAAATCCTGAATGCTTAACCACTAAAAGCTTCTAGTTTCTGGTCTTCATGCCTTCTATACATTTCTGCTTTCTGCCATCACTCCCTGGTATTAAAGGGTCACTTCTTGGGATTAAAGGTGTAACCATGCCTGGCTTTTTCCAATGTGGCCTTGAACTCACAGAAAGCCAGAAGGATTTCTGCATCTGGAATGCTAGGATTAAAGGCGTGAGTGCCACCATTTTCTAGCCTCTGTATCTAGTGGCTGTTCTGTTCTCTGACCCCAGATAAGTTTATTAGCATGCACAATGTTTCAGAGAACACAATACCACCACAAGTAATGTAACTTTATTTTCAGAAAAGATCTTCTGTGGTCATTAAGAAAAATTCCAGTAAAGTACACATAACACAAAATTGACCATTTTGAAAAACTACACATTCATCCACTCATTTTTCAGACATCACCACCATGTCTTTCCAAACAGCAAAGGAGGTGCTTTGCACTACAAGATATATTAAGAAGACCCTTTCTCAAAGAACAATCATTGAGGAAGGATCAACGGCAAGAGAAACATAAGTGTATTTTATTATTACTGAACTGATACGTTTATTCATTAAAAGGTCTAGGTGCAAAAAGTCCCAGTGCAAAAAGCTTTGCCAAGTATTTGACATTTATGTAGTGGATGTGGGTCCCAGCTCATCTGTAACTGTGCTCATCTGATTTCCAGTATAGTCCTCATCTCAATCCCAGTTCTAGGGGGAAGGAGTTGAAGGATGAATCTGAAATCTATACCAAAGTAAAAATGTTTATTTACATACCTTAGTTCTTACTACCCCCAAAGGTAGGTATATTTATCATTTTTATCTTATAGGTGAAGACTCTTAGGTCCACAGATGTTAAAAGATGACATAGTCCTAGATCTGGACTTGTGCCTAGGTCAGTTGAAGCAGAGACTCCATCCCTAACCGTGCCCCACACTGCCTTTGCTGTTGTGCTCTGTGTAGGCATAGGATCTTTGTGGAGTTCCTTCTAAGTGAACTATTTGTCATAAACTGCTGCTCATGGGGAGATTGTACAAAGGGAAAGGTGAATAGATGTTGCCTCTTCTGGATGGAGGTGGAACTCAGATAAGAGGCTGCTGATCCTGAGCACATGCTGCTGCTACTAGCCCGCATGGTCCTTACAGAAGCAACAACAAGGCAATCCTGCTAGATAACTTTATTCAGATGTATACATTTATGAAAATACATACACATTTATGAGAACTGTTGTGAACGATGGATCCTAGAGCCTGTACAATTCATAGTTGCACATGAGGAAGCATCTATATTCTCCATATTTAGCTCTTAACCTCTGTTGCATTCAGGCTTCTTCCCTGTGTGTGCTGAAGTCTTAACCCCCAGTTCCTTAGGATGTCATCTTACTCTAATAGTACTTGGATCCTTGCAAGAAGAGGACATTGTAGGAGGCACAGCTGAGAAAGAAAGCATTGGAGGAGCCAAAACTGTGAAAAACAAAGACCTATTTTCTTCAAGGGAAGGAAATGATGCCTTTTCACCCAGAAGCCTGGAGTGGATGAACTGCCTGATCATCTTTTTGTTCTTCTATGGAGCCAGCCTGTAGTGGGGAGCTGTTCCAGCTTTGACCTAGAAGGACTACCCCCAGTGAGGTTTCTGGTAACTGTCATGCCTACCTATGGCCTGCCCCTGAGGCAGGGCCAAGACAGAAGCCCTTAAGACCTCAGATCCCCATGTGCTGACTCTCTTGGTTCCTGGTAATGCTAGATGTTGTATGGTAGACCAAGCTGAGTTCTCCAGAGAACACTGCTGGACTGCACTTCACCTCTCCTGTACCCTGTAACCTATCCCTATACTTGTAAGTAAAACTCCCAAATAAATCTCCCCTTTAACTACGTCAAGTTGCCTTAATATTTCTATCAACACCAGCCTTCGCCTGAATCCCCTCAAATCCTGAGCATTGTTTAGGCCCCAATCTTGAGTTATGTCTCTTGGTGAATAGAACCCATCCTTATGAAAAAGGTTCCATGTAATTTACATCCCCCATTGATGGAATCTATCGTTATTACATATCTTTCCCCTGAATCTGCTCATCAGTTGACAGAACTCATTCTTGTTGTAAGTATCACAGGTACTTCGTTTGTTGCAAGGGAGTTTGGATGTTGCTGTGCCTAAAGCTTCATTGTAATAACTGTCACATGGAAACCTTTCCCCAAGGTTTTACTGGGTTTACACATGTAAGAAAAATCAACTGCTTGATCAGACTCTGGAAGTTTTTGAACCAGTGTGTGGTGATATTTTATTTGTGTGTTAATAAATAAAGTTTGCCTGGAGATCAGAGGAAATAGCAAGCCATTTTAAGTAAACAAAGAAGTTGGGCAGTGGTAGCACATGCCCTTAATCCTATCACTTAGCAGGCAGGGTCTCTGTGTGTTCAAGGCCACACTAGGGAACAGAGCCAAGTGTGGTGACACACGCCTTTAATCCCAGTACCAACCATAGAGACCTGGCCTGGAGGTCTGGACAGACAGACAGAAAGTGACAGAGCTGTGTAGGATGAAGAAGTGGTGTGGCTGGGCTAAGAGAGCCAATGAGAGGGCAGAACAGAAAAGGCGTATAAACATGAGTATGCAGGAAGAAGCTCTCTCAGGAAGCTGTGGAGTTGGTGAGGTGAGGTTAGCTCGTGGTCTGTCCTAGTCCTCTGATCTTTCTCTCAGGCTTTAACTCAAATTTCTGGCTCCATGTTTTTTATTTAATAAGACCTTTAGAAATTCATCTATACCAGTACCTGCTAAAGTGGGGCTGACCTGAGTTTCTTTCTTTATTTTTTATTATTTCTTTTTTTGTTTTAACAAAAAAAACCCAAATTTCCCCTTCCTCCTCTTTTCCAAGTTCCTTTCCTCCTTTCCCTCCCCATCCACCCCCCCTGCACTATTTCTCTTTAGACACAGGTGGGCCTTCCATGGCTATCATCCAGCCATGGAATATCAAGCTGCAGTGAGACTATTAAGGCTGGAAGAGGCTATCCAGTGGGAGCATGGATCCTCAAAGCAGGCAACAGAGTCAGAGGTATTCCCACTCCCACTGTTAGGAGTCCTACACACACCAAGTTTCACAACTGTAACATATATGCAGAGGGCCTACATCAGTCCCATGCAGGTTCCCTGGCTGTCTGTTCAGTCTCTATGAGCCCGGATTAGTGGACTCTGTGGGTTTTCTTGTGGAGCCTTGTCCCCCTGGCTCCTACAATCCTTCTTCCTCTCCTTCTATAGTATTCCCTGAGCTCTGTCTAATGTTTGGCTATGCATCTGTTTCCTTCAGTTTGTGGATAAAGCCTCTTTGATGATAGTTGGGTCAGGCTTAAATCTATGGGTATAAGAGAATAACATTAGGAATCATTTCATTGACGTTGTTTTGCCATTATTGTTTGGCTCTATCCTAGCTCTCTGGGGTGGGATACCCCCGAGTTTCATTCTGAACCTCACCCAGATTGTTTCCCTGCTGGCTGTGGTACTTGCAGAGACCCCAACTAGGAAGTAATGACACAGTTTAGAAGCACGACCGTGTACCATGCAAAGAGGTATTAGGATGTTGGCCATTTGTAAGCCAATGAGAGACCTCAGAGGAAGTCAAACCTCATGGCACCTTGATCTTAGACTTAGAGATAGTTATACTGTTCCTTGTGGCATGAATTATTCCATAATTATATATGGAAAAAATAAAAACAAAAAAAAAACTTGACAGAAACAACTTAAGGGATGAAGTGTTTTAGCTTTCAGTTTCAGAGAGTTCTATCCATCATTGTGGTGTGGGAAAGATGTGGTGGCACAGTCCATTTCATGGAGGCAGCAGTGTGATCAGAGGATGCTGTCCTGGCGGGCTAGGACATGTTGAGTATGTCATGCAAAAGTCCACTGCTAGTGACCTCTTTCTACCACTCAGATGCCACATTGCAAAGTTTGCAGAACATCCTCTAAATAGCATCAGCAGCAAGAGATGGAGTATTCCAAACAAATGCTGAGGTAGAGTGGGAGATAACATTCAAGCCATTCCACTACCAAGACTGAACATTCCATTCAAGCACTCTACGACTGAACTATGTACTCCAGCAGTTATCAAGGGATACCGGCGTCCAGCCCCAAATCACCCTCTCCCAGGGTCCTCAGGAGAATCTAATCTTAGGAATACTGAAGAATCTACTCACACCGAACTCTTCCAGTCCATTCACTTTAGTGTTTAGTCAGTTCCTAATCTCTCTGGTGTTCTCTCTTTGTTCTACCTTAGTTCTACTGTTTCTCTACAACTACAGCTTCTTTTCAGCTTTCCTTCGCTCTTTTCCTGTCTCTTCTTACGTTTTTCTAACTGGAGACTCCTTGCAATCCTGAGAAAAGTTTCAAAATCCTCAGGGTCATGGCACATTCCTGGAATAGAGAATAAGGAGCAGAGTCATTTCCATAGCAACACAAGGTTGCAAGGTCTCAGGACCAGAGGAAGGGGGCACAGTGCCCCATGCCACAAATTTGGAGACATAGCTTTTTATCAGCAGACTGGTCAAGTGAAGAATTGGCAAGCTTTTCTTAGAGAGTTTTGTGTTAGCCTTGGTAAGACACCTATAACTCTGACCTTGTGCATAAATGTAAAGTTTTAAACTTTTGATCTATATACAAAGGCCTTTAGTTTAGCTTGAACTTGCTCTGAGGTAAAAATGAGCTAAATGTGTGCAGTTTGTGTTAGACTGAGGAGAGATTATTGTTTTCTGTGTTAGTCTGAGCAAAAGGAACAAATCAGGCTTTAGGTATCTACATTCACATGGGACAATGGATCTGGCTATGAAACATCTTGTAGTGTATTTTCCATATATCAAAAGTATATAGCTAATGAAAAGTCATATTCCTGGCCATCCACAGATATACGTGTGCCCATAAGATTGAGATTATATATATATACAAAAATGCATGGTAATGGAGATATATCATAGCTGTTACTGCACAAGAAGTTTACAACAAGAAACAGCCAATTCATTCAAAAGGCAGTAATTCCAAAACACCTTGTGTGATAGTTTCCCCCACCAGAACCCTTGGTTCTGAGAGGTTGACCTTCTGAACACCAGCTGTCACCTGCTGTATACTCCCATGGCCTTTTGCTATTGGCAGCTCTCAGTAAGCAGTTATTTGAGTTTTTTCCACCATGTTATCTGTTTCATGACAAGAGACATTTTTGTACCTTCAGTATTTACATAGCGAGTGCCACTGTTTTAATTAGACTTAATTATTGCCGAGATGAAAAACCATGAACAAAAGCAACTTAGAGGGGAAAGGGCTTACTTTACTTATATTTTCATATCAGATCATCTTTGGAGGAAATCAGGGCAGTAATTCAAACAAGGCAGGATGCAGAGTCCATGG
This sequence comes from Onychomys torridus, assembly GCF_903995425.1. Lineage (NCBI taxonomy): Eukaryota > Metazoa > Chordata > Mammalia > Rodentia > Cricetidae > Onychomys > Onychomys torridus. The sequence goes on along the minus strand of NC_050457.1, from coordinate 5,484,527 downwards.
AGGAGTGCTGCTTACTGGCTTGCACATCATGGCTTGCTTAGACTATCTTCTTATAGCACCCAGGACTATCAGCCCATGAGTAGCACACCCACAGTGAACTGGGCTCTCCCACATTAATCATCATCAATAAAAAAATGCACCCTAGGCTTGTCCACAGGCCAATCTTGTGGGACATTTTCTTAATTTGAGGTTCCTCTTCCAAAATGACTCTAGCTTGTGTCAAATAGAGATGAAACTAGGCAGAGCAGCCATTATCTGTACATGTATGTCATGGAAGGAGGAAAGAAAAGTAGGGCAGGAGTGGGAGAAAAGGAAGGGCAGGCTCTCTGGACTAGACGATCCTCATGCAGGTTATTGTCTGCTTTACACTGATCGCACAGCTAAGAAAAAATAAATACGTAATAATTATGCAAAATAACTATTTTCCCAGTTAAAATGACTGAAGTATGCCCAGAAGTGAAACATATCTTCATTACAGCACTTTTCTTAAGGATTTATTTTTATTTGATGCATATAAACCTGAGGTCTGGATCATTTTCTTCATTAAAAGTCCCATGGCTTTTCTTTATGCACCAGGTTCAGTGTGCCAGCCAAATTTTAGTAATTACTTGTTTTCTCCTTAGGATTCCCAAAGAGTGTGGGTTAGGAAGATAATTCTTTCCTTTCCCACGTTGCCCATTATGACTATTTATTGAAACAACCAGTGTGTCATGCAGCTGGTAGAGTAGAGCAGCTTGGGCCAGAGCTACAGTTATGTTCTCTGGCTTGGCAAACCTGCACAAGTTAAACAATGACATGAATTTGTGGAGTATGAGCTCAAGGGTAGACAAGCTAAGCTGCAGATGGCAAAATTGGTGAGAAAAAAGCAGGGCAGGAAAACTCAAATTTCCTGTATATATATATATATATATATATATATATATATTTTTTTTGAGCCAGCATTTTCAAAGTTTTATTTTTCATATGCCAGTGCTAAAAATTCTGCTTACTTCTTTAGTCCTGTTCAGCTATTACCCAAACACTGTAAGTGTGGCCTGATTGTCACCCCACATTTTTAGATGAAGATGGCTGAATTAGCTTCGGCAATACACTCAAGGTGACCCCTTCCCCACCATGGAATCCTTGTTGTTCATTCTTTTTTTATGGTTCTTACAGTGTTTCACATTAAATATAGTACTGCATAAAATAAAATAAAAAACTAACAATAATTTTCATAGCTGCAAGCAACCACAATTAATGTTTTGATGAATGTTTTGGGATTCAAATGAGAAACGTCCAGCATAGGTTCATGCATTTAAACACTTGGTCTCCAGTTGGTGGTGCTGTTCAGAGAGGTGATGGAGAATTTAGGAGGCAGAGAATTGCTGGAGGAAGTGTGTCACTGGGAGTGGACTTGTGGTTTTATAGCTGTGTCCTGCTTCCTGTTCTCTATGTCTCTGCTTCCTGTGTATGGATGAGAATGTGATCAGCTGTCTTCTTCCTCCTGTCACGGTGCTTTTCCCAACTGTTACCATGCATGCCTTCCTTCCCCACCATGATTGATCCTATCCATCTGGAACCATAAGCCAAAATTATCCTATCTTTCTTATATTTTTGGTTGTGAGCCTAGCCTTTAACGGCTGAGCCATCTCTCCAGCCCAATCCTATCTTTCTTAAATTGTTTTGGACATAGTATTTTATCACAGCTATAGAAAGCAACTAATACAGAAATTGGTACCAAGAGTTTATATTTCTGTGATGGACCTCACCATAATGTGGGAATCATTTGAAACTTTGTGCTGGAAAAGCCAGAGAGTCTACTCATAGCTTCAGAGGCTATTGTATGGGAGCTGGGAAAATAAGAATGTTGAGAAATATGGCTTTAGAAGTTTCACAGCAAAGCAAAGATGCTATCATGGCTGTTCATGTTATGTTTGGATAAAGAATCTATGGTTGAGCTGGAGAGACAGCTCAGTGGTTAAGAGAACTTGCTTCATTTGGAAAAGAACCAATGTTGGTTCCAGCACTCATGTTAGATACCTCACAACTTCCTATAACTCCAGCTCCAAGGTGTCCAACACCCTTTTTTGACTCTGTAGGTACCTTAAGCCATATGCACACAAACCCACATTCTTCCCCCCCCCACACACACAATTAAAATAGTATAAATCTTAACAAAAGAGATTCTGTGGGCTGTTGGTCAGCTAGGGCTAAAGAATTAGCCATGTTTAACAAGAAAGCAGCAGCACTATAGTGAAACCTTCTGTGTTTCACTGGGGCAATGGGTGATGGTCAGCATGGTTGAAATTCAGCTGTGATTTAGCAAGAGATCAGCACCACTGAGGTGAATGGAATCTGTATTTCATGAGGACAATAGATTTAGCACACAGGTAGTCTGATCCAAGGGGGCCAAGGCTGCATCTCAAGATGGCAGCCTAACTTGGAGATGAGTGAGGGTCATCTACATGTGTTGAAGATGTAAAAGCTTCAGGATTGAAGGAGTCATGGAGAGAAGCCAAGGCTTCATTTTGTGGAAAGACTGGATCCCTGCAGGAGCCTCTGAGAAGTCTTTCTGAGGGTGGAGCCTCTGAGAGGCCTCTGTGAGGGTGGAGCCTCTGAGAGGCCTCTGTGAGGGTGGAGCCTCTGAGAGGCCTCTGTGAGGGTGGAGCCTCGGTTGCAGTGGAGACTCCAGAAAACTGAAGATGCCAGGACTGTAGAATGTCCACCAAGGACAGTAACCAGTTTGAAGTAGAGTCAGCCTAAGCCTGAGACAAGTTGTGTGTCCTGCAGATGTTAGAGTTGGAGAAGTAAGGCTATTCAAGCCATCTGGAGCCCTTTCTGACCATGACTGAATTCTATACATTGGACATTGAGACATTTACTCTGCCAGATTTGGTTTTGTTCTGACCTGATTGTTCCTATGATCTGGTCCTGGTCCTCATTAGGAATAAGACATAATTCTTTTTTATTTTCTTAGTACCCCATATTTAAGTGACACTGGATATTTCGAAGATACATTGAACTTTTAAGGTGTTGGAAATTTTAAAGATTGTGGGGTTTTCAAAAGTTGTGCTGTGGCTCTTTCTCATGGCACTTCCTAGATAGTACCTCCTAGTGGTCAACTTTATCTAGATGAAACTGAACATCTCCCCAGCCACCAGCTGTCAGAAAAATCACTGATGTGGATGATGAAAGAAAATTATGTATTTTCTGTAAGAAGTGCACATTTGCAGAAGTAGCTGCTAATGCTCAGGGTGAGTGGAATAGTTATTGGTCCGAATCAGGGGCAGGAATGACAAGATTTTCCCATGAAGCAAGGTGTTGACCAACCTCAGAGTACACTTGCTGTTGAGTAAGGGACATTCTTGTTATAGACCAAGGAGAACTGGAGAGGAGAAGGACAAATCTGTTTGGGGACACGTTGTGGATACCCATCTGAGTCTTCTCAATTTGGTTACTTAAAAAGGGGGATATTCCTGGACAGATTCTATGGTGCCTTGGCAGTAAAGGCTCAAAAGAGCTAGCAGAATCTGAAAGTTTTTCAGTCTCTCTAAAGAAGATGATGTTTACCACTATGTTGTCAGAAAGCCCTTAAACAAAGATGGTAATAAGCCCAAACACACGAAAGCCTCCAAGTTTCATGTCCTGTTCATGTTAATGTGTTGCTCTGAAGAAACAATGCGATAAGAACAATATGGAGGAGATTGCAGAATATGCTAAACTTTTGGTCAAGAGAATGAAGGAAGCCAAAGAAAAACACTAGGAACAGAGTGTCAAGAGATGTAGGCTATACTCACTAAGAAATTCTACTCTGAGTTTTGTCAAAACCATGTCTTTTAGAGTAACAAATGTATGGTGAGACTTTGAAATAAGAAGTTGTACATTTTTTATATTATACAAGGTCTTGGGGACAAGCAAGAAAGAAATGGTCATAGTTTAGCAGTGATGTGTTGACAAGGGGTGGAACGTCCTGACGACTGTTGATAACTGTCAACTTGAAGTTATTAGAGAGGAGATGTCTCAATTAAGAAATTGTGTGTGCCAAGTTGTAAGTATGTTTTTAGAGAATTGTCTGGATTGCTTAGTGATGTGAAAGGCCTAGGCTAATGTGGCTCTGTTTGGTCTAGATAAGAAATCCAGCTGAACACGAGCCAGAGAGCAAGCTAATAAGCAGTAAAGTTTCACAGGACATCTCATGTGTTCTGTCTGCACATTAAGTGTTAGGCATGTACTGGTAAGGTCACTACATTTTTCTTTGTGCAGAGAGATATGACTGTAGAGTTGTCTTTTGTTATCATTGCCATTCTCTCTCCCTTTTCTTTCTCTCTCTTAAGATTTATTTATTAAATTATGTGTTATGGCCGGGCGGTGGTGGCACATGCCTTTAATCCCAGCACTTGGAAGGCAGAGGCAGGCGGATCTCGGTGAGTTTGAGGCCAGCCTGGGCTACCAAGTAAGTTCAAGGAAAGGTGCAAAGCTACACAGAGAAACCCTGTCTCAAAAAAAAAAAAAAAAAAAAAAAAAAAAAAAACAAAAATAAATAAATAAATAAATAAATAAATAAATAAATAAATAAAATTATGTGTTATGTGTGAGTCTAAGTGTGGTTATGAGCAAGTGGGTGTGGGGGCCAGAAGAGGGCATCAGATAGGCATTTATGAGTCACTCAGTGGGGGTGCTGGTACAGGTCTTCTGAAAGAGCAATACTTGCTCTTAACTGCCGAGTCATCTCTTAGGCTCCCAATTCTTTACTTTTTGATGGATAGTTAAATGGATTTCTCATGTTCTCTAGTAAGTGGCCTTCCTTGCTTTCATTCCTATTAAGTTTAGCTCATGACTACCTCTTGACTTCTCATTTAAAAGCTATTTCTTTCCTTCCTTTCTTTCCTCCTTCTTTCCTTCCTTCCTTCCTTCCTTCCTTCCTTCCTTCCTTCCTCCTCTTCTTTTTACATTTTATAGGATGGAAGACTCCAAGGAAATATTGCCTTCTAGACACAACAGGACTTATACACATGAATGTGTACATATACAATGTGAATTGATTGTTGCAGCATGTGCAGGGCCTGTGCAGGTCTAAGCCAGATGGGTCCCAGCATTGACAGGGCAAGTGGACACAAGCCTCCATCCCTAATCCAGAAGCTATTTCCAAATAACCACTTGAGAAGGAAAAAATAATGCTCTCCGAGGTAGTCTCACTGGGAATACAATCCACACTTAATGCAGGCCCCATACTCAACTGTCCAACATAAAATGAACTCATTGGTATTTTTGGAGGTTCCCTTCCCCATAACACTCTGTCTTTTATACCAAACAGGTCTTTTGCTTATATATTATGGTTTCTGGTTTTGTGTTTTTATATTCTGTGTTGGGGGTGGGGATGTGGGTGTCTGTGTCTAAATGTGTTTCCTGTGCTTTTTCTTTGGCTCCTTTTTACTGTTCATTTGTTTTATCCTATTCAGGTTTGCTTATTTTTATTTTATCTTATTATTGTTCTCTTTTTTATTTATTTAGAAGTATTTTTGTTTTCTAATGAGAGAGAACAAGAAAGAGTAGAGGAAAGGGAGGGAAGATCTGGAAGAAGTTGGGGGGGGGTGAGGAAACCATAATCAGAATATAATATATAAAAAATCCCCACACTGGCTGGAAGGATGGTTCAATGATGATTAAGAGCACTCATTATTTTTTGCAGGTCCTGAGCTCAATTCCTAGCACCCACATGGCAGCTCACAACTTTCTGATGCTGCCTTATGGTGTGCAGATATACATACAGACAAAGTACTCATATACATAAAACTCATAAATCAAAAAACCTTAAAAACCAAATAAAAACCCCAAAGCCACTGTCTAGTACCTACTAGGTCAAGGATGGATTTTGGGACAGAGTAAGAAAAAAAAATCTTTATTCTTGCTTACTTAATCTTATTTGAAGATTCCTGATGAACTCTACATCTCTGAACACTGAAAAGAAGCAAAAGAAGATAGGCCCAGTAGCAGAGCTCCAGAGACAAATGTGAATTGCATACAGACAAGACCTAGTTGGAACAAAGGCAAGAGGAGGACCTAGCTCACAGAGAAGGAAGTTCCACTGCAGTGTCAGTGAGAAATTAAAGCAAATTTCCTCCTCTCTGTTATTATACAGTCCTGAACTATACATTTTTGAACTCTTAGGAACAATAATTACAATTTTGTCATGAACTAAAACCTGTCATTTTTATACAGCTTTGTACACTATATTGAATATTTAACTTTTAGTTTATACTTGGAATGCAAATGAATTTAAAGAGAAACTTCAAATTTCATTATTAGTTTTATCGAACATAAATTTATTATTGTGGTTGAACACAAATTTATTGTTAATAGTCTAGAATGTTAATTATTTTTCACATGAGCTGATGCCTTACTTTTTTATTTGTGTGTGTGTGTGTGTGTGTGTGTGTGTGTGTGTGTGTGTGTGTATAGTGGCTGGAATTTCTAGAAGAGCATATTGCATTATGGGAAAGGAGATGTCTGGAGCAAAGGCAGTGGTATACAGAGGGTCAGAATTGGCTTGGATGGAGCCCACAGAGACAAAGGGTAAGACTGAAGGCAGTGTTTTATACATTTGCAGCATCTTAGATTGTTCAGCAAGGGAGAATCAGAATATTTGTGGCAAAATGGACAAGTCAAGGCCAGAGTTTCAGCAAACTAGAAAGAACGTGCCAGGTAATTAATTGTTGGGGAGTCATGGTGCTGTAGTTAGGGAGCTAAGAGTGAGAACAAACCAATGCAGATAGCCTACCAGGGGAGAGAAGGCAGAAGAGCTGCAAGAAACGTGCTGAAGGAAAAAGTAGGTTTCCCTTGATGTTGAATCAGATGTGGTGACGGTGGGCAAAAGTAAAGCAAGATGATTTATGGTTGGAACTGGAGACAGCAAGTGTGCCCTTAGAAACAAGGGGGTCAGTAGAAATTAGTGCTTGGTGAAGTTCAATTTTAGAGACATAAATTGTAGTGCTGCCAAGGTGATGCCCAATGTAAGCCTGTCAATAGGTTTGTCTTGCAGGGCACCAGAGGCAAGCCCACTCCTTATCAGAAAGAGTGCAGCTGCCAGCTGATCTGGGGTGTTTCCTTCTTGGGTAGGCAGTATGGGACCTTCTGAAAACATTCTAATTTCTGGCTGTGACATGGAGAATACACCAGACAAACCAAAATTTTTTTTTTTATTGTTATTATGAATTACATCTCACTCTAAACTGTCAGTGGGTCACTATGGTTCCTATCTAAAGATGGTTTCTGTACTGGCAGTGAGGCTGTGGAGAAAGGACAGAGCCAGTTGTGGGGGAAGAATACTTTATACTACCCAATATGAGTAACAGAAGTTGAACTGAAGCCCTAGCTAGAGCCAGGTTGGATGACGGGTGGGTTAACTTGGGAGTCATCTGTGTGGCAGTGGGTGGGAGCAGCAAGGCACTGGGAATTCTGAGTGCATGCTTTCGCAAGCCCTGCTTTCGGGTCCATGTCACGCTCTAGGCTGCCTGTGTCTTCTAACAGAACATGCTGTACAGGGTACAGTGACTCACTCTCTGCTGTTTTCCTCAGTTCTTTTCTGTATTTGTCTCTAAACAACTTTCCCTTCCTCTGACTGTGCACCAGTGTGTGTCTAAACATTTCTCCTGCCTCCACTGAGGCTAGTAGGGGAACTAGACTAAAAAGCATCCCTTCAACAACTTTGATGGAGTGCTTTGCATATGCAGAGAATTGTGAGTGCTTGGGCTCCATACAATAAAGATGGGTCCTCATGTGATCATTATTACAAGTTAGAATGAGTAACTGGGAGAGACTGTAGATTGTAATTATGTACTTCCAGTAATATTTAATATGACTTCAGGGCCAAGGGCTCTTTCTCATGACTTTCTATGCCCAGACTAACAGAACCCTTATCATTGACATGTGTTTTATCTGGATTGGCCTGCCTGTCCACGCTGGCTTACATGTTCCCAGGGAGGAAAGAAGTGCTTTTTCACTCACATCTTATTTGCTTTGATGTGAACATTACATGTGTGTCACCATCAGTTCTGAATGACATTCTTGGAGTGATGTGGGGGAAGGATGGCCTTAGCACGTACAGTAGACTATTATGCAAATGACAAAACATAATTTGCGTTAAGTAGAGAGAAAGAAGACATAGTGTCCTAATTCAGCAAGGGATATTTTTGCTGTATATAGCTAAGGCATTTCTGGCTTAGGGAAAGTCACATATCATGGAAGAGGTGAGCAATAGACTAATGCATTCTCTTCTTTCTATGAGTAGGCCAGACGTTGACCTCTGTGGGATGATTGCAGCCATATGCTGACTTCTGACTCCAGTGGGGTGATTGTGGGCAGACACTGACCTCCCTGGGTTTTTTGAGGCCAGATGCTGACCTCTGACCTCTGTGGGCTGATTGCGGACAAATGCTGACCTCTGGCCTCGGTGGAGTGTTTGAATCTGGAGAGACTATATTGCAGCAGATCTGCTTTATGGAACCTCAGGCACTCACCTCGGTCCAGCCTTCAAATTCAGCCTCCCTGCACCTCTGCTAACAGTCTCTGAGAAGGCCCCTGCCAGGGTGTAGCCTTTGCTGTGCACTGTGGTAGCTCTGACTGTAGAAACAGCACAGCCAGCTGCTGTGGGAGATACAGGGAATACATTTGGCAATATTTTTTTTCTTTTTCGCCATTTTCTCTATTGTACCCTCTGGCAAAAGCTTTGTTCTAATTACACCAAAGGCTGACAGAAGTCAACTTTAGGAACTTTTTGGTTCTATAATTTTATGATTTCAAAAGAATTTATCAAGTGACTTCTTTATTAGTTCCATCTTACCCTACTTTGAGGATAATTATAGATAGATTACACTATCATATTATTACATCCTCAAAGCTTATTTTCCTATGGAAAAGTAGGCCTAACAACATGTAAGTTACAGGTTTGTTCTTGTGACTAAATGAGACTATGCATAATGCTAAGGACATACATTTAATGAGAAAGATCAGATCAGATCAGTTGTCACCAGTATCAAAATGTGCTAATTTCATTGGAATTCTGAATTGAAGTTTTCAAAGTGACTTAAAACATTCACACGTGATTTGAATGCCCACACTCGATACTGAGCACTCAACATTAATTTCATTCCCAGCACAGCTTCAGGAGGTAGGTTGTACTTTTTACAGTTTATACAGTTTAGGTAGAGGAACTTGTTAGTGATGCTTGTTCTGATCCCAAGGTCTACATACACTATATTACACTGCCTCCTTGTGACCATCTTCTAAAGACAGGAATTGTGTCTTAAAACTGCAAACTTAAGCAGTCAGTCCATATAGTGAGGTTGATTGTAGTGTGGACTGGAGATACCGGAAATGGTTTCCCATTTGAGAACAGCAGTTGAGAACATGGACTCAAGAAGCAGACTTCCTGTGTACTCAAGCCCCATTTCTTAGAAACTGTAAGCTAGGGCAAGTTCACCTTCCCGAGTCCCATTCTCCTTATTCGTCACTTCTCTCAAAGAGTTGTTATGGAAATCAAGTACATCCACAAAGTGTCCTTAAAATAGTGGCTGACAACTTGAGTAGCTGGACACTCTTGGTATTTCACTTTGCAGCCTCTGCAGGCATCTCCCTATGTGCAGAATACACTTGCTTAGAAATGCATGAATTTTCTACAGATGTTGTAATGCGCAGGATCAGTCAAGTTGTAGAGTTTTTAGTTCATTATAATAAAGGAAAAAGCTGATTGTCATACTGTAATTTTTTTCACTTTTACAATCAACTATTACTGAGTAACTAATGGAATTAATTATCTTTTAAATGTTTAATTCTGACTTCATATTTACAAAATTTAAACCTGTTAAAAATACTCATAAAACCCAAATACATTAAATGTTCCAGTTGACATTGTCTTCAGGAATAGTGTCAGATTAGAAGTAAAAGTGGATTCAAAACATGTGACTAAACAAGGTTTAGTTATTGTGGTTCTTGCTTGTAATTCCAGCATTTGGGAGATAGCATTGCTGGGAGGTCTAGGCTAGCCTAAGTTATGCAGTGAGCTCCAGGTCAGCCTGGGCTACATAGCAGATTCTGTATTACACACACCCATACACATAGACACACAGACACAGACAGACAGACAGACAGACAGACAGACAGACACACACACACCCTAAGGATTCCTCCCTTCCCAAACATAAACAAAATCAAAACCCAAACAAAAGCAATAAAGCATGTAGAGTGACATTTTCTATTTGCTTTATGCATCTCTGTGAGAAGGGGACATGGTTAGACACCATAGCCTTTATTCTGAGCTCCAGGAGAAGTTAATAAAGTAGCATTATGCAAAGTGCATTGGACTCCTCAAGAGAGAAGTGTTATATTAATACCTGTCTCACAGTGATGTTCTTAGATTTAATGATGGAAAGTTTGTAAATTGCCTTGGCAGTCCCAGACATATCCTGATGAAGCATCATTTTGTTTTATTGCAAAGAGCTCAAAGTTTACACTGAATGCAAGTTAAGGGGGGGTGTCATATCCCAGTCATTATTTTTATAATCAGAAGCACATGCAATCAACAAAAGTCATTTAATTTTACTTGTGAGTATTAGAGTTGATCATTTTTATGTTTTCTTCTTTCGTGTTAGTTTTGGGAGGAGGTAGAATTTACAATGCAGTTTGATCACACACCTGCTAAAGTATATAATGGCTGCAATAATGATACCACTGCAGTGAGATCTTTGAGGATACCACTATTCAAATATTTTAAATTTAAATTACAGTTTTAAAAGAGTCAAACTCCCTTTATATGATTACTATTAAATTTGGCATTTTTGAAACATGTCTCAAATCAATACTGGTAATACTTACAAATATCAGTAGGGAGAACAGTATTGTAAACACATATTCTTGCTGTAGGGTACATTTTAAATGTCTAAACACTAATCAATATAGCGAAATTAAGTATTGACTAAAATAGCTTTATAATAAGTAATTATTGGTTTGCTCTTTTAGAAATTAGACATTTTCACTTTGGGAATAAAGAGTAAATTTACTGTCATGAAATTAAAGTGTTTTTGACCTTTTTGTACAACTTTCCTCTGTCTATGAAATGATTAGGTTTAAATATGATTGCACAGCTGTATTATGTTGCAAGCATCAATTTTTAATTATTATAAGGTCAATGTTAGAACAAATGTGATTGGTATAGTACCTCAGTGCGCTTGTTTACTTTCCACTCAAAATCCACCCTGTGTTTGCCCAAACCAGTCCAAGTCTCTCTGTTGATACAGCTAATTAGACGGATGCCAAATCCCTTTCATCCCAGTGGTCGTTTGTCTCTGTGTGATGTTTTGTCAAATCTCTCCATTTCTAAAAGTACAGATTGCTTGCTCCTTCTTCCTCTCAGAGAAGGACGTTTATTTCCTGCATGATCTGTGTGTGCACATCTCTTTGTGTGTGTAACCGCATATAACAATAGTTTCACAATGCCATTCTTAAAGGTCATGAACACTTTTTCATGTAGTGCCTCTGAGGACTGATGTGTATAAAGCCCACCAGACAACCAGAGATACTTTTCCAGGCATGGATCTCTATAGCCCTATGCCTCCCCCCCCCCCCCCACCTCCTCCCCATGGGTCCTTTTTGACTTAGTGCTATATGACTTTGGACTTGGCTACTTAAGTTAAAGGATACCACTCATAAAATTTTTAGAATAATGTGTGGTCTTCATAGTATTCATTAAAATTGTCAAGTATGTTAGCTTTAAGGGTAGTTAAGTTTTTTTTTATAAACAAGTGGTTATTTAATTCTATAAAAATATCTATGTTTTTATTTCATGTGTATGAGTGTTTGCCTGCATCACATGTGTGCCTGGTGACTGAGGAAGCCAGAAGAGGGCGTCAGATCCTCTGGAACTGGAGTTACAGAGTTTCGAAATGCTGTGTGGGTGCTGGAAACAAGGCTAAGTCTTTGCCAAGAAAGCAAGTATTTTTCACCTCAGAGCCATTTCTATAGCCCTGATCACTTAATTTTTAACTAATTTTCAAACTTTCATTTTCTGCTGCTCTATGCTTGAAACTTTTAATTAGATTTATTTTTGTGTGCTAAGGATCAAACATTGGAGCTTTGCACATTTTAGGCAAGTGTTCTATCACTGAACTATATTCACAGCCTACTATTAATACCTGCTGTTAACAATATTAGATAAAAAACATTGAATTTTTTGTTATATTTAGTAAATTAAACAGCATATGGCTTTCTGCAGAAGATGAATGCTGAAATTCTATTTTCTGGCACAAGAAATGAGTGTAAGATACTGGGGGTGTTATCCTTGGAGGGACATGATGAATGACAGAACAGGCCATCATTTGACTGTAGCAGGTAGGTAGAGGCCAATCAGAACACAACCCTTTAGTAGTAGAAGTGGAGCCATGCATGGTGGAACATGATTGTGATCCCAGCACTCAGAAGGCTGAAGCAGGAGGACTGTGAATTTGAGGCACCCTGGGCTTGACATACCTCATCTTATATAAAAGAAGGCTCTAGTGATAAGCTAAGTGGTCATAAGAAAATACATTTTGTCTTTAGTTCCTTCATACTCTTCATCAGTCAACTGAATATATGAACTTATTTTTTCTGTGTTAAATGATGTAGTCTCCACCATTTATCATTCATTGTGGTATGTTTGAGCCATATATTCCGAAGACAGTTGCTTTCCATGATGAAATGTATAAGTTGTTCTTGTTGAAAGTGTTTAAGGATTTATTATGACAGTTCAGGCATGGGAACAGGCCTAAGGAAACATTGGGGATCAGATGGCACTTCCTTGAATCTTTTGAGTTACAATATTCAAGTGAAACCTTATTTTGAGTGATTTTGTACCAACCCAGTCAACAGCCAACACTGTAGGCAGACATGGAGCACTTCAGCGTCAATGTCCCAGAACCTATGGCTGTACAGTGTGGGCATATGACAGACTTGCATTTCAGTCCCCAGGTTCAGAAGACAAGCTCTTATTTGCTAGATGATATACCTTTAATCTATTTCTCAAATTTGTTGTTGCTCTTCTAGTTCTTTAACAAATCTACAAAAATACAGTTGTAAAATTGTGGTTTTTTGACATTTTTTTCATTATTGTTAACATTGTCATTGTACAAAGAGATTTCATGATTTAAAAATAAATCTAATTTCCACATTGTCCTTTCTTTTTCTTTTCTTTTCCTCTTTTGGTTTTATGAGACAGAGTTTCTCTGTGTAGCCCTGGCTGTCCTGGAACTCTGTTTGTAGAGCAGGCTGGCCTAGAACTCACAGAGATCTGCCTGTTTCTGCCTCCTGAGTGCTGGGATTAAAGGATGCGCCATCACCACCCAGCTAACTTCCCCTTTCTATCTCTCCTCTGGATTTACTCAGTGTCTTGCACTACTCAGACACTAAGACATTTATGAATACTGTACCATATGCATTTAAGGAAATCATGAAAACACACAAAATATTGTACTAGATGTCAAAGTTTCAAAAAGACCATGCACGGTTTAGTATAGTTTCAAACCTGCATCAACATTACCAATTACAGTTAAAATTCTGTCTTTTCCATGTCACCCCTGGAAGATGGGCAAACACTTTTAAACCCGCAGTGTGTAGTTACTTTAGCAGCTCGTGAGTCTGAGGTAGAGAGGTCACAGAGATCTCTGCTGCTTTTGCTCAGCCCACATTTTTCCAGGACAGCATTAAAACAAGAAAAACAAGAGCCAGTTCTGATTCTTGTTTTTAAATCTCTAGCTCTTTCTCATTTTGTTATGCCTTTTAAGACTGTATTAATTTCATCCTAATTTTTCACAGATGATTTACATAGGTCATACACTTAGTGTGGTTTGTATTCTAGTCAATTTAGTCATCAGAGTAGTCTAGGGCAGGGCATGCACACATCTGTGTCTAGGATCCACTACACAAAGGTGTGAGCAGTGTCTATTGTTATGTGTTTTAAAATTAAGCAACATTGGAGTACTCTTTATCCACCCTCATTTGTCTAGATATTGAATATCAGTCATAATATGTTTTCTATTTTTCTTATTTGATGTGGTACAGGAAACTCAAATGTCCTACATAGACAGAAATTTAGGTAAGGGCCTTGTTATCCATCCACATTTTACCCATTGGGATAGATGCTCCTGGCATAAGTCTGGGTGCTCCATTTGGAAGTTTAGAACTCCACTTGCTCTGAAGTACACTGGCCTAAGCTATGGCCTTTTAATGACTGTAATGAAAGGAGTGATTGAACAGCCTGCAGTCTTCCTGCCTAGCTAGTCACATCGGTCTCTCTCTGGTGTTATGAAAAATTTCATGAAGCCATGTGAATAGCTAATTATAATCATGAAATCATGATCAACCCCATCAGTAAAATAAAAACTACCATCATAATGAGATAGTTTATACTCACTAGGTAGTAGATATTGAATAGAGGGAGCAATGAAATTCATAAGTTATTGGGGGTAGTAACGCCATGTGCAACCACAGGGCAATACTCACAATGCTTAAGCACCATGTCAGGCAGTAAGACTTTAGTTACTGAGTTTTGTAAAAGTCCATGGTGGCTTGGATGCTAACCTGGGGTGACCTTGTCCTAGTTTACCAGAAACTTCTCTGAGTTAAAGCTACTTGTCCTATATCTCAGAAACATTCCCAGTCTTAGGAAGTTAGGATAGTTCTGGTCTCCCTGTAGTCACACCAACTGCAGAGGGATTCTCAATGGAATTGTTAAGTGCTATTTGTTAAGTGTGGAATTACATCAGTACTTCAGAACTAGTCAAAGTACACACACACACACACACACACACACACACACACACATATATATATATATATGTGTGTGTGTGTGTATACATAAGCTTTTGATACACCCATTTTGGAAGGTGATTTGACATTTGCCCAAGAGTTTTAAAATATTTATATATTAACATACCTCATGATCCCCAAATTTATGTACTTGGTGGTACATATATTAGAGAAGCTTTTGAATAATAAACTAGGAGATATGTTCAAGAATATCACAGCAGCATTTTGTGTAATAACAAAATAGATGCAGACATGTGCGACATCTATATTATACCCCGCTCCCCAAGGGTCATTGAACATCATGGAAGAAGGGACAGATATATTTTAAGAGCCAGAGGTTGAGGAAGACTGGGACAAACAGTGTTTTCTGGACATGACAGGAAAACTGCACTCATGGGCTCACATCAGGCTCCCTGTACAAGACCTGTACAAGGTCAAGTCAATCAACGTTCCAGTATGAGAGGGGAATCCAAGCCCTCAATCATAGCTGAGAAGCTATTCACAATTGATGCTTGCTAATGAGGGAGAACCATCTTTTTTTTTTTTAATTTTTATTTATTTGAGGGGCATAGTCCTTAGTAGGTTGATCATTCACCAGTAGATGGCTGCATACCCATGTTTATTTGGACAACACTAATTGGATTTGGTGAAGTTTGAAAAAAAAGATGAAATTGGAAGGGGGTGTGGTGGTGATGGGTTCCACCTGGATGGAGTGGAAGGAGTCAGAGGAGGAAAATAGGAGGTGAACATGATCCAAATACATTGTATGTATGTATGTATGAAATCCTCAAAGAATAAATAGAAAATATTTTGCAACTATATTGTGATGCAGACTATATAATGGCATGTGATGGAGCAACACAGCAAAGTAACACAGATAAAGTCATCAATGTGAACTTATGATGTAGAGCCTAAGAAATGAATGTAACATGTAAAGTTATAAAGAAAACAAGTGGGAGGAGATACCTAGGAAATTTTGAGGCAATGACTTCTGATATAAAGGTAGGGACTCATAAAGGCTTTAAAAATTTTCTAGTTCCTATTTTTTTTTTGAGACAGGGTTTCTTTGTGTAGTTTTGTAGCCTGTCCTGGATCTCTCTCTGTAGACCAGGCTAGCCTAGAACTCACAGAGATCCACCTGGCTCTGCCTCCTGAGTGCTGGGATTAAAGGTGTGCTCCACCACCGCCTGGCTCTAATTCCTATTTTTAAGACTAATTATATATGGCCATACTTTGTATTCTTTTAACTTTTAACCCATCCTTTTATTTGCTTAACATGTTAGCAATATTTAATAAAAACTCTGAGTCTTCCAAATCTAGAAAGAATACATGAATAATTCTCTTAAGTGTGTGTGTGTGTGTGTGTGTGTGTGTGTGTGTGTGTGTGTGTGTGTGTGTATGGCCTGAGGTTAATTTTATGTGTCTTTGTCTACTAACTTCCATCTTATTTTCTGAGAGTGTCTTTCACTGAGCCTCTGGCTCACTGATTTGGATAGACTGGCTGGGGAGCATCCAGGAACCCACCTCTTTTCACCCTCTTCATCTCAGTACCGGGATTACAGGCATGGGCGACTGCTCAGCTTTTAGGTTGGTGATAGAAATCTGAATACATGTGTGCCTGCACATGTGTGTGCCTGCACATGTGCACAGGCACACAATACACATCATACAAGCACACACACACAATAATAAGGAAATGAAAATAAATGAAAAATAAAAAAGCAATTGTATTTACAAAGACAAGCATATTAGCAAAGATAGCACAGTAGAATACATTTTGAAAGATGCATGTATTATGAAAATCTTTGTTTCTTTTTGGTTTTGTAGAAATGATACATTTTACTATCAAGGTAACATTATTTGGATTTTTAGAACAAATGTGAAGGTGCATTATAATATACTATTTCCTCAAAATCTTGTCAGTTCTTGGCAACAGCAAAGTTACTACCATTTTGTGTGTAAACTGAGGCCTATAGAACTTAAGGAAAACAGACAAAACTCTGCTACATCTGAATGAGAGTGGCAGATGCCAGTTCAAGTCTGCTAGTCTAGACTGCTTTGTTTATAGTTGCTATTACACTGTTTTGAGACAGCAGGGCATGCACAAGGATTCTGCTTTACTATTCTAGTTAAGTGTATGTTAATCCAACACTTGTGTAAGAATTGAGTTATAACCCTTAGCAAATATCAAGGAATATAAATACAGTCAGAAAATTATAAGCTACCATTCAAAGACTACTTGTTTCTGAAGTCCAATTTCATTGAGAGGCCAGATGGAAATTTGTATTATCAAATCAATAGAGGGCTGAAGGAAAGCAAAATTGGTATCAGCTTACACTGTGAGATACTTGTGGGAGGCCAGCTGGGAGACCAGCTTCCACATTTCACCCCAGGGTACTCTTGAGGAGAGAGGGATGAGAGATTTAGATAGAAGGACAGAGGGGAGAGAGACAGGTACAAACACAGAATAGCCTTGGGAGGGCCTGGATCATTATCCAATGGCCCCTTCTGGGTCTTCTAAGGGTTATTAATGGGAATGCCAAAGGGTGGAGCAAAAGACCTCCCCCTAGCTCAGCCAAGTGTAGAGCCTTCCAATCATCTAGAAACCATGCACATGATCGAGCAATCCTCTAATGCAGCTCTGCTGGGTAAAGCAAGCTCAGATCTCACTAGGAAACCTTTGTAGACCTCCACAAGAGGGCTCATAACTACCTGTAATTCCAGCTCTGGGAAGGGACCTCTATTTCTGACCATCTTAGGAACTAAGCATTCACATGGTATACAAATATATATGCAGGTAAAACACAAATACTTTTTAAAATTAATTATCTCCATTCAATTTCAAATATTAAAAAAAGGAATGTATTTTTATGTGCCTGGGTGTTTGCCTTACATGTATGTTTGTGTACCACATGCATGCCTGATGCCAACAGAGGACAGAAGAGGGTGTCAGATTCTTAGGAACTGAAGTTACAGAAAGTTGTAAGTTGTTTTAGGGGTACTGTAAATTAAACACATGCACTCTGGAAGAGCAGGCAGTGATCTTAACCACTGGGGTTTTTAAACAGTATTAAATATTTTAAATACTTTTTAAAAAGCTCAGCCTCCAACTGTTACAGCAAATTGTCTGACATGGAGCAATCTATCCTTTTGGTTCTCTTGGGATGTGTGTTTTCCCAAGACCAGCTCTAGGCTGATGCAAACTCCCATGAGTCTTCCAAGTCTAAACATTTTAAAGTGTCAGCTTCCTTTGATAGTTAGTTAGAGATACTAGTTAGTTATGAGATACTATCTATAAACTGGATGGCACCTTTTAGAATCCATTAAAATCTATGGCATGAGTACTACAGGGAACTTGAACTCTCTTCAAGTAGCTACTCTGTGTATCAGTGGTACCTCCTAGATACCAAGAATAGCAAATATTTTATCCAAGCAAATATCATTCTTTCTTGTAAAACATTATAAGAAAAAGCAGGCTAGTGTGTCAAAGAGAGAAATAAAATAGAGAACGTGTTTATTCTGGTTTTTAAATGCTAAGTGTAGTAGTTATTAATTGCAGTAAAAATATAATTAGATTTGCACTCAGCAGTGAAAGCAGCACACTTCTCTGTAATTTCTCAATCATTTTAAATGAATATATAGGAAGCCAAGAAAGCAATTTGATTAAAATTCTTCATTTTCAACATTGGTAATTACCACAATAATATTTTATTGCAGTAGCTTTGAACGTTAGTTATCTATTTAATTTGATGATGCATGTCATGAATGTACCTAACTGCTAGAAGATGATAAGGTAATGTACTTATCATTAGTGCCTACTGATGTGTGAATTAAACATTGACATAAAAGATGCTTCTCACAGTCATGTAAATGTTAATTAAATTGATAAGTATAAAAACACTTGAACAAGTTTCAATTTAGGCAGTTAGAAGAAACGTGCTCCGTGTCAGGGTCGTCTCACTAAGGTGTCTTTGGGTTAGAGGAAAAAGACTGGTATATCCTCCTTTAGGTTCACCAAATAGGAGTCTTTCCCAAATTAAGTTTTTGATACAAAATATGAATATTACAATGCAATGAAACATCATTAATAGTAATAGTCCACATGTGAATAAGTTGAAGAAACTGGCATAATTTTAAAATTTAATTGATTTCTAGAATTATTTTTATTTTATGTGCATGAGTGTTTCTCCTGCATGTGTGTCTGTGCACCACAGATATCCTGGTGCCCACAGAGGCCAGCAGAAGACATAAAATCCCCTGGAAGTAGAGTTATAGACAGTCATAAGCTGCCATGCATACTGGGACTAGAGCCTGGGTACTCTGGAAGAACAGAGCCTAGTTCTCCAATGTCCAGTGTGATTTTTTAATGTTTTGAAGGTGTGGTGTAAAGACAGCAAAAGGTGATATTGCTTCCTGTTTTTGGACACATGTGTGCAAACTGTCCTTATCAACAAGGGATGCAGCCATAATGAAAGGTGAATACCAAGCACAGGGCAAGGCCAGTGCTGTAAGCATGAAGGCAGTCTAACATCTTGGTTGATCTGAGGAGACAAAGGCACGGACAGATGTCCCAGCTCCTTGTCACTATTTTTTTTTTCTGAAAAAGACTTTGGCAAGTTACTGTCCTTACTGTATTAATAAGTAAAATATTTCAGATCTCAGTACTCTTCTATTGATGAATATTATTTATTCCAAAGTCATCAGAGAGTATTATGAATGAGAATCTTTTAAAAATAAGACTGCCAACAGAACTGCTTGAATCTATTCTCCATAAAAAAGCAGTAGGGATTATAGTATGTGCTGTTTGCATGCACGTGTGTGTCTGTGCAGGTTCATGTTCAAAATCAGGAATTAATTAGGAACACATCACACAATAGTATAAGGTATTCTATGCAAAACTTCAGTTGACTAGTGCCATACTTTCAACTTACTAAAGACATTTTCTGTGGGACTGAAGTGATGGCTCAGTGGTTAAGAGTGATTGCTGTTCTTCCAGAGGACAGGGCTTTACTTCCCAGTACCAACATAGGCTCATATCTGCCTATAACTTCAGCTCTGTCAGATCTGCAGCCCTCTTCTGACCTTTGCACATGTGGCATACACACACACACACACACGAATATCTATCTATCTATCTATCTATCTATCTATCTATCTATCTATCTACCTGTCTGTTATAATCTATCTATCATCTACTTATAGGAGGGAGCTATTCACTTAAATTTCTTTTAAATACAATTTTACTTGAGTAGTAAATTTATTGGAGACATTCATAACACTCTAAAATCAAGTAGAGTTCAAGCATCTGGGGTCCTGGACTTCTAAATTTGTCGTATCAGTAAAACATTGTAATAGAAAATAAAAGCTAATCTGATGCAAAGAAGTATACAAAAACACCCTGACTGAAACGAGTAAGCTGTTCAGTTGAAAACTGTCACATGCATTTAGAAGTTAGACCCAATAGTTATCGCTGTCAGAAAACAATTCTGCAACTTCCGAATATTTCAGTTTTTGGAAGATTGGTGTTTTTTTCTCCATCTCTTCTTCTCTTCCCTGTCTTTTCTTTCTTGGTACTGAGCACAGAACTTTGCAAACGTTAGCCCTGCACCCTTTCACTGAATTTAACTCCTACCTCAGAGGAATTATTTTATTAAATATTCATGTTTATGTCTGTATGTGCATATACTCATGTGTGTGGATACCTGTGGAGGCCATAAGGGGGCATCAGATCCCTTGGAGCTGGAGTTACAAGCAGTTGTGAGCTGCCTGATGAGGGTGCTGGGAAGCCAACTCTGGTCCTCTGAAAGAAAAACAAAACCTCTTAACTTCTGAGCTTCACAGAGCCATTCTTAACCACAGAATTTTCCCAATGAGCATGGTTGCATTTTCACTTTTGGGGATGAGGTTAAAAAATGGTGATGCTGAATATCCAGAGTGGAGAACAGATGATTTCTTTCATTGCAAATGTAACTTATTATTGCTGACAGAGATATCACTAAAGAAACAGTGTGAACTGTGAGCAGAGGGTGCTTATAAATTTCACATTCATTTTCCTGCCTTTGCTTTTAGTCAATATTTAAAGCCATTTGATCATGAAAATAACATTGTCCCTATCATCTACTTAAAGATGTTCCATGTCCCAAATGCTAATTTTCTGTCTGTTAGTGACCATGGTCTTACTATGACACTCCTACTTGTTCAGTCCTAATTAGAACTGACCTCTAACAGGGACTGGCCTGTTATCTTGCCTTCATCAATGCAGTGCTCTCATACTTGGTTATGTAAGCTTTGCAGCTCCGATGGAAAGGTATCCTGGTAGTTGGGAGCCAAGGAATACCACAGTCTCTGTAACCTTGCAGTTTATAGTTTTGCTCCAAGGAAAGGTTTGTTCAATATTACATCTCTGGTCCCGCAGGGGAGGGTTTCGCCAGCAAAGTTGTTACAGCCCTTCTCTGATGTTCAGGAGTGTAACAACTCTGTTCTGCTAAGAGAGGCTTTCCCCAGCAAAACTGCTTCAGTTCTGGACAGTTTTGCTCTGCTCTGCTCCTGCTCCTGGGAAAATTGTTACTTCTCTGCTCCACTCCAGTGAAAGAAGGTCTCACTCAAACCTCCTTCAAGGGATTTATTGGGAGGGAAGAATCCACGAAAGTGGCCTGCCTCTAGGGTGACTTGGCATCAAACTGAACAGGGTACAGGCTTTATATAGGCTTCTTTGGAGGTGGGGAGCTTTCCAGAGAGGCTTGGGATTGGTGGGTTTTTGTGCTCAGGGATTGGTGTGGTTTCAATCCCTGTTTCCAAGTCAGGGTATTTTTCCTTGGTCCTTTTCATCCTATAGGTTCCTCACTGTGATTCAGAGTGAAAACTTGGTTGTGCACCCTGCAATTATTCAGAAACTATGTTCAAACTTTTGACTTGATTTACTTAGTCTTCAGTAACATTTAAAAGTGGGGCACACATTTATTCCCAGCATTCTAGGAGGCAGAGGCAGGCACATTTCTGTGAGTTGAAGGCCAGCCAGGTGAGATCCCATTTCAAAAGTAGATATAAGCATATCTAGAAGGAAGTTGCATTTATGGGAGGAAAACCATAATATCTATTGAAACCTATTAACCAATTTGAAGCCTATGGATGACTCAATAGGATAAAATATCAATTGTAGCAAATTAGTACATATATGTAATGAAACTCTTACTAGAACCAATATAAAAATAAGCTGGATAATATTAATTATTAAAAAATGAACCACAAAAAGAGAAAACCCAAAAGATAGGAAAGATGAACAAAGAAAATGATTTATCTTAATAGATATTATGTATGACACTAAAAATAAAAACAATCTGTCAAAAATACCATTATATCAGTTCTGTGCATTTAAACTTAGAGATTGTCTCCTGTGTCTGCTTCCTGAGGGCTGCTTTGGAAGTATGCACCATGTATTGTGTTGGACTTGAGACTGGAATAGTACCACAAGTATGTTTTCAAAGAGTAATGTAGAACTCTCAAGCTAGTATGCAAAAGATTTAATAGACGGTAATTATCTGAGAATAAACATTTCATTTAATAAAAGTATTAAGACAACTAGCCATTTATTTGGAAGAAAGTAAACATCGAGCCCTTCAATTCCTGTTATCATAGACAAGATGTAAGCTCTAATAGCACTACTGGTGTATGCATTATTAACCCCTGAAAGATGTTGGCACGTTCCTACCATTTGCCTATCAGACATTTTGTTTATGTTCTCCCTCCTTTTTGTGGTGCTAGTATTGAAAACAGGATTTTTCATGTTAGGCAAGTATTCTACCACAGGGATATATCCTCAGGCATAATTTAGAGATACTCTTAAAGCTTGAAGTTGCATCCTGGCAATTGTGATGATCTCCAGTTGTGGAACTATTTGAGAAGGGCTGGGAGGTGTGGCCTTCTTGGAACTGTGGCACTGTGTGTGTGGCTTTGAGGTTTAAGCCCATACTATTCTCAGTTAGCTCTGGGAATCATTGATGTTAAGCTCTCTTCAGTCCTTTTTTTGAAAATTAAATATTGATGTATTGACTTGATCTGTTCCATTTTCTTCTGCCCATGGCCTTGGTAGTTTTGCCAATATGCCCAAAGACTTTTGTATTAGGACCTTGTCTGTTTCATACCCCAGAGCTTTGTCTCCTCACATTCTGAGCAGCACAAATGCCATTCCCCAAGGACATCTCTGACCATCCAAAGTAGCTCCAAACTCAAGTTTTGTCACTTTTCTATTATTTGAATTTATTTTTCCATAACATTCATAATCATATAGAAATATGGCTCTTATTTATTTATTCTATATTTCTCAATTTTTTCTTTCCCCTCTTAGCTAGTATATAAAGTCCAAGAAAAAGAAAATTTGGTTTCTTCATCCATAGTCACATTCATAGAACATGGCAGAGCACCACACTGCAAGGACCAGAGCAGTATCAATACACATTCATTTGACAAGTGGCTGGACTCTCATACTTTTCTCTCATCATCATTGGGTGGACACTGGGGAGCATGCTCACCTCAGAAGCTCTTGATTCTGTGAACTTGACATAGAATTGACTTAGCTCCAGGCCAAGACAAGCTGGAGGCTCTAGCATCATGGGAAGGAAACTCTGAGAAACAACTTATGCACACGCAACAGGTACTGAAATCTTAGCTTTCTTATTAATATTTTTGTGCTTATTAGTCAAAGCCTCTGTGAGTGCCAGCAATAATCCCACATAGACATTGGGTCTATCAACAGTCAATCATGGATTCAGGAGGGACTTGTAAAACTCTACTTCTCCCCAATGAACTATTGGTTACAGATGGATTCTGAACAAGAATCAATCACTTTTTCAGCTGTTTTCCTACTGAGGAGCCAACTGGACTCCAGCAGAGAGTTTCAAACTCATGGCCACACAGACGATCCTGGTTAAATTCAATGGACCACAAAGCACAACTACACAAAACCAACAAAGACGTCATGAATGTGGAAAGGGACTTGTAAAATGGTGGGGAGAAGAGGTAGGTGAGAAATTTATAATAATTAGAATGCATGCTATACATATGTGACATTTTCAAAGAACAAACCTGGTAAAAGTTAAAAAGAGAATGTCTTTATGTTTCAATAATCCAGATTTGTAATGACCATATAAAAATGGAGTTCTATCTTAAATCACTACTTGTCTAATTGAAATAATGTTTAAAAATATCTAAAGTTAAATACCTTCTTTTAAAAATATTTTGTTTTGTGGATGTGAACATCTTACTTGTATGTATGGATGTATACCACTTGCATGTCTGGTGATCACCAAGGCTACAAAGGGGTGTCAGATACCTTAGAGCAGAGGTACAGACAGCTGTGAGCTACCATATGGGTACTGGGAATTGAATCCAGGTCATCTAAAAGAACAGCCATTGCTCTTAACCACTGAGCCATCTCTCTAGTCCTGATAAATTCTTTCTTTCAGATTTTTGTCCTACTTAATAGCATTTAGTGGCTTAGATAAGTAGGTAATTTTCTCTCTCACTCTGAGGGTTATGGATTTCAGAGCAAGTCCATTGGTTTCAGCTTCTACAAAGGGAGATGTCTGTAATGAAGTTGTAAATTTTTTCATTTTTAAAAATTATTCAGCTTGAGGAGCTCAGTTGTGATAAATGGGCTTAACACTATGTCAATTTAGCAGAATAATGGCAAAAGGCTCTCCTATAGGTTCCATTTAGCCACAGATTTTTGATCTGATAAAGGTGCCTGTACAGGTTTCATCTTGTGCAATGGGCCTTCCAGCCACTCATAAAGCAGTTACAATAGTAACATTGTACCACTAATGCATGAGTTGGCATATCTTGTCAGGCCAGTCATTGCTGTAGCTTTCAGGTCTCACAAATGGGTACTGATGACTACTCTTCTCTTATGGTTGTATGACTAGCACCTTATACCTTTCATCCCTCATCAGAGAAGCTTCTTTTTGAGGTAGATGGTGGTTAACAGAAACCCACAGCTGGTCAAAGTGTAGACAATAAGAGACCGTGGGATATTCAACAGCATCTATACAACAAATGTTCTCCTAAGGCTCAATAATTATTGCAGAGGAGAGAAGAGGAAAGATTGTGAGAGCCAGGGGTGGTAGATGACGTTAATTAAACAGCACTTTCTGGATACAGTAGGATAGTTGCATACATGAACTCACTGACATTGTGACAGCATGCCCAATACCTCAAACAGACAAAACCCCAGTAGGAAGCTGGGATGTGGCCAGAACATGGGCCAGGTGACTGATTATTGACAATTGATGGGCTGGGAGAGGGAGAGTCATTTTTTTTTTTTTTTTTTTTTTGTGGATGTGAACCCTAGAAGGTCAATCACACTCCACGGGAAGGTCCATTCACCAAAGTATTTGGACAGCACAAGTTGAACTTGATGGGTTAAAAGAGGACAAGGAGTTTGGTAGATGAAGATGTGGGGGTAGTCCTGGGAGAAGCTGAGAAGAGGCTAAATATGATAAAAATACATTGTATGAAACTCTCAAAGAACTAACAAACAGTATTTAAATTAAAACCCAAGCAAATCAGATGATTAATGTGAAAAATTAAGCAGAGAACTGCTGTCTATGTCATGTTTATGTGAAGCGAAAGGGTTTCATGGGCAAGAGCAGATTTGGAACACTGTCTCCATCTGGATTTCTAGTGATAGTGCAGGGCATGTAAAGAGCTTGAGAGTTGGGATTAATACAGTGATATCAGCACTGGGTGACTTGGCAGATTATTTTTTCTACCTGTACAGTTTAGAATCTGTAAACAGGAGTTACTTCACTGTATTTAGTCCACATGCAATAACAGACCCAGTATAAATATCTTGTAGTGAGAACTTGTAAGGTGTCAGCTCCTGATGCTCTATGTGTTTCTTTCCTCAGTGCCCATATGACCTGCCTCTAACACTGACTTACTGGATTGCATTGAGTATAGTGAGCCATCTTGTGACTAAGTGAAAGCAGTTCTGCACTTTTAATGAGAATTAGACAAATGATTTTAAAAGGGGAGACACAGTTTATCTTGCTATCCAACTTAAAGAGATAGAGACTCTTTAAGTAGTCTTGTATGGGGTAGACTTGGTTGACAACTATATTGGTTCTAAAATCTCCTAAGAGATATATATGCCTCTGAGTGGACCTGTGAGGGCCTTTCCCAGAAGGGTTAATTGAGGAGGAAAGTACTTCCCCTATAGTGGGCAGAACCTTCTGACACTGGCCCAGGTATAAAGACATCTGAGAGCGGAACAGGCTTGTTTTGACCTGCCCACATTTGCTACTTTGTACTTGCCTCTGCTGCTGCCGCTGCCCTTCACGGCTTCTTTGGCTTTCAGACATGGACTCAGGACCTGTGACTCTCCAGAAATCCTCTAGAGCTTCAGTACTAGACTGAGACCAGGTTCTCAGCTTCTCCAGTGTACAGACAGCCGTTGTTGAACTATCCAACAAGTATACCATGCAAGGCTAACCGATAACACCCTTTTTGTAGTACATACTTATTTTAACATTTTTTTTTCCCTTTGACTAACGCACAAGGTACAAAGAATGGACCACATTTCCGTAGATTAGCAATGTATATGCAGAAGCTAAGAGGCTTTGCTTTTGATCTAGGTTCTCACCGTGTTTCCCAGGCTGGCCTTGAACTTACAATCCTCCTGTATAGCCAGCCTCCTAGTGCTAGGATCACAAGTCTGGGGCCCCATGCCTGGCTCTGCAATAATAGTAGTAAGCCTACACCTCCCCAACAAAACCTTAGAGATGAACTTAAAGCCATCCTTTAAAAGAGAGAGAGATAGCTCAGTTGGTGAAGTTCTTCCTGTGCAAGCATGTAGATCTGCATTCAGGTCCCAGAAGCCATTCAACAAAGGCCAGGTGTGGTGGTGTGTGCTTCTCATTGAAGCGTGGGGAGACAGAGATTGGTAGATTCCTGGGGCCCCCTGGTCAGACAGCCTAGCCTAATCAGTGGGCTCCAGCTTGCAGTAAGAGACCCTGTCTCAAAAATCAAGATGGATAGCTCCTGAAGAGTGATAGCTGGGGCTGATTTGTGGTTACTACATGGACATACACATGTATGATGAACATCTACCAATGTGCATGTTTACCCTCCCCAAACATACCGGGACTAGAGTTGTTAAGACTCACTCCTTTTCTTCTTTGCAAACATACAGGAGGGATTTATTTTCTCTCTAGTGTTCACTTGGGCAAAGGTGTAACTTATTCTGGTCAATGGGATTTGAGCAATGGAGATGTATAATTCTGTCATGCAATCCCAGGCATGGGATTCTGCAGATTTCTGTTCCTCTTCTACAGGAGGTTGCATACTGCAGATGATCTAGCCTTACAGCAGAGAGACCCTCCATACACAAGCTACCTTAGGGACTGAATTATCTGTA
The DNA here is from genome assembly GCF_903995425.1 of Onychomys torridus. NCBI lineage: Eukaryota > Metazoa > Chordata > Mammalia > Rodentia > Cricetidae > Onychomys > Onychomys torridus. The sequence goes on along the minus strand of NC_050457.1, from coordinate 5,457,304 downwards.
TGGAATGTGTAGTACTGGTGTCTGAAACACTGTGTCCCTAAATGACTGCTTGTGTGAGTGAGTGGGACATTATGGTGTTTGGAAACTATATTTTGCAGTCACATGTATCTGCATTATACTCAGTCCTAAATGTGAAATGTAGTTGAGAAATGGGAACTGAGTTGAGTTTTTATTAGCTCATCTCTAGTAGGATAGATTTATAAACATTTCAGAGTCATTTCAAACTGTCTTCCAATTTTTTGTCTTTTTCATAGCAGAAATTTGTGCAAGGTGTTGTGTTAGCTGATGGGGGATACCATTCTGAGTTTTATTAATAGTGTTTATTTAAAACAAAGCAGCCCACCGAATTATAATGTTATAATGTTAAAGACACTTGATCTTGTGTAAACACAGAAGGGAAAATTCTAAGACTTCTGTGGTTTTAACTCATAAAATCACCTTTTGTTTCCACTTAAAAGTAGCTTTAGTTTTTAACACTTGTTAATTTGTATCTTTCATTTTTCTACAGAAATTAAAATTTGTATTATCACAAATTATTCTTGTTTGCTAATTCCAAAGATATCCAAAAGCAGGAACAGCCCTCTGAGCTGTAAGACTTTGAAAAAGAATAGTAAATCAACAGATAGATAGCACCATATATCATATTAAACACAGGGAATTCACCACAAAATCATTACACTAAAAAGCGACCATTTTGATTGATTAAAATGGTATGGGCTGCACAGTGTTAAATCACTGTGAGTGATATGACATTATGATTTTACCTACCATAATTCTGTCAAGACAATGAAGGCAAAAGGCATTGTCATCAGATGATAGCAGACAATAAGAAGATTCCTGATGTTAGATTTATTACCTGGTTTAGATTTAGAAAGAAGTAATTCTTGTCCTGTTCCACTTATCAAATGACTGTAAATTCAGTGATGATGTAAAATTCTAAGGCAGAGCCACTTATAGGTTTGACAAAGTGCCAGCCATAAAATATTTATTGTTCTCAGTGGTTCTGCCTTACACACTTAAATATTTATCAGAAACATAAGCCCCTCTGATAAATGTTTCTAATCTTTGGGGCTAGACATTTTTTTAAACACTTAGATTTTTCATCAGAAATCACTTCTATATTTTTATAATATTAATAATGTTAAACTTATGATTTAGAAAGGCAGTATGGGGGTTTTAAAATTTTATTCTTCTTACCTTCTGATGTTTAAGTGTGAGATTTTAGAGGTAGTATTTACAGTATAGAAATGGAGATGTTCTCATTTCACTCTTAGTGAGGAAGTCTAGTTTTCTGAGTGTGTATATTTATGTTTGAGTTGGTTTCTAGATACAGTCTGAGAAAGTTTAAGGATGCTCCAAAGTGTGTTAGGTGGCAGTGTTAATAACTTCTATGTCCTCATTGGTTTTGAAGGACACAGACAGGAAATATCTTCCCTGGGGAAGCACGGGAGCCCCTTTTTTTTATAGCATTAATAACTGTATCAAGGACTGTCATCTAAGTCAGATGAAGGAAACAGTATGCCAACCAGCTGTCTGTGGGGTGGCATGGATGCCTTGAGGTCTGGAATGTAGGGATGGGTGCATGTACAGGAGACTGGCAGTGATGGGTGCTCTGATAGGAGGCAGGAGACTGGACCTGAGTGCGTGTTTTCATCTAGACATTCAAATATGAGGCACACAACAGCAAGCAGCTCAGAAGCACAGTGAACCACACAGAGAAGACAGCTGGAGAGTCCAGAAGGATGCCAAACTGCCACACACAGGTCACAGGTCGAAGAAAGGAGACAGCAAGAGGAAATGGTAGCCAGCCAAGTAGATGTTTAAGAAACCGAAGCAGTAAGACTTGGCCAGTCGGAACCTGAATCCTGCTACTACAGGCGGCTGGGGTTGTAGGACAAGGATGTTGAAACTGTGATTGTTTTGTTCTCAGTTCTCTGTGTTTCCCGACAAGAGACAGACGTTAACTGTGTTAAGTTGGGGTTCTCATTCTTACCTAAACTTCAAAAAGTCTAGCACATTGAAAAACATAATGAAGCCATAATAACACACACACAGTCTTACAGGAGAACTCTGAGGCATCTTGCCATCATACCCTTTTTATTCATAATGAAGCATTTCAGAACCACAGAGGATGACAGGGGCAAGTGCATTCCATAATGCCCCCAGCTGAGAAGATCCTGGGACCATCAGCTTCTTAGGACTATGTGCATCTGGGGCTGCTGTTTCCTCTGACTTAGAAAAAGCAGTAGCCCAGTACATGCTTTGAGCAGTGAGCAATGATAAAATCTTACAGCATTTGATAGTTCAGATTTTCTTGAGAGCTGGTTAATTGTAAATATTTAAAAGCAAGTATATAATAAAAAGTGAATCATTTTCAGTATAATCTAATTTATTTTGTTAACATGTTGTTGTCACAACTGCACATTCTCATACAGGTAATGGAGAGAGAAAAAAAAAACCCAAAGATGAGCTATCGATCTCATGTCATTAGGAATGTCAGTAGATTAAGGAGGTTTTATAACCATCAAAATTGTTCCTGGAAAATTCATTGCACTAGTCTAGCATTTGGGGTTCACAAATTGCATGGGCAATGGGGCAATGACACTGTCTGGCTAATTTACAGTTGGGTCTCCACACTTGCCTAGATTCATGGATTAAAAATGGAAAAGGTTTTGTGTTCTGGAACATTTTCTGATTCAAGGATAAGGAAGGTTAGTCTGAAGCGAAGCTCTTTGACCCCACAGTAATTTACAGGGAGTCCTCAGCACCGCTGTCGTTTTCTTGAATACCAAAGGCTAAAGATTATTTTGAATAAATCAGAACTTAAGTCCCAGGGAAATATTACATGTCTATTGAGAAAAATGTTTCACAGAAGTAACAGTGAACTGAATTTAGGAATATGTCTTTAATTCCAGCAACCTCTGTTAAAAGTAAGCATTATTAAAGTCCTTTCTGCTTGGCACTGTCATTGAACGTTCAGTGTGACTTTCTCTTGTGAGAAATCCTTTAAAGCCAGAGGCTGCCTCTCATGTTCACATGGTTTGTCTTAGGAGTTAGAAAGACAATCGTTAGTGTTTAGCTGAGTTTGAATCATGGATTATATTGAGGGTTTAGATTTATTTTCCAAGAAAATTCCATAGCCTGAATTTATCATGGAAGAAATTCTGAGAATTGTGATGATTTCTGAGAGTTTATTAAAGTATTGAGCTTGGGAGAGTAAGAAATCTATAATCTCCCGTACTTCTCTAATGTAGAAGATTTTAAGGTATGTGAAAAGTCAGGGCAAAAGCAAGGGAAACTCTGAACATTTACAAAGTTACTCACTCTGCAATATGGAGTTCTTTGCATTTCATGGGAAATTAATTTTTTTCCTGAAAATATTGTATCAAAATTATACAGAAAGGAATACCAAGAGAAATATGGAGTCCTTACTCATATAAAAGAAAATAATGAAAAATTAATAAAGTTTAAGGAAGATCCTATAAATAGGTGAATTTTATGTCACACATGGAATATGAAAAAAATATTTCAAATGTCTTGTAAAGGAGATCTTAAAAATTGTCCTTCTGAAGATTCAGGACTGCTAGCATTTGCATAGGAAATCTCAAGCACTCCTGAGAAGAGAAATAAGATCATTTTAATATCCTCATTACTGTTTACGAGCTGGACCTTTGTTTTAAAAATTAGTTCTAAAGGACTCAGAGGACTTTGATGCTCAGATTTTAAATGGCTCTCCCTAGGTTGATACATATTCATAACGTGACACCTTCTCTGCATGACCTAGGACTGCTCTTGGGCCTCAGGAGACTGTCTTGAGAGGCGATGGAGTAAGGGAATGCCACACGCAGCTTCTTGAGCATCCCCATCCACACAAGGCATGTGACGACACTGGATCTCGCTGTCTGTACCCAGGTCCACCAAATTCAGTGAGAGGGCAAACAGAATGGTGAATACTGATGCTGACAGAAAAACCCAGCCTGTTTAATTGTGGGTGCTTGATATAATTAATTGTTACTTTTTGGAGTTGAAGCTGGTTTGAGGCTCAAGCTTCTACATTTGGGTTTTCATGGATCTATTCTATTTGTCCATCAACCAGTTCAATATTTCTTTCAGTGTGTTGTGTGTGCATGTTGTTGGAGTTTGTACACACACATACACACACACACACACACACACACACACACACACACACACACACACACACTGGCTAATTAAGTTACAGATAGCTATCAGTACCTTTCACTCCCAAGCACTTCAAAACAATGAAAATCAACATTTTGTAGGTTTTTTTTGAAATAAAATGTATACACTGTATGATGCCTTGATTTCTTTTAATAAGCAATATTAAAGTTACTGTGATGATAGTTGGGATCATCTTTTTTGTTTTAAAATATGTATTCTTGACTTTTTAGTCTTAGTACTCTTTTTACAAAGGTGGTTGTTGTTAAGAAGCTTATTTACTATGCAAGCCCTCTCACTCAGGCATTTTGTGTTCTGAATTATTAATTATGGTTGGGTGACCACTGTATACTGCAGCTGGGTACTGTGTTCCCTCAGAGATACCATGGGAACATGAACTAGGAACCCCCAGGCTCCAACGGTGACATCAGTGTGAACCATCTTAATCTGCTCTATGTGCTTGACTTCCTGAAGAATAGCTCATTTGAAAAGAGTTTCAGAGTTAAGAAAGAGTGATTTCACCATCATGGAATCAGGATTTGTTCTTCAAAGGAAAACCTCTCTCCTTCAGTGCTTTCAGCCAGCTCTACCAAAGACCCAAGTGGCATGAGAGGCTCATCACATTGTGAGCTGTCTCCAGAGGCATCATTTTCTGTTTAGGGAAGTTGCCTGAAGGTCCATATGGCATGGTTTTCCTTGTGTCTAGAGTTATAACTCTGTCACTTCCAAAGCTGCAAAGTCAGGCATTTTCAATTTTAACTACATGTAGTGTTAGGTCACATTAAACGCACAGATGTGCTAATAATGTGTTTGTTTGCTATTGCTCCTGTAACAAGTGATCATGAAGTCAGTGGCTTAGAACCAGAGCAGATAATTGCCTTGCAGTTCTGTAGGTTGGGAGCCTGATGCAGAACTCACTGGACTGTTATCAATGTGCTGGATGACGGCACTGTCTTCGGCAAGCTCCGGAGGACCCCATTTCCTAGTTATGTGCCTTCCTCCCTCACCATGGGGCTGAGAAGGTGTCTGGGGATGGCCTTGAGTCTGCACTGGGTTCTCCAAGTCTCAAATCCCAAGTTGTTCCACTTTGGGCATCAAGTACCCTGGCTCTGCCACACTGCTTATGCTGTGTGCCCCGGTTCAGATGCTTCAAGTCATCATCCTCTGGGACTCCTCGAGGCCAGCCTACTCACTGTTTGGGCAGACAGTAAGAAGCTGCCTCAACTGGACCACAGTGAGCCCAGGACCTAGATTGTGGTTAGAAATTATAGAATTATATTACAAACATGTTGGTGAGACATTACATGTATTTATGAATTTATGTATATACAGATACATATATGCATGCAACAACATTTAACAACAACAATTAACCAAAAAAGGCCATGAATTTGAACAAGAGTGGGAAGGGGTAAATGGGAGGGTTTGGATGGAGAAAAGGGAAGGGAGAAATTTTATCAATTTATAATTTCAAAAATTACAAAACCATGGCAAAAAAATCAACAAAGGGAAAAACTAGGCATGGTATTGTATGTCAATAATCTCAGTGCTTGAAGGCAGAGGAAGATCACAATCTGAGTTCAGCCTGGGCTCTGTGAAATCTTGTCTCGATGAGTTCAGCACAATACAACACAAAACAAGGCAACAGGCCACCAACCAACAAACAAGAGAAGATAGATAGATAGATAGATGATAGACAGACAGACAGACAGATAGATGGTAGATAGACAGATAGACAGACAGACAACAGCTGTCTAAGCAGGTAGGTAAAGGCACTTTTCTTGAAAGCCTGGTGATCTGAATTCCAACCCAGAACTCACTGGTTTAGTAAATGTGAATGAAGACAACTGATTCCAGGGAGTTGTCTTCTGACTTTTACATGAGCCATGGCCATGTTCACCTCCACCTCCCTAAACCCCAACAACAAATAAAAAGTCAACTAAAAACCCCAAGAAGACACCTCAGTGCAGAAGTCAGTACTTAGCATATCCGTCCCACACAGCAGCACTCATCTGTGTAAGCTAATTTCTCTGCTTCCAGTCCCTTCCACAAACACTTGCTCAATCCCGTGAGCATAGGTCATCCTGGGCCTTATGGAGCCTTGAGACTCTGTGATGAGTAGAGTTAATGTCCTGGAACCTGCTCTGCTGGGATGTGTTAGTGACACTATTACACTGTGTCTTTTTATGCAAAATAATTTTTAAAAAGTTCATAGATGTCTGGATACTCAAGAATTTCCATTAAAATATGCCAGAGGTGTAATTTAGTAATAGTGTGCATGTTCAAGACTATAGGTTTTATCTCCAACAATACACACACACACACACACACACACACACACACACACACACACATGCATGCACTATTAAAAGCAATACTATATTTATGGCATGCCAAAGTAGGTGAATTGGTCGGTGGCATGTGTTTCTCTCTCTCTCTCTCTCTCTCTCTCTCTCTCTCTCTCTCTCTCTCTCTCTCTGTGTGTGTGTGTGTGTGTGTGTGTGTGTGTGTGCATGCCAGTTTATGGATCCATGGAAGCCAGAGATTGATGTGAGGTATTTCCTTTTACTTCTCTCTACTTTGAAACAGTGGCTCTCACTGGCCCTGGAGCTCACATATTGGCAATACTGCCTGGCCAGGCCCAGACAGACAGCTGCCAATCCTACATCTTAGCACTGGGATGCCAGGTAGTCTTTGCCAAGCCTGCCCTGTGTACCAAGTGCTTCACCACCTTGACCATCTGCCCTGGATTGGTTTTCTACATGCTTTCCTTTCATGCCTAGAGTTGATGGTGCACCTTGTCATGGGGGGTCCTCAGAATCAGCCAGGGGGATGGTGCACCTTGTCATAGCTGGTCCTCAGAATCAGCCAGGAGTCCTCGGAGGAGCAGTTTTGCTGCAACTCCATAGTTCTGAGTCCTAGTTCTGACATATTAACAAAATATATTCCCCAGAAAAAGTTTTGCTTAAAGTAGGATTTCTCTGCTTTTAGCGTTATTAGCCTTCCTGGATATTTTGGGAAGGTGACTTGCCTGCATCTTCTACTCCACAAACTGGGTGGAAGCCCGGCATACAAAGAGAAGCACAGTCTGTGGAAACCAGAGTAGTGCGGACAGACGGCTTTGGAGGCAAACCTTAGGGTATGAATTGCACTCTTCATTAAGTGTTTACCTTTTCCTGGGGCTATCATTCATGAAGAATAAAATCAGCTAGAAGAGTTTAGGGGAATTTTTTCATGGTAATAATAGACATGACATAATTTTAATCACAGGTTCCTAAAACTGCTGGAGTCCTTTGGACACAGGTGACAGAAATCCAATCTCAGTGACCTTGAGCTGAAGGAGAAGCCAGAACCATTGGAAGGATGAACGCTTCTGGTGCTAATTGGCTTTCAGCACCCCGAATCTGTGTCTAGGTGCTAATTTCAGTGGTCTCTTATTGACATGGTTCTGCACACCAGCCCTTTCTGATGATATGCAGAGGGCTACCTGGCTGCCTTAGAGACCTGCTCATTGGCAACCCCTGCCAAGAGAGAGCTCCATCCATCCATCACTTCCAAGGAAAGACTCTGGTCTTCTCTATAGCCTATACCCACATAGTTAGTCATGACTTAACATTCCTGCCCGCTCCCCGGGATTTTTTTTTTGAGCTGAGGATGGAACACAGGGACTTGTGCTTGCTAAATACCCGCCCCCCCCGTTTTTTAAAATTGAAATATAATTACATTAATTTTCCTCCTTTCAGGACCTCACAGGTTTCCTTTCCACTCTTTTTCTTTGATTGTTATTGTTACATATATATGCACATGCACACACACACACACACACACACACACACACACACACACATGCTGAATTAGCTTTTGATGTTTGTCTGTATATACTTTCAGGGATGGCCACTTTGATTTTGCCAACCAATAAGGGAACTCATCCCTGGGAGAGGCTAATTCCTCTCCCAACAGTTACAAGGTTCCTACATTTCTTCGTGTAGAAGTGGGACCCCATGAAATTTCTCGCCTTCCACAACTCTATTGATATTTCCATTGTTTTGGTCTTGTTTATGAAGCCATTTCTAGAAGAGAGTGTTTCAAATCAGACTTCCCAGTTTTTTAGTTCATAAGCTCTTTCTACCCCCTCTTCTGTGAAGTTCCCTGAGCCATAGATGGAGAAGCTGTGATGAAGATGTATTTATTGTGGCTGGGCTCTTAATGATCCATTGGTCTCTGCATTGTGTTTAGTTGGTTTTATGATAATCTCCATTTTCTGTAAAGAGAGGCTTCAAAAAGACACTATGCAAGCTACCAAGGGCAGGAAGCAATCCAACAATCCTGTATAGCTGCAACACCTATGATCCATGACAATGATCAGCACAGCAAGATCTCCTTAAAGGTGTAGTAAGGAGCACTCATATATTGGTGGCAACCCACAGCAGTCTAAATGGACGCATGATCCACTCAACAGGAGGAAAATCGAGCCTCACAATGAAAACTTAGCCTCCCGGAACATGTGAGGAGTGAGTTCATGGACCTTAGGAAAGTTGCTTTACTAAAACCAACATAATTCTTTACTACATCTGAAAACTTATCTTTATACCACCGATAAGTTTAGCTCCCACCCCTCATCAAAGAAGCTCATGTTTCCTTAAACCTATTTCTTATCAGTTGTTAGGAAGAGTCCTGAGAAAATGGTGAAATTAGAAGGCTTTTTTTAGGGGGTGGGTAGGACCAATATCAGCTTGTTTCTCATGCTCTCTCTCCCTCTCCCCTCCCCCTCTCAAAACCTCACAGACCAGTGACAATGCAGTAGATGGAATTATAGAAATCAAACAGTGCTTCCAGGATACACTAGCACTTAACAGAAGCTGATGAGATCAGGTCTATGTGATTTCAAACTGGTGCTGTGCACTGTGGTGAAGCGAAGGATGGACAGGCTGGATAGGTCGGGGCAGGCTGAGGAGTTTGTTGACAACTTTGCTCAAATGCTCTGGAGGAGGGAAGAAGCAAAATAAGATGTATTTGACAAGGCTTTGAGAATAACTTTTACCTTAAAAGTGTGATCACATGTTGAATGGTTGTTTTGCATTTATAATGTAACAAATTAATAATGAAGGTGCATAGGACAAATATGCCTTGAGATTGTGTTGCCTCACACAAGGAGATGAACTGCTAGTTGGCATCAAACGGTGTAAAATTAAGTCTCCTGGAGAACATATAATCTAGCAGAAACAGAGTTGTGGGTTGTATTTGTGAGTTTTCACGGAGACGGAAGATCCTCTCTGTAGTAACTTCTTTTAGTGCAGCTGTTTCCAATCTTTATCTTTTGTAGAAATAGATTAATTTCATATTTGACCACTAGATGGCACCGGAAGATTATCTTTAAGTTGTTATTGACTAGCTTTTTCTCTTGTATTGCACGGTGTGTGTGTGTGTGTGTGTGTGTGTGTGTGTGTGTGTGTGTGTGTGTGTGTTGGGGGAGGGGGCATGAATTTACAAGTAAGAACAGAAGCAATTTGGGAGGAGCTTTGAAAATAAGTGCTTTTATTCTAAATACATTTTATTCTGCTTTGTTACCTTTGGTAGAACTGTAGTTATATTTTCCTGCCTGGCCCAGTCAGGACAAATCTCTCTTACCCGCCAGTCCCACAGTCGCTCAGACCCAACCAAGAAAGCACACAGAAACTTACATTGTTTAGAAACTGTATGGCCGTGGCAGGCTTCTTGTTATCTGCTTTTTTTAATCTTAAATTAACCCATTTCTGTTAGTCTATACTTTGCCACATGGCTTGTGGCTTACCAGTGTCTTTACATGTTGCTTTTCATGGCGGTGGCTGGCCACTGGCCAATCAGAACTTTATTTACACAGAGCGCTATCCACAGCAGTAGAATATTCTATCAGTTAGACAAAAATTATACCTTCCAATTTTAAATCAGTTTTGGTTTGGCAGTGTATTTATTCATTCATTCATGCATGCATGCATGTATGCAATCATTCATTCAAAAGTAAGGGCTATGAGATCTGGATTTGGGGTTTTCAGGTTGTGATGGAATTTAAATTGTAGTTTTAATAAAAAGAAGGAAGGCATATGACATTGTCCTATGACTATTGATATCTGTATCTATCAAACAGTTCATCATCATGGAGAAATGGAAAGATTCATTTTAAATCTATAGCTCAGTGAGTTTAGTGCAAGTAGCTTAATGAATGCCACGTTATCAGAAATGTCTTGGCTTTGGTAAAATCCAAGTTGTATATCCTAAATTATGAGATGAAAAAATTTCCAAAGAGAGACTATCACTCTTTCTTGTGACAGTTACTGTCGGATTCTGGGCTTCTGACTGCAGTTATCAGTTTAGAACGCTGGTTTGTCCTACTGCCATCCTGTGTTCTGATGGAGTCCTGGTGTTTCATCCTAGGCTGTGATTCCCTTGCCCTGTTTACCTGGGGTCCTTGCTCCTCGCAGCCCTGGCTCTGTGTGCCCACATCCCACGGCCATCGAGTCCTCCCCCAGTGCCTGGGTGCGCACGGAAGTCCCGTTGCTCTGACACTCTTCTGAAACCCCCTTTCTTACGCAGTCTTATGCTCTCCTTTCTGGGTTTTTGGGGTGAATTTTAGCAGCAGCCTTGGAGATAAAGACAATTTCCCACAACTCACGTTTCTTACTACTGATTTCAATCTCAGGAAACTCAGAGCTGGCTGAAAGTCCGAGTTAGATGACCAGTGAGTACTTCTGACCCTGTCCATCAAGGATCTGGATTACCATTTGCTCCCAAGGAAAAGATGTGGACTTAGATTCTTGTCTCATCCATTTTTTCCAGTTCCCTGATCTCTTTCCAGCCATCCCCTCCAACTTCCTGTGTTGCTGGGTCCCTTGAGGGTCATGTAGACATGGGGCAGCAGTTCTGAGTTCATGTTTCCCAACATCCATTTAAATAGTCTTCTCCTTTGTACAAGACCGCATAGGGAGAAAATGACATTTCTGAGATCTATGTGCAGGTAACCACTTTTAAAGAAAAGAAAGGGTCTCATACTGTAGCTTGGGAACTCACTAAGTAGTGCAGGGTGGCCTCCATTCCCTGGCTTATGGCTTTGGATTTGTAAGTACTGGGATTACAGGTAGGAGTCGCCATGCTTGGCAATGTCCTTTTTTGTTTATTTGAATTTCAGTTTGTGTAGGAAAGTGGGATTAAAAACCTTTTCTTCCATATATTCTGTTGGGAAGCTCTATGCAGATGGAAAATATGTATGTAATTTATCCCATTTTCCTTCTGTCTGTTCTTCCTTTCTTCCTTTTGTCTGTCCTTCCTTCCTTTTGTCTGTCCTTCCTTCCTTCCTTCTGTCTGTCCTTCCATTTGTCCTTCCTTCCTTCTTTCCTTTTTTCCTTCCTTCCTTTCTCACACTGGCACTAAATATGTAACCAGTTATGATCTAGGTCTTCTGATCCTCCAACCTCTACTTGTTAAGCACACTGAATCACAAGCATGCACCACCAGGATAAATTTATATGATGCTGGGTGTTGAATCTAGGGCTTTGGGTATGCCAACTGAACCAACTGAACAACAGGATCTTTCTATAGACACAGAACATACATGCTGGCATTTGGCTGCTGTTACAGTGGGGATAGTTAGCTGGAAGAGGATTCCTCACATGTAAGTTCCCTGTCTTTAATGCAATAGTACACCACTTGTTCTTCAGAGACCGTGAGACCCCATGGCACCCAGATTTTGTTGGTTATATCCTTGGACAGGCTCGTCATCAGGGTTTGTCATATAATCATTGGATCAGCTAGCCTGGAACTGGTTTCTTGTCAATAGGAAGTCAATTTTGAATGTTTCACCAGTATCAAATAATGAACATATGTGATAATAAGGGCATGCAAGATCCAATAATCAATTTCTAGTTATCATGTACTCTATTATTTTAATGATGTGTAGCTATGACCACAAAGAAAATATGATTCAGATTGCACAAAGGGAAAGAACTGTGGCGGTATAAAGTTAAGCCAAGTATTGAGTCAACTTTGACAGGCCTGAAAAGAAAACAAACCAGCTTCAACTTTGCTTTGAGTGACTTTGTCTCCCAGAGCGTTTCCTGAGCCATCGTGAGATCCAGGTCATTGGTACATAGAACGGGGCCCATGCACAAGCAGCCTCATCTTTTCACTGACTTCTTTAAGCCATTGTTTTTTATTTTCATATGTGTGTACACGTGTGTGTATATATTTGGGTATGCATGCGTGTGTGTGTGTGTGTGTGTGTGTGTGTGTGTGTGTGTGCAGCTCAGGATGGTCTTAAACTCATGATCCTCTTGGTTCACCTTCCTAGTGCAGGGATTATAGCTGTGTGCCTCCTTACTTAGCTTTACTGAAAAATACCCAAGTTCAGGCCCCAGCTAAGACCTACTGAGTCAAAGTTCTATTTAGCAAGATCTTCAGATGGCTTTTTGTGTATGTTGTAGTTTGAGAACCACTGATGTAGGTTATGGTTAAAACTGAGACTATTTCATCTGTTTAACACTTGAAGGGACCTTCTTCTTTCCCCTCCTCTTCCTTTGCATAAAGCACTTGGAGAATATTATTAAGAATGAAGGATTTGGGGACAACAGAAAGGGCAGCTCTTCATTGATTCTCAGCACCAATCTCCATGCAGTGGGGAGGAGCCAGGTGTTCACTTCTCTGGAGCACTACTGAGAAGCAGCACCCTGTTGTCTTCCCTCTGTGTCGGACCTCTGTCTCAGTCAGCAGTCTTCAATTTTCTCTTCTTCCCCTTGTCTCTTGTAGCCATGAAATGAAAGGGAATGACTTCTTCATTCTCCTCCTGCTCCTCACCTCTCTTACTCCAGTGGTATTTGGCTGGCACCAGTTTATAAGATGGTGTTGCCTCCTTGATAGGGTGTTCTGGCTGTGGGCCTCTGAGGCTCTCGAGGAGTCAATACATTGACAATCTGATGGTCAGGGCAAAGCTGGGACAGGCCCAACTGTGACCATATCACGTCTGCTGTGATGTAGACTGTCTGCTTCTAGAACACAAAAGGAGAGACTTTAAGGCACATTAAATTACAATTTGAGTATATGTAACAGCATGAGGGTTCATTGGCTTTTGAATTCAGGATGGCTATATAGAAGTGTCAAAGGCTTGAAGAATATCATATTTATTTCTCACAGGCAAAATATAGCATTTAGAATTTACAACAGTGGAGGGGACTAGACCCCTTCCTCCAATTTTACCATATTGGCATATTGTTCAGAATTGCCCGACTTCACTGAGATATTTTCATCTGGCTATTGACATTTCAGATGTCAGGAATGATGTTATGAATGCTGTGTGTTGATTATGATCACACACCATCTAGACTTCCAGCTGTGGAGAGAAGGAAAACATATTGGTGGTCAGATCTAACTACCATCTTGTTTTATCCCCATTGTTGCATGCTTAATCTTTCATTTTTCCTCCACAAAGGAAAATATAGCTTAAAACACACTTCCCCCTACTCTCTTTCAGTTAATTTAAACATGTAATATGAGTGGTCAATTTTTACTCTGCCTGTAGGGTTAACTGTAGGCCAGAACTGTTTGTTTATTTAATATTTTCTTAACTCTGACTGCTGTTGACATTTTGTAAGGTCTATTTCTTTTAATACTACATAATTTGAGGGGGAAATCAAGACTAATTAGTTGTTAATGAGAAACACATATAATGAGAAACAAATGTAACATTAATGTCATGAACAATGTATGTCTGTGTGGTTTAAAAGGTAGGAACATAAACATTATTCAAAATTAGGGAATGAAATGGTTGTAATAATTACCAACAGATGTGTGGTAGCTTGTGTTGCAAGTCAAAATTTTTTTGTCAGCACATGGTGGATACAATGTTTGATAGTACACATTTGATATGGTATTGGAAGGTTTTGTATTTTCGTGTACACACAGACACATAGACACAGGCACAGACACTCCAACTGAATGATAGCCTTCTACAACTAGAAAGGATTTTAGCTAATATTTCTGTCTGCTCCCATATTTATTACAACCTCATGAGCACAGAGGTGTTTGTGTCACTGTGGTGTCAGATTTGGCTGTGTGAGTTCATATCTCTGCCAGGCAGTGGTACATCGTGGTCTAAGGTGCGTCTGTGTGTTTACAAATTATGTTTTACTGTCTGTGTCTGGGAATGCTGTACAGTGGTTGGAATGCAGCTATCAGATGACCTCATGGATTCTTGACACTCCTTGGTGGGTGAACTCCACCCGCTTTGTACATACAAGCCTTGTCTCACTCAGCAGTGTCCTGCATTATGAAATACAATCTTCTATCATCAGAGAACTTGAAAGAGGTAACTCTAAAGCAGTGCTGTTTTAGACTTGTGGATTTAGCAGGGCCGAATGACTGTCTATGGGTGTGCGGACTAAGATGGCAAGGCAAAGAAGAAAAATGGAGTGGTAAACTTAATCCCAAAATACCACAGCTGCGGAGATTCTAACCTCTGAGTTGTTGACTGGTGCAAACCCAAGGAGGCAAACATAAGCCAAATTCATAGTCCCACAACTCCATCTATTCACTTACCTATGTATCCACAATCTGCCCTCCATCTATTCTTCCATCCACCCATCTCACGACAAATGCTTCCTAATGTCTGCTCCATGGCAGAGTGGGAGTTACATTCAAGAGTGCATAGAATGTCTCTGCCCTCATGAAACTTTTATTCTAATACATAATACTGGCATTACTAAGAATTACTGTAGCCTATGTATGTGTGGTGTATGCACAAGTGTGCCTGTGTGTGGGTGTGCATGTGAGGCCAGAGGGGAGCTATGGGCATTCTGCTCTCTTTTTATTCTGACTATTTCCTTGAGAAAGGAGTTCACACTGACCTCGAATTAGGTTGGCACCAGCGAACTGTAGCAATTCTCCTGTCTTCAACCCCTCAGTGATTTTATGTGGGTTCTAGAGATTTGAACTCTTGTCTTCAAAGCTTTCAGGAATACTAAGATAATTCTCTAGTCCATGATATATTTTTTTACAGGCTATTCTAATTAAAAAAAATCTACAAGAATGTCATGTTGCAAATACAAAAAATTAATATATGTATCTTTATATAAATATCTACTTATAAGAAATAAATTAAATTTTACATGCACTAAATGCTCAAGCAAGACTTACTAGACTGGAAGACTTATTTAGATAATAGTTTTCTGGTAGGAAAATCCATTTTTGATATAGTATGTGTACATTTTAAATAATGGAGGAAATATTCAACGTAATATTGAATTCATTCCCGGAGAAACAAACTGTAGGGAAGGGCAAGGATGGAAGTTGGCACAGGGATGACACACAGCGTTATGCTAGCGCCACTCACTAGCAGAAAATGGGCTGCACAGACGGTTGCATGACAACCACTGGGATGCTTTCTAAGATGGCCGGTTTGTGTGTCTCTTTAGTCCTGGCATACCTACAGTGTTTAAACCAAATGCCTCCTGGCTCTTCGTCACCCTGGAATTGGAGAAACACTGATGTAGAATGCTATTTTCACAGTCTAATATCTCAGATGGTTGCTCTCTACTTGAAATTCTCAAAGAGTTATGTTGACAGCTGGTGAACATCTGTCTGGAATTCTAATACAAGCAATAACACTGTGTAATAACATACAGTATCCATTAGTGTTGAACAAGGGTGTTTGTTCTCTGGCATTATGAAACCTAGAATATTGCTTTTCTTTTTGTGTGTATTATGAACCAGTAACATAAATCTCAATTTTTGTCTAACTTTATCTCTGATGACTGTTCTTTCATTTATCATATCCAATGTTCTAGTTTATTTTTTTCTTGCTATTTTATTATATCCTTGATCTTCTTTCAGAACCAATTTCTTTTTGAAAGTTGTTTTTTTCCCAGTATTTGCTTTTAAGAGGGTAAGGACAACCGATTACTAATCAACTCATGATCAACTCAGAGCAGGAAACCATTACACGTGTTCTTTGTTCAGCCCTTGGGGTAACAGTTTCAACTCTCAGAGTCTTAACAGCCCCAGTCCAAGTCTAACATGGGGTGGAGGCTCGGCTCCTCTAGGAAAACACAGAAGACAGGGTTCCAGGAGGCTCTGCTCCTCCAGGAAAACACAGAAGACAGGGCTCCAGGAGACCCTGCTCCTCCAGGAAAACACAGAAGACAGGGCTCCAGGAGGCTCTGCTCCTCATGGAAAATATAGAAGACAGGGCTCCAGGAGGCTCTGCTCCCACAGCCGACAAGTGCAGAGTG
Source organism: Onychomys torridus (assembly GCF_903995425.1). Lineage (NCBI taxonomy): Eukaryota > Metazoa > Chordata > Mammalia > Rodentia > Cricetidae > Onychomys > Onychomys torridus. The sequence goes on along the minus strand of NC_050457.1, from coordinate 5,440,874 downwards.
GGCGGGTCCACTCTTGGCTCTGCAATGCTTTGCTCAGGCCGAGTGCATGGTGCTTTTTGTGACAGATGATGAGCCCGAACCGCTCGTGTGGCTGTGTCCATGAAAAGGGACAGGGACCTGGGGGAGGCACTTGTGCATGTGGTGGGCAGTGTCACTGGCTCTATTTTTGGTGACTTTAGATTTTCATTTCAGCTGCACAGTTCTTGCCGTGAGCTAAACAGATGCAGATGGCTCAGGGTGATTTAACCTGGAGGAAGGCAGTGAGGACACATCTTTGCTGGCTTTGGCCAAGTGAAAACATTTTTCCCTCTAGTCCTAAAAGTTAAGCATTACAAAAATTAAAAATATTGTTTAAGAAAGAAATGGAGAGAAATGATGGCACAAAGAAGAAAGAAAACATTTGATGAAGGGGACCACCGTGAGAGGCTTGAAGCCCCCAAGTGTTGGGAAGTGAACCCAGAGGCGCACTGTGCTACAAAAGCCCAGTCCCAACATAGTTTTAAAATATGGCATTGCAAACAAAAAGCCATAATGAATGGGTGCTAAAAGAAACTTCAGATCACTTTTTGTTCAACTTTCTTTTATATGTATCTTATTCATAAACATGCCAGGGGCTGTTAAAGGAGTGGAGGGTATGGAAGTGAGGATCAGGGGAAATCCCCACTGTCCTGGAGCTAATGTGGGAGCACCTCATTATTCCAGTGTGGCAAGGACAGATGCTCACAGGCAGCCTCTGTTCTGGTGTGGCAAGGACACATGCTCACAGGCAGCCTCCGTTCTGGTGTGGCAAGGACACAAGTTCACAGGCAGCCTCCGTTCTGGTGTGGCAAGGACACAAGTTCACAGGCAGCCTCCGTTCTGGTGTGGCAAGGACACATGCTCACAGGCAGCCTCTGTTCTGGTGTGGCAAGGACACAAGTTCACAGGCAGCCTCCGTTCTGGTGTGGCAAGGACACACTTCTGTCCTTTGCATCATTATCTCATTCAATCCTTTAACAGCCCTGTCAACTGACCTTAATGAAACTCAGATAAACTTCAAGAGGTAAACATCCTCTCTCATGAGCCAAGAGTTCATTTAGAAATAGTAGGATCATATGTAATGATAATTTCTATGGGTCAAAAGAGTTTTCATACAATTCAGTAATCAATTTCTAACAATTACCATCAAAACTGAGACACTTCGGTGGTCATCGTCTGCCATCGTCTCACTGACCAAGGCACTGCACTGGTCCTTCTGCATGTATTTCCCCATTGAATTCCAGCTTAGGTTCCCATGACTCTAACATATAAAGGGCCACAAATTATCTTAACGCAACACAGGTTTGTTACCTTACAGTGATCAGGCTAGAAACTTAAATGTGTTTCACTGAGTTAAAGTACACTGTTTGAAGTCTTGACTTGTTCTCTACGGAGTGTTCGAGGAGAGTTCGTGCCCATGGCCTTCCTGGGCACTAGTCTCTGGTCATAGTCCTCAGCTCAAGGTTTCTACTTCCCTACAAGCTGCATAAATATTCGCAGGAGAAATTATTCAAGGTTAAGAAGTAAATAAGTCATCTCCTTTCTTTTATTTTCATGGCTGCCAGGAAGCTCAGGACTTAAATTTCTGCTCAGAGGCAGAACAACTTCCCTTCTAATTCTAATTCTAATTCATCCTAATTTTGTAAAGATTGGACATATACATTCATGTTTCAAATATTTATGGGACATGGGCATAGTATGTATTTTAAAGAAATGAGCAATGTAAAAATTATTCCTGAGAGTGGAGATGTGGCTTAGGTGGTGTAGTACTTTGCCTTGCATGCTCAAAGCCTTGGATTTGATCCCCACACCTCACATAGCAGATGTGGTGATGCATAGCTCTAACTCCAGCACTGAAGTGGTAAGGCCAGGAGAATCAGAAGTTCAAGGCTATCAGTAGCTTCATGGCAGGTACTAACTTTTCAGCCAGCCTCAGCTACATAAGACCTTGTTCCCCAGGTAATTCCCAAGATACCACACAAAACTTCTGGCTGCTACTTTCTGGTTAATAATTTATGAAAGTATATATTTAGGAGTAGAGGAAGTTTATAGCTTTTTATAACAACAGCATTTTATAATATCAAAATCCCAAGCCACAGTGTGTTCTGATAACATATAATATTTCCATGTCTCAAAGCCATCATGACCAGAAGTTCAAATTGGAAGATTGGCTCCAATTTGCCAGGCAATTTGATGATAGTACAGAACAGTCTAGATTCCTTTGTCATTTCTGTGATCCGATCTACCTGGATTGTTTAGGTTCAATTTTTAGGGAGGTAAGAACATATAAGGAGAGACCTGATCAACTGATCAGAAGTATTGACATCTTCCAGTGTTTTGACAAAGCATGTGGTGTTATCTACCCTACATATCATGTTGTGACCACTTTAGTGCCTGGGAGATGGGTCAGAGGATGTGCTATCTTCAGCACTCTGGGATAATGTCAGCCCTGTAGGAAACACTCTCTTACTTAGAGAACCATGGGCACCTCTGGAAGAACAGTGATTTTATTTCTTTCCTAAGTAACTAAACAAAATTGCAGAGTCTGCTATGTGTATGGAACTGATGGTATAATGACATCTTAGGATTTTTTCTTAATAGAATTAATGTGTGAGTGTTTAGGAAGAGTCAGTGTTGAAGACTGAGGGGAACGATAGGCATTTTTGTTCACAAACTCTTGGTGATAAAAGAACCACGCTGATGAGGCATCAGGCATGGCGTGATCCTTTTCCTTCTGACTGCACTTTTGAGAAAAGCTGAAGGAGCCAGACAGGTATGCATTGGTGATATTTACAGTGGGAGTTGTGCTGGTTTGGACCCCAAGAAACAAAGAGTCACAGACCTCTTCAGAAGTACTTTGTTCTTTTGCTGGGCTATGGACAATACAGCAACTTTGGTAACCAGGATCTGGGCAGCCATGAATATGACAGCCTCGTACCCCAGGGCAGGATATTCTCATGGAAAGTATCTCGAGGTGGCTCAGACACATTTGGCTTGTCTCTGGGAAGGAATGAAATGCTTCCTGGGATTTTCAGGAATTAATGAATACTTTGGGCAAAGTCTTTATTCCAAGAGCATGTGTACTTCTAATTATTGATAGTTTCTTCCTAGTGGAGAGAGCTGGTGCTCCATCTCTTCCTCCTTAATCAGAAGAAGGTAAAGCTAGGTATTGATGCCCAGAGTCTTTATCTTCTGCTCCTCTTGGGAAAGAGCCTCTGCCAGGCACTGAGAAGCATATGTCTCTTCTGATCAGCTTGGGCTACCTGTGACAGTAGTTGAGGTAGGGATGATATTTTTCTAATTATGTAGTTTAATATGAAGCCCCACATGCCAGTAAATAGAAGCCTGTATTCTCCTGTAGTCACTTTACTAATGTTAAAGTTGGTATTTTCACTCCTGCTTTAGTTTCAAATGCTTTAAGAACTACATAGAGACCAAGATAATCCAGCAATATTGTGAGGTGTGCAATTACCATGGGAAAAAACCATAGCAACAATAGTTCTTAGTCAATGGCTGTCCAACCTAATCTCACCCACCAGGTGACATTTGCCAATGTTTGGAGGTCTGGAGACATTTTGGGACATGACTATCTGATTAGACTTGTGAGTGTCCCCCCCCCCCCCCCCGTTACTTATGTGGTGTGAAGTTTCAGCAGTCAAACAAATGGACCAAACCAAACCAAACCAAGATTCTCCCATTGCAAGATGTAATGGGGAAAGTATATTAATGGTAGGAATACAAACAGTAAAGGGGAGTCATTTAGTAATAAGTTCATGGTAAATGTACCAAGGCTACATGAAAAATAAGTAACAATACGGACAGATAGGATGATGTTTCTCATCTGGACAGAATGTCTCAATCATATCATCATGTCAGTTCATTAGAGAGGATTAGCTCCATGCTATTGACATGCCCACAGAACTCTAGGGCTGACCTGTTGCAAGACACAGCAGTCAGGTCCGTGGAATGGATTTAAAAGGCTGGAAGTAATTCCAAGCACACAGTTCCAATTTTAGTGGTAGTGTTAATCACTAGAGAAATACAGATTTAATAAATGGTGATGAGGTAACTAAGTCACTTTTATTTTTTAAAAAAGAGATAAATTACATTTATTTCTTGTAACAATTAAAAAATAAACTTAAAATAGACTTAAAAAATAAGAAAGCAAATCAACGAATTAGAATAAAATGAGTGAATGCTATTAAAACCTTTTATGATCATGTTAATTGTCAACTTGACATAAGTTAGAGCATGCACTGCTGTTTCATGTCTGCAGTGGATTATCTCAATGGTTTAGTTGAATTGAAAAGATTTATGTGCTGTGGGTGGCACCCTTCCCCAGGCAGGGAATCCTGAATTGCATGGGCCTGAAGGAAGTGGGCAGAAGTCCTCATGTGTTCTTCTCTTCTGACACTGTGAGCAGCTCACATTCCTGCTCCCTGACTTCCCCACCATAGTGGATTTCACTTTGAAATGGGACCTAAACTAAACCCCCTTTCCCCTTAAGTTGCTTTTGTCTGAGTATTTCATCATAGCAACAGTAAACAAAGATAAGGCACTGGTTTTAGAGAAAGATTTTCTAAGGATGATTACAAACTCATTTGAATTAAGAAAATGGAGACAATAGCCATTTAAAAAAAAGATGCAAAAAACCACTTTAAAAGTCTAGCATATAAATTATTTATATGTTTAATATAAACAGCCTTAAAATTTGATAAGGCTCCCCTAAGCTTTCATTCCCTCGAAACTTGCCCTTCATCACTCCCACTGTCATCCAGGTTGTTCATGTAGATCTCATCCATTTCTCTGTCATTGGGCGATCCCTGTGTCTTTCCTAGGGTCCCGTTTTCTAGGTGGCCTCCCTGGAGTTGTGTAGCAGTCTAGTCATCTTTGTTTTACATCTAGTATCCTCCTATGAGTAAGTACATACCATGTTTGTCCTTCTGAGTCTGGGTTACCTCACTCAGGATGATTTTTTGTAGATCCATCCATTTGCCTGCAAACCTCATGATGTCATTGTTTTTCTCTGCTGAGTAGTACTCCATTGTGTATATGTACCCTATTTTCTTTATCCATTGTTCAGTTGAAGGGCATCTAGGTTGTTTCCAGGTTCTGGCTATTACAAACAATGCTGACATGAACATAGCTGAGTAAATGCCCTTGTGGTATGGTTGGGCATTCCTTGGGTATGTGCCCAAGAGTGCTATAGCTGGTTCTTGAGGGAGATGGATTCCCAGATTTCTCAGGATGCACCATATTGATTTCCAAAGTGGCTGTACAGGCTTGCATTCCCACCTGCAATGAAGGAGAGTTCCCCTTGCTCAACATCCTCTCCAGCATAAACTGTCTTCTGTGTTTTTGATCGTAGCCATTCTGACAGATGTAAGGTGGTATCTCAGAGTCGTTTTGATTTGCATTTCTTGGATAATTAGGGATGTTGAGCAATTCCTTAAATGTCTTTCAGCCATTTGAATTTCCTCTGGATCAAGAACAGAAAGGGAGAACAAGGAATAACTGACCATAATAAATGATGACCACATGAGAACAGGAATAGGCAGAGTGCTGGAGAGGTCCCTACAAATCCACATTATACATCCTCTGTAGACTGCTGGCAATGGTCGAGAGAAAGCCTGATCTGACCTAGTCTGGTGATCAGATAGCCAAACACCCTAACGGGCGTGCTGGAACTCTCATCCAATAACTGATGGAAGTAGATGCAGAGATCCTCGGCCAGGCCCAGGTGGAGCTCTAGGAGTCCAATTGTTGAGAAAGAGGAGGGACTGTAAGAGTGTGAATTGTTGAGAACAAGATTGGAAAAGCACAGGGACAGATAGCCAAATGAATGGAAGCACATGAATTATGAACCAAGGGCTGTGGAGCCCCCAGCTGGATCAGGCCCTCTGGATAAGTGAGACAATTGAATAGCTTGAACTGTTTGGGAGGCATCCAGGCTGTGGGACCGGGATCTGTCCTTAATGCATGAGCTTGCTGTTTGGAATCTTGGGCTTACACAGGGACACTTTGCTCAGTCTGGAAGGAGGGGACTGGACCTGCCTGTACTGAATCCACCAAGTTTAAATGAATCCCCAGGGGAGTCTTGGCCCTGGAAGATATGGGAATGGAGGGGAGGGGCTAGGGGGAAGGTGGGAGTGGGGGTGGGAAGGGGGAGGACAGGGGAACCCACGGCTGATGTGTAAAATTAAAACACAAATATAATAAATTAAAAAAGAAAACATTGATAAGGCAAATGTTAAAAAAATCTATTAAATTGGGTAAAACACATTAAGAGACAATTTATAAGAGCATATGAAGGACTTTAAGTATGTAAAAGATACTGAACTTAGTTCTTTATATGAGTAACTCCACCTTCACTGAGATACTATTTTTCTTCCATGTGTAAATGGCAAAAATTCTGAAGCTTGATAATGTGACTTTGAAGACTGTGTGTGGGATGTTCTATATAGTTTTGCAAGTACTGGGAAGCTAGTCTCTAAGGACTAGCTACATGCTGATTGTTTGGTCTAATGTACAATTTCTCTACCTGATGTCTTTGAACATCAGTTTAACACTGTTTGTATTTCTCTTCCTACCCCTTAAAAATAACTGATGGCCGTTAAAAAACATTTTATGTGTCTGGGTGTTTTGCCTTCCTGTATATCCATGCACCATGTGCCTGATACTTGAGGAGTCCAGAAGAGTGTCAGATTCCCTGGAACTGGATTTATAGATGGAGGTGAGATACCAGGTGAGTGCTGAGAATTCAACCTGGGTGTTCTGGAAGAACTGTCAGTGCTCTTAACTGCTGAGCCATCTCTCTATCCCTTTTATGGCTTTTAAGTTTGTACACTTTGGATGGTCTTTTCCTCAACATCTGAGGAAATAATGAAGTTTTATCTTCAGAAATTAACACCTGTGGAGAATTGTACTGAACAGTCTTTCGTTACCAAACACTGTGGTGTTTCTTGATTTACATCGTTAAAACTCACAATTTCCTTTTTTCCCACACCTGGATGCTCTTCCTCGACACCCTTTCCATAACTTTAACCTCACTTACATGAGTGTGAAGTCAATGTTTATTTCTCAACGTATCAGTAAGTACAAGTTAAATCTCACTCTCTTCTCATCTGTACTTTCCCCAAATTTATTCTTACCTCTACACTGTGTTAACTGCTCAGGTCTTTGAGTATTTTGTAAGTCGGAAATGCTGGCTCACCACTGACTTCTCTTCTTTCTCTGTCTGCCAGATGCCCTCTGAATTGGTGTCCTATAATTTCTGTGGTAGCTGTGCTTTGGTCTGAGTCATCATACCTCTGGACTTAGTGGCAACTTTACAACTCCTTTGTGTCAGATTCTCCCCATTAATGCTTGTCTTCGACATTGCCAGTCGAACTTTCTTCATAAAACGTGAATTTGATTGCATCTGTATTCAATGCCTTTAAGATCCACTGTTCTTAAACACTCACTTATTAGTTGACTCATGCTTTTTTTTTTCAGCATGACTATAAGCTAAAAATTCTTCTGTTTTGGGAAATGGAAAGGTAAGACACTCTCTTTACTAAATGACAGGATGCCCTTAGCAACTTTTATTAGTATCTCAGGAATGGAAAGCAATCGTGCTTTTTTTCTTGCAAAGTTTCAATATAGAAGAACTAAGCTAAGTTTCCTGCTTTCCTTCTAAACTAAATACTATTGTCTTCTTGCAAGTCTCCATACTGTATTCTGACATCCTGAAATGGCATTCCCCCCTTTCTCTTTCCTTTTTTAAAAAATATTTTAATTTTGTAATTAATTTAATTTTACATATCAGCCACGGATTCCCCTGTCCTCCCTCCTCCCATCCCCAGCTTCCCCACCAACCCAACTCCCATTCCCATGTCTTCCAAGGCAAGGTCTCCCCTGGGGAGTCCTACTCAGCCTGGTAGAATCAGCCAAGGCAGGTCCAGTCCCCTCCTTCCTGAAATAAGGCTGAGCAAAGTGTCTTAGCATAGGCCCTAGGTTCCAAACAGCCATCTCATGCACCAAGGACAGGTCCCAGTCCCACTGCCTAGGGGCCTCCTAAACAGTTCAAGCTAATCAACTGTCTCACTTATCCTGAACAGGACCCCTTTCTCTTTTCTTCTGGCAAAGCCTTGCATAAGCTGCCCTCACATTCACTATAGAATATAGTCAAGCATGAATTTGAACCCCTCATCCTCTGGGTCTCCACCTCTCAAGTGATGAAATTACAGGTGTGTGTTGACACTTTGCTCTGTCTGTCTTTTCCATTACACTCACATCATTTTATGGATTGGGAAATCCTTAGTGCAGAATCAAGTAATAATAATGATAGTGATGATGATCGAGCAGTAAACATTTGAAACATTTGTCAAGGACTGAGAAATGCTAGGCATTCTGATGACTATATTACTTCATGTTTAATTTATAGTTTAACTTTTTCATTTTAGAATAAGATTCTACTATATAACCACTGGTGTCCTTGAAATCACAGCCCTCTTAACTTTCTAAGTGTTTGGATTATAATTGTTCTCTACCATGTATGGTCTCAGATTTAATTTATAATTCCAGACCCACGTTATTTACAGTCAAATAATACTTCATATATAATCTACAGCAAAAGCTATTTGGATAAGTAAACACATGTATAATAGGATGAAAATATTTTAGCATGTGAGAGAAATTTAGCCAGAAACTTCTTTTGTGTTCTCTAGAGCAGATGTTTGAACTCATGGTTTGCTTAATGTAGACAAAGGAACACATTTAATTACTTGTATTCAGAGTGACTGGGAACTGAAATTGTTTGCAGTTGTCTAGTTTCTTTAAAAAGAATCTAATGAGAGTCTAGAACCTTCTCATACATTACAAAAACCATTTTCTTGCAAGCTGTCATCTGTCCTCCATAGACCCATATGTGGGTTGTGGTTCTCTCTCTCTCTCTCTCTCTCTCTCTCTCTCTCTCTCTCTCTCTCTCTCTCTCTCTCTCTCTCCCTCACACACACACACACACACACACACACACACACACACACACACACACACAATTAATTGAAAAGAAAGGAAAAAAACATCTTTTTCCTGTATCACCAAGACCAAGGTATAACAAATCAGAAGTATAGCAGTAGTAACAGTTAAGATAGTGTTAATATTTTTACTTCTGTTTTGTTTCGGAATTGTAGGAACTCATGGCAATCCTCCTGCCTCTGACTGACGTATACTGGGTCTATAGGCATGTGTCTCTACATTTGGCAATATTTATGCAACTAAAAAGAAAAGTTGTATTGTTTATGTACATGTGCCTTTATTAGACTTATTTAGTAAATGAAATGATTTTGTTAATTTTGGCTGTGACTTTTTTCTCCTGTTAAATTTACATCTATAAGAGAAGGGATTTCCATGGTCACACAGTGCTACTCTAATGGCTTATGTTGATGTGAGAAAACATTGTCAGAAATACAATTGCATTCGTACACAAAGTTCTGTGAAAAGAATATGCTAAGCTGTGACATATTGAAGCAGAATGATGTCATGTGTTTGAAACTTGACTTTTTTTTTATATATTTCACATGTGATTTGTCATGTGGGATACTTGATGGCTCTGAACCTTGGAAATATTTCTGAATCAGAATGTTAGAGCTAGTCAGAACATGGGCAGAGGCAGCTCAATGGAGGTGATATTAGGAAAGTAAAGAAATAAGCATTCGATAATCCAACATTAGCCAGTGGAGAGGACACTTCTGAGGAGAAACAGAAAATTTTGATTTCTACTCTAGAACTTTCTCCTTTCTCTCTCTCTCTCTCTCTCTTTCTTTTTTAGAACTTTCTTTTTAGAGTCTAGTTGAGAACAATTTGCTGGGAATTTGATGGACTCAAGTAAATGGAAGATGTTAGGAGAAAAAAGGGATGGAGACTCAAGGATCTTGAATATTTCCTTTTGATTCCCTTAAATTTATGCTTGCATGTGTTTCAAGTTCTCTTAGCCCAGCACAGCTGTACCCTTCAAACCACAGGGAAGCCCAATCTCCTGCCTTCCTGATCTCCTCCGTAGTCTGTTTAGTGACTAGCCTGGAGCTGTAGAACCACGCTCCTGTTCTAGCTCCATGGAAAGAACTAGCTGCAGTATCATCTCCAAAGGCTGAGATGATCCACCATTATTTGCAAGAACTGAACACTCTGTTGTTTGCAACATGTTCAGGAGAGAATCATGGTAATAATAATAAAAGTCTGTTTCTTTCCAGAGAAATAAAAGAATACAAAATACATCTCAGATATAGAATTGGTCTTTTTTGTTGGTTTAAAATTCTTTAACTTTTTTCTTTTAAAAGTGGAACTGATTAAAAATAACTTAAAAATGTCTCAAATGTGGTCTTGTGTCTGCCTTTTTTTTTACATTTTATAAGTAGAAGTAAAGTAAAATAGAATTGGATAAAGGGAAAAGCCTTCACAGACTATGTTCACTGTAGGCCGAGGGTGGTGCAAACGAACCTAGTTGGATGGTTCACAGCACTGAGGTAAGCTGATGACATTCATTACTGTTCCTGTGCTAGGGACCCACACCACAAGGACAGTGCCAGGTCACTGAGTTTACCCAAGTCGGGGGAAACATGCTTATCTGAGAGATATTCTTCCCACTTTAAGGATTATTCTGAGTGGAAAGCGGAACTTCTTCCTCTAGAGTGGCTCATTCAGCCTTGACCATTGGAACATCGAAAGACGCCAAAGCAAGTCTCTAGAGGGTCTGTCTCCATCAGACGTGTACTTGCCACATGGGATTACATGAGGCAGTGTTGACAAACACTGCTCTGGGCATTGGATTCCAAATAGAACCCATCTTAGTATGTCCACTACAGTAAATGCAAATGATAAAAATTAGTACAAATGTTAGCATTCATTCGTGTGTGTGTGTGTGTGTGTGTGTGTGTGTGAGAGAGAGAGAGAGAGAGAGAGAGAGAGAGAGAGAGAGAGAGAGAGAGAATGCCAAAGGACAGCTTGCAATAGTCAGTTCTTTTTGTTCATCACATAGGTCTCAGGGGTTGAATTCAGGTTGTCAGGCATGGTGGTGGTGCTCTAATTTGTGAAGCCTTGTTGAGCTTTGAAGCTTTTAGCAGCAGTTCAGCTGAGATCCATTTGGATGAGGACACAGAGGCTTCCAGTTTGAGAAAACAGGATTGCTGAGAAGTTGGCGAGGTGAGGTGAGCTGTGGCTTGTTTTACTTCTCTGATCTTTCAGAATTCACCTCAATATGTGGCTCCAGGTTTTTTATTAATAAGACCATTTAAGATTCCTGTTACAATAAACAGTATTTGTTTTTCTTATTATACCCTATTTCAGCTTACACTGTGCTCTCCAGTTCCATAAAAAAGACTTTATTTACATGTGCCAAAGTTTCTAAGCCAATTAGTCTTTTCTAAGTTTAATGATCAGGGTTCCTTCATAGTTTTAGAAACTTACATTAAAAATTATGGAAAATAAAATTTTCACTTCTAGGGCTCTGCAGTGGTATTACTTGTTTGATTTTTAGAGGTTTTTTTTTTTATCATTCCAATAATTTCTTGGCATTATTTTAGTGCTTTAAAATGAGTTTCATATATATGATAAGTAATAATGGTTAGTAGCAGATAATTCACTGAATGGAAAGATTATATGCTTCCTTCCTCTTAGGGAAATTTATAGGTATACCTCAATTCAAAGCAAAATTTTAAGCAGCTTCAACTCTGTGAATAACAGTCCCAAGAACACATCAAAGAAGGTTACCTATGTTCTTCCACTGCAAGACCTCTGCAGCTCATCTTTCCACAAAATCCTGTGCACAGGAGCAGCTTCAGAACAACTGTATAGAAAGAGCATTTGCTTGGAAGTGACCTGTAGTTGGAGATCTTCTCTCCAGGTGCCACCAAGCCCCCAAAGTCCCACAACTCACATATAAAATAATCACTCAGACGCTTATATTACTTAAAAACTGTATGGCACTGGCAGGATTCTTGTTATCTACTTCTTCCATCCAAAATTAACTTATTTCTATTAATCTATAACTTGCCACATGGCTTGTGGCTTACCTGTACCCCACATCTCGCTGGTCATGGTGGCGGCTGGCAGCTCTCTCCACCTATGCCTTCCACTTCCCAGACTTCTCTTCTCTCTTGTCCCACCTATACTTCCTGCCTAGCTACTGGCTAATCATTGTTTTATTTTAACCAATCAGAACAACACATTTGACGTACTTGAACATCCCACAGCAGTTCTCCTTTTCTTTTTTTCAAAAAGCAAGGTTTTAACTTTTATATAGTAAAATTACAGATAACAAAACAATTATTAAGCAAGAATTAAAGTTACAATATTAAAGAAGATATCCTATCTATCTGAGTCTAAGGTTTTATATCTAACTTATCTTTTATCATAACTGAGGAAATTATAACTATCTAGTCTTCAACCACATCAAAGACCTCAGAAGGACATAATATGACCTGAGATCCAGGAGAAGGATGCAAGCAACTTTTGGGAGTCTTGCAGGGTAGACAGAGACAGCTGGCAGCCTGAACAGTCACCTAATGTTCCTTTGTAAAATTTGGGCATTTGTCTTTAGCCCACAGGGCTAGAGTATCTTGGTCACTTTTTTCAGTGCCCTATAGAATATCTGGCAGTTTCCTCTGCGAAGCAGGAACCTGAAGGACCATTTTGTCAAACAAAGTTCAGTGGTCACATTTTTATGGGTCCTGCATGTTTAGTCAATATATTTTTTTTCAAGCAGTCCAGGCAAGAACAGTTTCCTGCCCATATGGCTATCTTTGTCAAGAATAGACTAAAATTTATATCAATGTAAAACATTTTAAACAAGTTGTTGCTCTTTAGAAGTAAGTTCATTAATATACCCTTTTATCGTATTATATCTATATCATATCCCCTTTTCTTCTTTAGAAAGAGATTGCATTTATAATCAACTATTTAAATAAAAATATTGGTTTTTCTCTGTCCCACACCAGAGGGCTCTTTTGATTTGGGACACAAGAATCTCTTAACCTTTTCTTTTAAAAATATGCCTGGGTTTAGAGAAGGAGTGAGCCAATTCCATCTCCAAAGCCAGCTTGATATATTTGGGAATTTGGGGATAGTTTTTCTTACTACTTCCTGCTGGAGGGGGGGTGCTATATCTTATGGGGACACAAAGAAAATTTTAGGATTATGGAGTAATCCTTGAGGGTATATCTTTTGAGCCAGTTGCCTTGAAACTGTTTTGGATGTTGGCTCATCTGGGCCATGGTGTCACTGGAGATCTTTCAGGGGGTCTTGGCTGGTCAAACCTGATGTATCTTTTTTTTCTTTTCTTTTCTTTTTCTCTTTTTGGTTTTTGGAAACAAGGTTTCTCTGTAGCTTTGGAGCCTGTCCTGGACTAGCGCTGTAAACCAGGCTGGCCTTGAACTCATAGAGATCCACATGCCTCTGCCTCCCGAGTGCTGGGATTACAGGCATGGGCCACCACCACCCAGCTTTTTTTCTTTTTCTTTCTTTTTTTTTTTTTTAAGATTTATTTATTTATTTATTATGTATACAACATATATGACTTCAGGCCAGAAGAAGGCACCAGATCTCATTGCAGATGGTTGTAAGCCACCATGTGGTTGCTGGGAACTGAACTCAGGACCTCTGGAAGAGAAGTCAGTGCTCTTAACCTCTGAGGCATCTCTCCAGCCCAAACTGATATATCTTAATCTGGAACAAATCCACAGCCTCTGGCTTTCTGTGGAAACAAAAGCAGAGCAGCAACATATCCTTATATCCAAATTTTGAAGTCACAGTACCTTTAAAATTTACATATTTGTTTAACTCAGCAGCTTTTACAATCAAATCTTTTTCTGTAGTTAAAAATCCCAAAGACAACACAAACCAGATTCTCTGTGTAATATCCATCTTTGTAAGACTGAAATGCCATTGTGGCTGCTGGCTCTGCCCACCTCAGCTTCCCAAAGTGGCGGTGGTACAGTTTACTGGCAGCTCTGGGTCTGGAGCCATGTGTACCATCAACTATCAGAAGCAGTTCTATCAAAGCAGCGCATAGCCCAGAAACCAATTTTTTTTTTTTTTAACTTAGCAAAGGCTAAATCCACCATGCAGCAGAATAAAGTGCCACTTGTAGATTCCTCATTCCTGCCACATTGCAGGTCAGACACACACACCACGACCCTGCCATAGTAGCTCAAACCGGCAGGCTGCAGCTAACTTGAGAGAGATAACTAGGAAGCTGTTTTCAGCTCTGTTTTAGAATCTTTTTTTCAGGTTTTAGGTGGAAAGTCTTGCCAACACATTGGGCGGCATTTGTAGTTGGAGAGCTTCTCTCCAGGTGCCACCAAGCTGCCGAGGTCTCACAACTCATGTATAAAATAATCACTCAGACACTTATATTACTTACAAACTGTATGGCCGTGGCAGTCTTCTTGCTATCTACTTCTTCCATCCTAAATTAACTCATTTCTATTAATCTATAACTTGCCACGTGGCTCGTGGCTTACCTATACTCCACATCTTGCTTGTCATGGTGGGCTGGCAGCTCTCTCCACCTTTGCCTTCCACTTCTCAGACTTCTCTTCTCTGTCCCACCTATACTTCCTGTCTGGCTACTGGCCAATCAGTGTTTTATTTTAACCAATCAGAACAATGTATTTGACATACTTGAACATCCCACAGCAGTGACCAGAGAGTCCTGGAGAGGAGGATGTGGAAAGATTTTAAGAGCCAGGGGGGAGGAGAACACCAAGGACTCTAGAGCCAAACACAGCAGGACTGACACACAGCAGGATGAACTCACAGAGATGGTGGTAGTGTGCACAGAGCCTGCACAGGTCTAAGTCAAATGGGGGTCCCAGGGCTGAGAGGGAGAAGTGGACACAAACCATGCTTAACCCAGAATCTATCTCCAATTGACAACCACTGGGAAAGGGAAAATTAGTTTTTCCAACAGAATCTCACTGGGTATACAAACCACTCCTAAGGTAGGCTCTAGGCCCAGCAGTAGGCATTTTTGGAGGTTCTCTTTCACATGCATTGTCATGGCATCTTCTTAAACCTTTCAGGTATCATGAGTATATATTACGGTTTCCAGCCTGAGCTTCCATGGGATTTATGTGTGTTTCTGCATCTATATGTGTTCTCTCCTACTTGGGCTATTTTTCTTCAGTTAGTCTGTTTTTATTTTGTATCATTTTATTATTATTATTTAGATTCCAGTTGGTTTCTTAATGAAAGAGAGAAAGAAAGGGCATGGATTTGGGGGGGGGGAGGTGTGAGGTGGGGAGGACCTGGTAGGAGTTGAGGGAGGTGAAACCATAATTATAATATACTGTATAAAAATTCTATTATCAAAACAAACAAACAAAAACAACAACATAAAAAAACAAAAGAAAGTAACCAAAAAAAATTAAGATGATTATCTATTTGACTGCTTTGTATCTGAGACACATAGAAATATTAGACATAATTTTGAGTTCATATTTATAAAAATTCATGGAGCTTTCTTGTCTGGGAAATTTTGTTATTATATTTAATTATATATGACTATTGAATAGTTACTATTCAAGGTTCTGGTTCAAAGCTATTGATCTTAGAGTATTTGAAGAAAAGTATTTAGCATTCTTTTGACTATCTCCATCCTCCCTCCTTTCCCCCTCTATCTATCTCTCTCTCTTTGTGACAGCTTCTCATGTAGTGAAGCTCAGGCTGGCCTTAAACTCACTAAATAGCTGAAGACTGTCTTGGACTTACTGTCTTCCTGCCTTTCCTTCCTGAATGTCAGGATTACAGGCAGGTATGGCCGTGCTAAGTTCCTGTGATGCTGGAGGTTGAATCTAGAGTGTGTAGAACGTTAAGTAAGCATTGGACTAATGAGACTTTATCCCAGTTCCTGATGGGTCCTCCTTTTAGACTGGTAATGTTTAGTTTTACTCTGGTCTCTGAGCTATCTAGTCTCCGGTTCTTGGTCACACAAGCAGTGTTGGATGTGGGTTCTGTCTCATGGAGTGGGACTTAAGTCAGACATCAGCTGGCTACTCCCACAAGTTCTGTGTCACCATTGCCCTTAAATATTTTGCAGGCAAGACAGATTGTAGGTCAAAGGTTTTGTGGCTAGGTTGGGGTCCATGTTTCTCTTTCAGTAGCTTGCACAGTACCTTTCTGAAACAGGCTAGAATGTAGTGGTGGAGGCTCCATGTAGGTACCAGCTCAACTTCTCCATGTTCAATGTGTTGTGTGGATGTTGTCCTCTGCAATCCCCTCCCCCCACCACTCCTCCCATCAGGTTTGTGGCTGTCAGCTTGTAGAGAGCAAACTTGTCTTAGCAGCAGCCTGGGTTGTTTGGGGATTTCCATGGGACCCCTTTGGCCAATAACTCAATTGAATTCAACCCAGTTCTTCCACTGGAAGCCTTGCCTAGATACAAGACTCTGTATTCTCCATGACTAGCAGTCCTTATTAGGATCACCTTATAGATCCCAGGAAGGTTCCACTGCACTAGGTTTCCACACATCCCCCCACTGACCTGCAATCCTAGTTGTTTCTCCCTGTACTCTTCCTCCATCCAATCTCACCCTGCAACAAGACCATTCCCATCCCCATCATCACCCATCCCAAGTCTGCCCTTCCCAGGGAGATCCATGCTTTCTCCATGGACCCCTCCTCTTTATCTAACCTCTCTGGGTCTATGGATTGTAGCTTGGTTATCATTAATTTAAAAGCTGATAGCTATCCACTTACAAGTAAATACATACTACATTTGTCTTTCTGGTTCTGGGTTACCTCATTCAGGACATTTTTTCTAGTTCCACCTTTTTGTTTGCAAACTTCATAATCCCCTTCCATTTTTTTTTAAACAACTGAGTTATATTCCATTGTGTGAATGTAACATTTTTTTTTTATCCATTCTTCTGTTGAGAGGCATATGGGTTGATTCTAGTTTCCGACCATTATGAATAAAGTCACAATGAACATGGTTGGGCAAGTGTCCTTGTGTTAAGATTAAGTAACCTCTAGATACATATGTTCAAGTGTGATATAGCTAGGTATTGAGGTAGATCAGTTCTCAACTTTCTGAGAAACTGCCAAATTGATTTTCATAGCAGCTGTATACATTTGCATTCCCACAAGCAATGGAGGAATGTATTGAAAGCTGCTGGTAGCAAAAGACCATATGAGTATACAGCAGGTGACAACTAGTGTTCAAAAGGCCAACTCACTAGAGTCAAGCATTCTGATGGATGATTAAACCAAAATGCAGGGTGATTTGTAGTTATTGCCTTTAAATGAATTGGCTATTTCTTGTTGTAAACTTCTTGTGCAATAAGAGCTGTGATATGCCCCCATTACCATGCATTTTCAGATAACATGTATGTGTAATCTCATGATTACATCTGAGTCTTATGGGCACATATATTTGTGGAAGGTCAGGAAGATCACTTTTCATTTAGCTGTATAGTTTTGATATATAGAAAATATACTAGGGAGATGCTTCATAGTCAGAACCATTGTCCCATAGACTGTAGACACTTAAAGCCTGCTTTGTTCCTTGTACTCAGACTAACACAGAAAATAATAATCTCCCCTCAGTCTAACACAAACTGCACGAATTTAGCTTACTTTCACCTCAGAGCAAGTTCAAACTAAACTAAAGACCTTTGTAAATAGATCAGAAGTTTAAAACTTTACAGTTATGCACAAGTCAGAGCCTCAGATGTCTTACCAAGGTTACTACACAAAACACCCTAAGAGAAGCCTGCCTATTCTTTGCTTGACAAGTCTGTTGATAAAAAGCTGTGTCTCAGAGTTTGTCGCACTGGACACTGTGCTCCCTCCCTCTAGTCCTGAGACCTTGGAACCTCGCATTACCGTGGTAATGGCTCTGTTCCTTGTTGTCTATTCTAGGAATCTGCGATGGCCTTGAGGCCTTTGAAACTTTTCTTAGGATTCCAGAGTCTCTTGTTAGAAATGTATGGATAGTCAGGCAAGTGAGGAGCTAAGAACGAGAGCTGAAAAGAAGCTGTAGATTTAGAAAAGCGTACTTACAACAAAAAGACATGGACTGAATGAGCAAGGTTTGTAGACTCATTCCTTATCCTTCAGATTAGATCCTTAGCTGGTTGTAGAGTCTTCTTTGAACTCTGGGAGAAATTCCTTGAGCCTAGCTCCTTAAAGGCTTTCTTTAGGAGTGTTCCGCTTGCTCCAGACTCTCACCAGCTGTCACTCGTGTTATTGATATCAGCCTTTCTGACATGTGTAAGATGGACTCTCAAAGTAGTTTTGTTTTGTATTTCCTGATGGCTAAGGATGTTGAACGAAGTGTTTCTAGTTCAATTTGAGTTTCATATATTGAGAGTTCTCTGTCTATATCTGTAGTCCATTTCTAAATTAGAATATTTTTGATGTCTAGTTTCTTGAATTCTTTATATATTTTTGGTATTAGTCTTCTATTATTGTGGAACTGGTAGAAATCTTTTCCCATTCTGTAGGCTGCCACTTTGTTCAATTGAAGGTGTCCTGTGTCCTTTGTCTTACAGAAGGTTTTCAGCTTCTTGAAGTCCCATTTATTTTAATTTTGAGACTTTAAAAAATTAATTACTTAATCAATTAATTAAAAATTATTTTTGTATTATGTGCATTGGTGTTTTTCCTGCATGTATGTCTGTGTGAGTGTGTCAAAAATCCTGGAACTGGAGTTACAGACAGGCATGAGTTGCAATGTGAGTGGTGGGAATTGAACCAGGGTCCTAAGGAAACTGCTGACCCCCCAAGGTCTGATTTATTGATTGTTGATCGTAGTGTCTGTGCTACTGGTGTTCTATTCAGGAAGTTGTCTCCTGTGCCAATGAGTTCCCCATTTTCTCTTCTATCAGGTTCAGTGCATCTGATTGTATGTTAAGGTCTTTGATCTCCTGTGCCAATGAGTTCAAGGCTGTTTCCTGATTTTCTCTTCTATCAGGTTCAGTGTGTCTGATTGTATGCTGAGGTCTCTGATCCACTTGGACTTCAGTTCTGTGCATGGTGATGGATATATTTGCAGCCTTCTACATGCAGACATTTAGTTAGACCAGCATCACTTTTGAAATGCTGTTTGTTTGTTTTTTCCAGTTTGTAGTATGGCTTCATTATAAAAAATCAGGTATCCATATGTGTTTGAATTTACATCTGGGTCTTCAAATCCATTGATCAATATGTTTGTTTTTATGCCAACATCCTGAGGTTTTTATTACTAGAGCTCTGTTTTACAATTTGAAATCAGAGATGATGATTCTTCCAGCAGTTCTCTTTATTGTTTAGGATTGTTTCAGCTATCATGTGTTTTTTGTTTTTCCATATGAAGCTGAGAATTGTCCTTCAAGGTCTGTGAAGAATTGTGTTGGAATTTTGATGGGTATTACATTGAATTTGTAGATGACTTTTGGTAGGGCAGCCTTTTTTTTTACTATGTTAATCCTATGGATCCATGAGCATGGGAGATCTTTCCATCTTCTGATATTTTCTTTAGTATCTTTCTTCAAAATGTTGAAGTTTTTATCATACAAGCCTTTCACTTGCTTGGCTAGGGTTACCCCAAGATATTTTATATTGATTGTGGCTATTATAGTTTCCCTGATTTGTTTCTTAATCCATTTGTCATTTGTATATAGAAGGATACTGAGTTTTGTGAATTAATTTTGTATGTTGCAACATTTATCACAATGTTTATCAGCTGTAGGAGTTCCTTGGTATAAGTTTTTTAGGGTTACTTATGCATACTATCATATCATCTGCAAATCACAATATTTTTTTTCTTCTTTCTTCGTAATTTGTATTCCCTGATCTCCTTCAGGTGTCCTATTGCTCTAGCTAAAACTTCAAGTACTCTGTTGAACAGATATGGGCAGAGTAGGCAACCCTATCTTGTTCCTGATTTTAGTGAAATTGCTTTGAAGTTTTCTCCATTTAATTTGATGTTGACTTTTCTATGTTTAGGTATGTCCCTTGTATCGATAGTCTCTCCAGCACTTTATCATTAAGGGGTGCTGAATTTTGCCAAAGCCTTTTCAGTGTCTAATGAGATGATCATGTGGTTTTTTTTTTCTTTCTTACATCTTGTTTATATGGTGGATTACATTGATAGATTTTCATTAATTGAACCATCTCTGCATCTCTGGGATGAAACCTACTTGATACAGTGAATGATGTTTTAGATGTGTTCTTGGATTTGGTTTGCAAGTATTTCATTAAGTACTTTTGCATCTATGTTCTTTTTTTTGAAGAAAAATTAATGATTTATTTGTTTTTACTAAATATGATTGCAATAGTTATTTACAAGCTATACAGAGGAATCAATTACAGTTGATACTGGGCAGAATGAATCACTCTAGGTGATTTACTATTATAAATTTTTCAGTAAATTTCATGTAAGGCATGTGTACTCACATGTTCTCCCTCATACACACACATCTACATTAATTTGTATTATACATTTTAATAAAAATTATTTCTCAAAAATGTAATATTACTTTATACATCTCCTAATCATCAGATGTAAATGCACAATGATTTTATAGTTTTTGTTTTTAACATATGACCTTATGGTAATCTGTTTTGGAAACTCTGAATCAGGAAAGTATTTAAATTTTAAATTGCTTAAATCTTTAAGCAATTGTTTTTCTTTCCTAGAACACCATTTGAATTAGAACATGGACATATAATTGATATTTAAAGGTAAAGGAACTGATGTGAAATAATAGAGACTCTATATACTGATTCCAAAGATTCTTAATTACAATTTAAGAATGATTCAAGAGCCAGGAGATTTCCTTCTGAGTTATCTTCTTTTCCAATATATATCCTTTAGACATTCATTTCTTCAATGGATTGTCTTATAAAAACATGTATGACTTGAGGCTGTGGGACCTGGACCTGTCTTTAGTGCATGAACTGGCTGTTTGGAACCTGGGGCTTACACAGGGACACTTTGCTCAGCCTGGAAGGAGGGGACTGGACCTGCCTGTACTGAATCCACCAGGTTTAAACGAATCCCCAGGAGAGTCTTGGCCCTGGAGGAGATGGGAATGGAGGGGAGGGGAGGGGAGGGAGGTGGGAGTGGGTGCGGGAGGGGGGAGGACAGGGGAACCCATGGCTGATGTGTAAAATTAAAACACAAATATAATAAAAAAAGAGAAAAAAAGTGATTGCATAACATAACAGCTTATATAGTATGGTGATTAACTAATGAGATAAATTAGATTATTTGCCCAAGTTCAAAAATCACTTGATTAACCTGAAATACAAACTTATGATTATAAATCCAGTAGCCAGTTTGTCTGCTATGTCTCTGTGGTCTACCTTTTCTTGAATGCACAACTACATAGAAACTGAGTTTAATTTTCTGTAGGAATATAATACAAGCTGAGGATATTTATTGCATCTATGTTCTTAAGGGAAATTGGTCTGCAACTTGCTTTCATTGTTGGGTTTTCACGTGGTTTGGATATGTTTGGCGATGTTCCTTCTTTTTCTGTTCTGCGGAATAATTTGAGGTGTACTGGTATTAGCTCTTCTTTGAAAGTCTAGTAGAATTCTGTGCTAAAACTATCTGGCCCTGGGCTTTTTTATTTTTAGTTTTTGGTTGGGAGATTTTTTTGACTGCTTCTATTTCACTAGGGGTTATATATCTATTTAAATTATTTAAATTGCTTCTCTGGTCTTGATTTAACTTTGGTAAGTGGTATCTATCAAGAAATTTGTCCCTTTCTTTCAGATTTTTCAATTTTGTGGAGTATAGGTTTTTGAAGTATTGCCTAATAATTCTCTAGATTTCCTCGTTGTCTGTTGTTATGTCCCCCTTTTCATTTCTGATTTTGTTGATTTGGATATTCTCTTTCTAGCTTTTTCTTTGTATGGATAATATTTTGTCTATCTTGTTGATTTTCTCAAAGAATCAACTCTTCGTTTCATTGATTTGTTTTGTTATCTTTGTTTCTATTTTATTGATTTTAGCCCTCAGTTGATTATTTCCTGTCATCAGCTCCTCTCAGGTGTGCTTTCTTCCTTTTCTTCTAGAGCTTTCAAGTGTATTGTTCAGTTACAAGTATGAAATCTTTTTAATTTTTTAGATAAGCACTTAATGCTATGAACTTGTCTCTTAGAAATAGTTCCATTGTGTGACGTAAGTATGGGTATGTTGTGTTTCCATTTTTGTTCAATTTTAGAGTTTTTAACTTTTTCCTAATTTCTGTCTTGACTAATTTTTCATTCAGTAGAGAATTGTTAAGTGTCCATGAGTTTGCAAACTTTCTGTTGTTTCTGTTGTTGTTGAAGTCCAGGTTTAATCTGTAGTGGTCTGTTAGGACCACTTTTCTTGTATCTATTGAGGCTTGATTTGTGTCCAAGTATGTGATCTATTTGGAAAAAGTTCTATGAGGTGTTAATAAGACTATATATTATTTTTTGTTTGGATGTGATGTTCTGTACATAATGGTTAGGTTCATTTGTTTTATAACTTCAGTTAGCTACAGGATTTCTTTGTTTATTTTTTGTCTCGACTTGTAGCTTGGTCAGAGTCAGTTATTGAAGCCTCCCACTATCAATGTGTGGGTGTAAATATGTGATTTAAGCTGTTGTCATGTTCCTTTTACAGAAATAAGTGCCCTTGTGTTTAGAGCATAGGTGTTAAGAATTGAAATGTCATCTTGGTGGATTTTTTTCCCATGGGTATGTTATGTCCTTCTCTATCTCTTTTGATTAGTTTTGGTTTGAAGTCTGTTTTGTTAGATATTAAAATGGCTAAACCAGCTTGCTTCTTAGGTACATTGGCTTGTCATATCTTTTTTAAACCTTTATTTTGAGATAATATCTATCCTTGCTGATGAGGTATATTTCTTGTATGCAGGAAGAGGATGGGTTCTGTTTACTTTCTTTCAATCTTCTTGTTTTTTTGAGACAGGGTTTCTCTGTGTAGTTTTGGTGCCTGTCCTGGATCTTGCTGTTAGACCAGGCTGGCCTCAAACTCACAGAGATCTGCCTGGTTCTGCCTTCAGAGTGCTGGGATTAAAGGCTAGCACCACCAATGCCCGGCTCGGGTTCTGTCTGTTAATTCTTGTCTTTGTATTGGAGAATTGAGTCCTTTGATATAGGGAACTATCAATGAGCAATGATTGTTAATTCCCGTTATTTGTTGTTGGTGCTGGCATGTGTGTGTCTTTCTTTTTTTCTTTTGCTGGTGTGAGAATATTTATTTCCTGTATTTCATGTGTGTAGTTAATCTCTTTAGGTTGGAATTTTCTTTCTAGCATCTTCTATAGGGCTGGATTTGTAGATAGGTATTGTTTAAATTTGACTAATTTCCCAGATTTCCTGTAGGAGGTTTCATTTTGTTGTTGTTGTTGTGTGATTTAACATTTTCATTGACTGATGTATGGTATTCGCATATGAGATCCTCACTTCCATCTCTTATATTTTGTTGGTAAAGCTTGCCTCAGTAGTTCCTGTTTGAATAACTGAATTTTTCATTTCTAGAATTCTCTCAGTTTATGTTTTCTTTATTGTTTTTATTTCTATTTTCAGGTCTTGAACAGTTTTATTCATTTCCTTACACTGTTTATATGGATTTTCTTGGCTTTCTTGAAGGGATTTATTCATTTCTTCCAAGTGTCTGTTTGCATTTTCCTGGGGTTTGTTAAGGGATTTATTCATTTTCTCCAATTGTTTGTTTATGTTTTCCTGTATTTCTTTAAGGGATTTATTAATCTCCTTTTTAAGGACATCTATCATCTTCATGTAGTTGGTTTTAAGGTCTTTTTTGTGCTTCTGTTATTTTAGAATATTCCAGGCTTGCTGGGGTAGGATAGCTGGGCTCTACTGTAGACATATTGCCCTGGCTGTTATTGATTATGTTCTTACATTGGCATCTAAGCATCTGACTGTGGAGTGATTAAAAGTCTAGGTTTTGATTTCTGGGTTGTCTTGATTGGGAAGGTGCTTTGTTCCTTGGTTTCTGTTTCATCTCTGGATTTTCAGAGAGTGCAATGGTTGTGTGTTGCCTGCTTTAACGGCCTGCTCAGCTGGTGTGTTCACAGGGAATGCCTGCTGGTGTTGGAGGCCGGATTACACTGGAGAGTTGGCGGAGGGAGGTTAGGAGAGAATGGTCTGTGAGATCCATGGGAGAAGTGGGCAGCAGAGAAGAGAAACTGCAGTTGGTGATCTGTTGTAGCACTAGGTAAAAGACTGAGGGGCTGGGTCTAGAGAAACAGAGAGGAAGAGGAGAAAGTCTGAAGGCAGCCTACCTGGTTTTGTGATGAGCCTTTCTCAAGAACTTCCTACACAACCACGCCTGGGTGGGTTCTGGGGTTGCAATGATGAAAAATGGGAAAATGGAAATGGTTATAGTTCTAATAAAGTCATAGCTTAGTGAACATGCCAGATGGCAATTAATGATAGCTGTGATACATATCATGAAGAGAAAATATAAATAGTTTAAGAATCAGAATGCCTAATGATTGCTGCCTTCCTGTTCAGATTTTGTATAATGTAATACAATACTTCCTTATGAGATATAAAACCTGGGAGTTTATAATGTATTTATGATGAGGAAATCTAAATTTTTATATTGAATTATTGACAAACAATAAGAATTGTATATACATATTTAACAACATAATGTTTTGATACATGTATACATGTTTTTACTAAAGAATGACATGTAACATTTTTTTGTTTGTTTGTTTGTTTTGTTTTGGTTTGGTTTTGGTTTTTCAAGTCAGGGTTTCTCTGTGTAGCTTTGTGCCTTTCCTGGATCTCACTCATTAGGCCAGGCTGGCCTTGGACTAACATTTTTCTTACATCAGATATTTGTACACAAATTTCTAAATAGTCTAATTAAATAAAAAAAAACATGGAACCAACTATAGGGTTGAAAGCCTTAGATCAGGGAAATAGGGAAAGCCACCATCCAACCTTACCTCACCAACTCTGCAGCTTCCAAATGGCATGACTTCCTGTCTACCCAGGCTTTATATGCCTTGCTTTTCTGCCCTCTCATTGGCTCTCTTAACCCAGCTACCTCACTTCCTCTTCCGATGTAGCTCTATCACTTTCTGTCTGTCTGTACAGACCTCCAGGTATCTATGGTTTGTACTGGGATAAAAGGCGTGTGTCACCATGCTTGGTTCTGTTCTCTAGTTGAACACACAGAGATCCTGCCTGCTAAGGGATTAAGGCCTGTGCTGCCTGTCTTCTTGTTTACTTAAAATGGCTGGCCTTTCCCCCCTGGTCTCCAGGCAAGCTTTATTTATTAATATACAAATAAAATATCACCACATTTCAGTACAAATAAAATATCACCACAGATACATTTTGGGGCAACAAAATATTCTCTCATCAATTTTCAAGTATACAGTACATTAATAATTAATAAATGTACTCTCCACACTATATGACAAGAACTCCAGCCTTAATCATCCTCTCTGTTTTCACCAACCACATCTCCATCTAGACTTAGCTTTGGTAATTACCATCCCAATCTTGTCTTCTATGAATAGGACTCTTTCAGATTACACATGACTGAGATCATAAGGTATTTGCCCTTATATGTCTGGAATTTTAATTAGCATTGTTCTTGGGTCCATTCATACTGTTACAAATGACAGAATTTCTTTTTTTTCTTGAGGCTCAATAACACTCTATTGGGCATGTAAACCACTTTTTAAATCCACAAGTCCTTTGGTGGATGTGTAGATTGATTCTAAATCTTTGCTATTGTGAAAAATGTTACATTGAACATTTGATTTGTATTTTCTTGGATAAAGACCCAGAAGGTCATATGAGGGTTGTGTTATAGTTTTTGAGAACTGTCCATATTCTCTTCCTTCATGGCTATACTAATATACACGCTGACTGAGTGAAACATTCTCATTTCTCTCTCACTGTCTTTCTTTTCCATATTTTCCATTCTGAAAGGTTTTAGGGGATACGTCTTCTTGGTTTTTCAATTGAATTCTTCTAGTTAGTGATACTGAATATGTTTTTATGGACATGTTGCTAATTGGTATGTCTTCTTTTGAGAAACATCTTTTTAGGTTCTTTACCCTTAAAAAAATATTATTTGTCTCCTAGCTACTGAATTGTTGAACAGTGTTACTCTGTTGGTTGCTTGAATGTCTAAACTTTTTAGTTTGATCAAGGACCACTTGATGACTTGTGTATCTTTACATTTCTTTAGATATGATACTTGTTTCTAGACAGAGAAAGTAGAGTTTAAAAATTCTGATCCTCATTGGGCTACTGTGATATATGGTGTACTTTGACAATATTGCTTACTTTAAGTTTAGGAACATGTATAAGAGAGCACTAATTTTTCTTTACCAGATGAAGAAATGGAGTTACAGAGAGGCCTTTTCACTGCTCACTGCTTCATATGCCATGTTGCACGGCTGAGTTCAGACCCCTCTAACTCCACGCTGACTACAGGTTCCTCAACTCTTCCAGTAGATTTGTCTCACGCCCTAGTAGTCCTTCTTTACCTTAGAACAATGTGTAGAATATTGTTACTTTCTAATTCAGAATTTTCCCTCTTCATTTAAGGCTCTCTTTCAAACCAAAGAGAAAATTAGAATAAATTGGGGTGTCTTAAGTAACTGGGAAAAAGCAAACACCATTGTGAATGGTCAATAAGGTTTTACTTGAAAAGAAGTTTTTATTTTTTATTTTTAAAGTTAAATATTTAAATAGTCAGAAATGATATAGGAAGGATGGCTTCCTGAGTCTTTCCTGAAAAAGAAAATACACATTCATTCCATTAATATTACTTCACATATACCTTTTCATGCAGCAGAAGACCTTTATATTAGTATCTAAATTATTTTATTAAAAACATTAAATAGAAAAAGAATTCAAAGCTGTGAAGGTATAAGAGGCTGCATAATTATATGCATTTATACATGTGACTATATAAGCAGGCTGTTGACTTGCAATATCCGTTATGAATATAGAGATGACTCATAATGTGGAGAAGACTGACACAAACACAGGAAAGGAGAGGAAAACTGCTCTCAGGTGCAGAGTAGTGAATGCATAATTCAACAGTTAAAAAGAATAAATTTATGGCCAGCCAATCAGTTAACATTTGTGGCTTCCTGTGGTTCTCTGATGCAGCTAATTCTGCTCTCTTCCAAGAGCCCACCAACGACTTTCATTCGCCAGTGTGAGGATGAGGCTGACACATTGAGTAAACGGCTCTAAAACCCACTAATAAAGCTGGAAGTTTGTGACTCTCAGCTCGCTGGCATTCGCTCCAGTCTTCACACAAAACACTAGGCCTTTTTCCCAGAAATCTCAGGTCCATCGATATTCATTTGGTATTAGACGTTAGTTATTTACTTATAAAATATGTGCTCATTAAAAGGTCTTGGAGTGCAGTTGCATTAATTATTCATCATACAATTCTGAAACATGTTGGAGGTTCCGATAGGTGATTTCTAGGTACTGATGGGAAATGTTCCACATGAGAACCCATCAGCAAGGTTTCAGGAAATGGAGCATGGATTTGGGAAGTATGAACCAACTGGATACTTATATTAATTCTCTTAAAGTTATGTACCATTTAGAAAGATAGAGGGAGATAAAGAGAAAATGAGATGCCTCCCTACCCACTGAAAAGCCAGTATATCTCAATTATGGCCAAAGTGCATAAGGTATATAGGCTTAAGTCTTTTTTCTTCAAGTCTCCAGCTTCCATGCCAGAATATAAAAATCAAATCAAATCAAATCAAAACAAAACAAAAACCAGAATTTGAAAAATCATAAGATTATAGGGATTATATTTGTTTTTACTATTTTCGCTGTTTATTGGGATAAGGCCATGTCACATGAAGCATCCTACATGAATGCTGCATATATCAAAAAATTAGAAGACTTATTTTAAACAGCACGTCATTTCTGAAATACTACTTCCCACTGAATATATTTAAACACTGTTCTCAATACCTTGAGATGACTTTCTTTTTTTGTTGTTTTAAAGAAAAATCTAAGCTTTAGTTAGTAATGTAATTGATTGTATATAAAGAATTAATATACTATGTATTATACACATACATGTTAAAGCATGTGTACATCTCATAAAACATTTAAACTTTCCAGCATTATTGTCAGCAAAATGGGAAATTCTGCTCTTGTCTTTATACCCCACCTTGCTTTCCTGAGTGGTAACAGGCAGAAATGTTATCAATGTCTTCTCTTTTATTGTTCACTTGTGTGTTAATTTATACATATGTTCAGACACATATATACACTCACATATATATTTGTTTTTCTACAGTAATGGAATAAATTTGTTAGAGCTATTAGGGCAAATCACCTCTTAGGGAGATAATTGTTTTTATAATCATTGACTCTCTGTTTTCTTTTGGGTTCATTTACCTTGTGTAAATTTGTAGAAGTCCTTCATTAACGGTAAATGTTGTGGTCTTTTGTTCCACGGTATCAAATGAAAATTGTTTGGAATATATTACAGGTTTAAAATTTTTCTTTCTAATTAACAATGATTATATGTTTACATTTTCTGATTAGATAAGCTAGAAAGGTGTCATTTAAAAGTAGAAAAAGGTGTGCAAATATTTATTATTTGATCTTGCAATAAGAGAAGATGCATGGTGAAAAGTTTGTCTCTAACTTCCTTGGGAAATGTAATGAGCTAAAATTTAATTCTGGTGTTTCCAGAATGAGAGCCCTAACCCTCCCTTTTTAAAAGACACAAGGCCCCGTCCTTTCTTCTAAGGGGAAGGCGTGGGAGCCAAGGAGAATATTTTACATGTGTGACACACATTGTTTTCAGATAATATTAAGATATTTCATCATATTGTGAGTTTTATTTTTTAATTTCAAAAAAATCCATAGACATGAATAAAATAATTCAAACAATGCAGGAAACATTTCTAACACTATGCTTGTTACATTATTTCATGCAAATGTGCCAGTGCCTGCATATTTGTCTGTGTACCACACACATACTTTGTATCTCAGGGTTCAGAAGAGGGCCTTGGGTCCCCTGGAACTGGAGTTACAGGTGGTTGTAAGCTTCTCAGTGTGGGAACTGGGAAGGAAACCCCATTTCTCTGCAAAAGCAGCAAGTCATCTTAGCTGTTGAGCCACATGCCCTTTATTTAGTTTTTTTAATTGATGATTGCTTTGTATGATAGATGTATAGAAACACACAGATACTGGAGTGTTTCTGTTGGGGTTTGCTTCTATCTGTTTGTGGGTTCCAGTTTCATTACACTCTGTCCTATGGTAAGCTTAGTTCAGGCTTGCTATCTTGCCAGCCTCTATACTTGTTATTAATTCTATCCACCAAATAATTTTTTCTTTTGATTTATCTTTTTTGATACAAGGATTCACTATGTAGCCTTAGCTGGCCTGCAGCTCTCTAGTTAGGCAAGGCTGACCTCAAACTCTTCTTGTCTTTGCCTCCTGAGTGAGTGCTAGGATAAAAGACACATGCCATCACAGACACCAAAGTAGCTTCTTAAAAGAGATGCTTTGCTTTCTTAGCCCCAACAGTCCAGAACTGAATTATTTTATTGAAGCTGGTTTTTACAAAATCTAGAGCATCAAAGAGTATGATTCCCCTGGCAACCAACTATATTAAATGAGGAGTATTTTCCTATCAAAACACACTGTAAACAAAGCTGAAGGTATGCTGGAAATTATGGGCTGGTATTGCTATACATAGTGAGCTGGCTGACAAAGCTAATTTTCATATCATGGAAAGACCAAGAAAAAGGGGTAATCAAGTAGAAAGACAGACAAGCATTTCATGAGGGAAGAGAGAGGGAACATTAAAATCTGGAGTATTTTATACTCTCACTAAAACAAAATAATAAGTTCAGAGTACTGCTTATAATCTTAAATATGCATAGAAGGTCAAAAATGCTGTTCTTTAAAAAATATTTTACTATTTCTCTCCCCCTGTCTCTCCCTGTCTCTCTCTGTCTCTCTGTCTCATTGTCTCTGGTGTGTGTGTGTGTGTGTGTGTGTGTGTGTGTGTGTGAAGGCAGACAGCACATTATACCTGTGGAGGTCAGAAGGCAGCTCATAGGAGTCAGATCTGCCTTTCCATCACGTGGTTCTTGAGATCTGAATGCAGCCTTTCAGGCTTTGTAAGAAGTGCTTTTAGCCAGTCAGGAAATGCTGGTTTCAGCAAGGCAGAACGGACTCCTATAACAAAACACATAACAAATAAATTGGTACAAAAATCTTGTGAAAGATCAGTGGTAGTTAAAGTGTGGACATACCCTACGACCCATTAATTCTACCTGTAGAGGTATAACATAGAGGAAGTCTTACAAATGAGCACCAGGAGAATTGTATAAGAATATTCAAAGCACTTCTGTTTGTAATAGCATCGCAACACTTGTGTGGTAGTTTGAATGTAATGGACCCCTGTAAACTCATAGGGAGTGGCCCCATGAGGAGGTGTGGCTTTTTTGGAGTAGGAATGGCCTTGTTAGAGGAAGTGTATCACTGTGAGGGTGGGCTTTGAGGTCTCATACATGCTCAAGCTATGCCCAGTGTCACTTCCTGTTGTCTTTGGATCAAGATGTAGAATTCTCAGCTCCTTCTTCAGCCCATTGTGTCTGCCTACATGCTACCATGTCCCAATGTAGTGATAATGGACTAAACCTCTGAATTATAAGGTACCCCAGTTGAATGTTTTCCTTTATAAGAGTTACTGTGGTCATGGTGTCTCTTCATATAGCAATAGAAACTCTAAGTAAGATGATTGGCAACCTCAGTATCAAAAATTACAATTCAAATCTCTATCAAAAATAGAATTCAGGCTTCCTATAGTCAGTGACCAAATGCCTGCTTAGCATATGCATGACCCCATGTTCAGTTCCCAGCAGCAGCTCCATTATCACCATCACTGCTGTCACGAAAGTACAATGTATATAAACTGATGTAAATTTATAAATAGAATACCATTTAGCAGTGAAAAATAAATTGTCTAAGTCCTGCATGTTATCATCATAAATTTCAAAACCATATTGGTTAAAGAAAGTTATAGGATACTATGTAATGCATGCTGTAAAAACATGAAAGAGCCAAAGAATACTTAGAGAATACAGTTAGATGTGCTAAGACTGAAGAGAAAAAGCAAGGGAATAATTGACACAGATTCAAGCTAGCTGATCCTTCTGGGAGTGAAATGGGTACTGCTCTCCCGAGAGTATCCTAGAGGCAGGAAAGCTGTGTGGGTCATTGGAATCTAATCAATAGTCAGATGGTAAGCACACGAGTCTGTTTCATTAGCCTTCATAAACTAAGTATGCCCCTTAATCCATTCCTTTTTATTAATGTTCATGTTCACAAAAGGAACACTGCAGTTATCAGCTCTATCCAGGTACGGTAGTTGTCCTGTAACTAAGTGACAGGCAAATACCATCCTCAGCTGCCAGCCTTAGGGACCATCCCGGCAACCTTGGGACAACCTACAGTATGAAAGGGGGTAGGAAAGCCTTTCCTGTGAGCGAGGCCTCTTAAGGACCTTTGTGATAAACCTCACCTAATGACTTCTGATTAGAAATGATTATGTTTCCTTGGATTACAAATGAACATGAAAGTTCTTGCTGTAATATTGACGACCTCAGTTAAGTTTCCTCTACTGAACAGGAGAGGATGGACAGTGGCTTCTTCTCCATCAGTATGATGGCTTTCTTTTGCCCAAAGTTTGCGTTTATTTCTAGTATTTAATTCTATTCCATGATCTATGTATCCATCTTTTTTAAAATTAATTTTAAAAACATTTTAATTTATTCTTTGTGGCTTTTACATCATGCATCTTGATCCCATTCATCTTCCCATCCCTTTGTATCCATCCTCTGGCTCTGAAACCTCTTCCCCAAAATAAAATAAAGTAGAAATTGAGAAGAAACAAGAAAGAAAAGAAAAAAAAAATCCCATCTTGGAGGCTGTAGTGTAACACAGCAAATCAGAGTATATTAGTCCATGTATCTTTGCTAACAAGTGTTTTTTGGAAAGAGTCATTGGTCTGGTTCAAGGCCTCTGGTTTCTGCTACATTATTGATACTTGGCCCTCACTGGGACTTGTTTTGGATATCTTGTTGCCCTGTGCCATGGAGATCCTGCAGCTTTAGGTCTACAGGACTGGTCCCTTTGCATGCTCCTGCAGCTCACTGATGCAGTGGATGTCGGGGTTGGCCAACTCATAGCCCTGGTTCTGGGCCTGGGTGGCTGCAGGGTTGGTCAGTTTACCTTCTCTCCCTCATCCTCAACAGCAGAGTGAGCTCTCCAGCTCTGCTCCTGCTATTTTTCCCTATACAGCAAGGAGCAAGGGCTGGGACCACTCTCCTGCTCTTATGGCCTCAGCTCCAGCTCTCCCACCTGCCACAAGTGGCAAGGAAAGGGTGTGTGTGCGATGGCTTTAAGGGTTCCTGGGAAATTAAAGTTACCACTGGTTGAGGGAGCCTTTACTTTCATAGTTATTGGGTAATTTATGTGTACAATGTGAGGATCAAAACTTTCTCTCAGCTGAGGATGCCGCACAGTTGATAGAGTGCTTGCCTCTATAACTTAGAATTTGCTTTTCCATTTAGTCTGCCATTTATAGTCCAACAGTTTGAATTATAACTCCCAATATTGGTTTGACTTTGTTTTTTAAAATCTTTTCTTCTGAAAGACTGCAATGTCCTGCAGGGGCAGTCGTTTCTCTGTGAGAGCCTGGGTGAGTTTTCCACACTTGGCTTATTGATTCCACTTTCCAACTGCACTGTCACAGGATTTCAGCATGAAGATTTGTTTCTGTCTTCACTCCAAACATGTTCACCTGACAGTATCTTCATCTTGTCATTTTGTTTTGTTTTGTTTCCTCTTTTTGAATTCCTTCATTTTATACTTTTGGCTTCATTTTGTCTTTTTAATTTTTATGGGATGGATACTAGATTTTAGGCTCTTTTTCCATTATCTCAACTTTTCTCTCATTTAAAAAAGTGATACTTTTTGGTTCCAGAATTTCCTAGATGTTACCTTCTGGCACACTCGTTTATTTTCAGTTTGTCCTTACGTGCTGCTCCGTTTTTCATTAAGTCACTGTTACAGATGTGTCACCAGGTTTTGTTCTTATTTGGCCCCCCACCCTACAATCTTTCCCCGTGCTCCATGCTCCTTCTTGCCCCGATGTCTGCTCTCTGTCAGTATTTGTCCCTTTTGCTTTTATGCTGCATGCATTACATTATTATGTATTTATCTCTAAGAGTCTTACTGGGAATCCCAGGCTAGCTCTGCACCGACATGACCCTCCTGGTTAAGTCTCCCCAGTGCTGGGACTGCATAGATGTCTACCACCAACTTGACTTTACTTAATTCTTTTATTTAATATTTTCATTTAATTAACTTTTTGGTCATTTTAAAAAACAATCATACGTTTAACTCTCAAAGGTGTGTGTGTGTGAGTGTGTTTCTTGGTAATGAACTGAGAACCCAGAACATGCTAGACAAAAAAAAGCTCTCTTGCAAACATATTCCAGCCTTGTCTTATTTTCAGTTTCACTTTTTTCTTATGGCGTTTAGTTCTTCCTTTATGGAGCCAACAGCCACTTCAGTTTCTCTGGTAAGGCTGATTGTAACTTTCGTCATGTGTTTTCTGTTCAATTTGGGTCATGTTCCCTGTGATCTTGGTTTTCCTGAAGCCTGCCTCATTATATTTAGGAAGAAAGACTAGGAAGAATAATATAAATCCAGACAGCACAAAACAGAAGTGACTGCAGTCAGTCATGATGAATTTTGTTGATTTTTCACTATGTGGAAATCTCTAGATGTTTTGTTTCTCCCCTTAAGGAGATGCCTATTTATGAAACATCAAATGTATCAATAGTACTGTATGAGCCCTATGACTCCCGGAAGAAACACAAAATTAAAGAGAGCTCTAGTAGGCTCCAACACAGGCTTTCAGAGAGACTGAGATAACCAGGTAGGGAAGGAGACCAGCTTATTAGTCACAGGTCTAATAAAGGTTGTCTAATAAAGGAGGTAAGAAGGTACAAGATTGTTTTTCAGGAATAAACCAGTCAAATTTTCTTGAAAGTATAGTAATTTCATATCATCAAAGCTGGTGTGGTTTTGAGTGTAAGAGGCATTATTTTTTTTTAAATAACCTTTTCACACTAATCCTATACATACAGAGAAAGGAAAATGTTAGTAGATGCATTGATTATGGTACAAGTCAAACCTCACATTTTGAGGCTAAGTCCTTTGAACCACCTCACTGAATGTCCTCAAGTCTATGATCTTCCAAGTTCCTGATGCCA
Source organism: Onychomys torridus (assembly GCF_903995425.1). Classification (NCBI taxonomy): domain Eukaryota; kingdom Metazoa; phylum Chordata; class Mammalia; order Rodentia; family Cricetidae; genus Onychomys; species Onychomys torridus. The sequence continues at coordinate 5,406,555 of NC_050457.1, read as the reverse complement.
AGGTCATTGAAAATGCGGCTTTTCTTAAAGTGTACCCTAGTAACTAAGCATCAGTTTTTTCCTTGCCACAGATACCCCACCAGCAAGTGTTGTCAATGATGTGTTTGTGACCTTGACAGCAGGTATGGTAAGAGGTTCCAGTTATCAAACATCTTGCACTCTTTCTTCAGAACATTCTGGGGATTTGAACCCAGGTCCTCAGGCTTGCCACAACCAGCTCTTACCCACTGTGACATTTCACCAGGCCAGTATTCTAAATGTTTCAGTTTAAAAGTTTCTGAAACTTTAACCATCACTAATTGGGCATTTGCATAGCCTTTTCCCCAGATAAATGCTACAGCTTTGGTACTCTGAGAAGAAAAGGGAAGCCTCAATAAAATACCATACTGCAGAAATTCTTTTAAATTTGTCTCCCTATGTTACAGCATCGCCACATTCTGCTATTTCCTATTCTATTCACTCCTAACTTGGTACTCCATGGTACATGTGCTAGAGACAGTGGTTTGTCTTCTGAAGCCTTTGAGACTGAACTCTGTTATCCTCTCCGTGGCTCTAATACTTTTTACCTGCTGATCACCTTCATTCCCAGTCTTAGTATGGCTGAACATTTAGTCTCTTTTGTTCTTGTTTATAATTCTTTAATATGATTTTCAATAGGGAGATAATAGATGTATAATGCTCTCCCTTAAACCAATCCTACAAAGGATTTAGAAAAGATGAGCTTCATTGTACTTTCTGAGACATTAAGCTACATTTTAATGGTCTAGATGTGCCTTAATTTTATGGCATATGTTGTATGTTGAATTTTTGCCTATGCATTATATTTAGGAATTATATTTAGGCTGTGATATCACGTCACATTGCTGTGGTTGGTGCATACATCAGTTTATACATTGTAAAAGAGTCACATGATTTTCTCTCTAGGTAGTCCAAATATAGTTTGAGCTATCCCAGTTGTGTATGTCAAATTTAGAACAGGATAGAGTTCCTAAAGAACAGATTATGTTTTAATTATTGCATTTCAGAGTCACAAAATATTCCGAGTCATTTTTATCACTAGGATATGTTCCATAAGGAAATAAACTCTAAAGTGAAGTACCACCTTCTGTTGCTAAGAGGAAAATGTTCTTAAGTGGCTCACTGTATAGACGTGCATCTACAGACTACTCAAGCAGTTCACTCACAGCCACCATTGACTCCCTCAACTTAATATAAAGAAAATTGGTTTCTCCATAGAGTATGGCTACAAGATTTATTAGTGACTAAAGCATGTAATCCTCATAAATATTCCAGTCTGGGTAAAATTCTTCAAGGCCAAAGGGCTCACGTGATATTTTTCATTTGGGTACAGAATGGCCATTTGGGCTTATAGGATCATTGAGTCTACATATCAGGCAGTTGACATAGATCCATTCAAAGTCTATAAAATATAGCAGGTGCCTTTAAAATTTTAGGATAAATATTCAGGCACTATATATATGTATATTTTTAGCCTGCAGGGTTCTCTAGGTACAGTGAATGTACACTTGGTTAGTACCTGAATGGGATACGGTTAAATATACACTGAAGCTAATAGGTCAGTAATTTCTATTTTCATTATCTTCATGGGACAATTTCTGATATGGGATTACTATTGCTCTATTTTGAGGAGTATGTTTTGTAAGTGGCAATTTTTAGTTTTTAGAACATAATGATAATGGAGATTATGGCTACTTGGGAACAAACTAATCTTAAGTTTGCCTAAGAGAGCCTGTGAGAAATTAAGGAAAACATTTCTAAATATTGGTAGAATGTCATTATTTTTCAGAAGTTTCATTTTAATAATACACTTCTTCATGTTCTCTTACTATGCTATATAGATAAATTACATGTAGATTAATGCATATTCTCAACATTTAAAATGTAAGAATGCTATTTGTATGAACTATTTACTTACGTAATTGCATAAAATGAGCAATTATATACATATATGTAAATTACATAGTTGTTGGAGAATTGGCTCAGTGATGAGGAGCACAAACGGCTCCTTGCAGAGGACCCGGGTTCAGTTCCCAGCACCCATGTAAGGTGGCTCATGACAAACTGAAAGTCCAGCTCCAGAGGATATGAGTCCCTTTTCTGGTTTTCAAGAACACTGCACTTGTATGCACACTGCTTCATTCTGCCCCTTGCAACATATAAATAAAATTATATATATATATATATATATATATGAATAATTACAAACTATTGTGAACAGGAAGCGGGAAACTCATGAGACCTCAACCCTAGACAAAGAGCTACAGATATCTGGGATATGCTGAGAGTGGGAGGAGTGGGAGAGATAGTCTTTCTCAGGGAAGAGCACACTGATTGGTTATTTAATATCAAATAAATGGCCAGCCCTGAAAACATATATATGTGTGTGTGTGTGTGTGTGTGTGTGTGTGTGTATATGTATACACACACACACACACACACACACACATATATATATAATATATATATATGAAACTTTATATGGATCAACTAGGCTATATTAATGTAGTGATATATGTTAAATATATATAAAACACCAAAGAAAAAGAGGGCATTAATTTGAAAATGAACAAATGGGGGGGAGCATGGGAAGATTTGGAGGTAGGAAAGGAAAGAGAGCAATGATGTAATTATATTATAATCTCAAAAATAAAATTGCATATAGTTATGTGTAAGTATGGCTCCTCAACATTTGAGTAAAATTTTAATGGATTTCAGAATATAGTGTTTATTTATTCATAGAATTTAGAATGCCTGATTTCTTTTGCAAAGTTGTGACACATAAAGGAGTACACATGGTAATATCAGAGTTTTCCTTAGTGTGCCGTCATGGTGCAGATCAGTTCTGCATGTGCTCTCTTATCGCAGGATGGAGAAGAGCATCCCCAACCCCTCCCATGTTTACATTGTAACCACAGGGTACCAGAGTGATAATGTGGGATTTTCTCACTGGCTTTTGGAGAGCTGGGGAGATGCTGAGTGGGGCAAGTATGAGAGTACCTGAGTGTGATCCTCTTCATCCATTCAAAAAATCCAGGTGTGGTAGTGTGTGATTGGTACCCTAGCAAGGCAGATACCCTGGTGAGCGCTGGTCAGCCAGGCCAGCCTAATACGTGAGCCGATGGCTCTGTCCCAGAAAAAGATGGGAAGTAATGGAGGAGGACAACTGATGTTGATGTCTGGTATCCATACATCTCTACCCATGTGCTCGTGCACACATGCGTGTGCACATGCACGTACTCTCTCTGTCTCTCTTTCTCTCTCTCTCTCTCTCTCTCTCTCTCTCTCTCTCTCACACACACACACACACACACACACACACACACACACACACACACACACACACACACACACATGCAGGCACACACACACAGGCACACACACATATATGCATATTCACATACTACAAATGATAAAAATGTAGATTGTCATTAATACAGTTACTATTTAAGTGTTCCCTAACCATTTATGTATAAGGTCTATAGGCATAATATCATCAAATGACTGTTTGGTGTCCTGTAATGCACTTGCCCACCTGGTGCAGTGGCTCACACTAGATTTCCATTAATTCTTGTGGCTTGAGTTGCTGAGTCCTCAATGTGGCTCTGACCCTGGCATTTCCTCTGAGCTCCAGGTTTCTGTTTCTATTCACTATTTCACTCCCCCCAAAAAATATTCACTCTAAGGGCCAGGTAACTTAAGGGGTTTGGTAGAGTGCCAAGACAGGAGGGAGCCTGGGTGTGGAGACAGGACCAACCTCAATCACGGAGCTCTCCTTCCTGAGTTTAGTACATCATTTAGTTTTTTTCAGTTCTCCCCAAGTTAGAAGTCTTGAATAAATTATGGAACTTTCTACTCATTCTAAAATTATTCTGAATTAGAAACTGGGTCCCGTTAACTCTGCTTGGGTAGCCCCATTTCTTGTTACCCACTCTGTTACTGATTGCCCCTGCTTGCACTATCCACATTTGCCTTTCCATGTCCTGCCGAAATTGCTCTATTTCCCCCAAATAATCTCACTTCACTTACTTTAAGAAAAGGTCTCATGGATCACTAAGTGTGAAACTCAACCAAACTTGTTTGAAATATGCTGCCCTGGCTCTCATCGGCACCCCGATCACATATCACCTCGTACATGTGTTTCATAACACTGAGCTCTGTTTATTTCCCACAGGCTTTATTCACTTTGAATCTCAATGTTACTTCTTTTATCAGAAATATCCAAACCCCTTTGTAACCACTACCCCATTGTTTTCATGCCTTTGTGAATAAAACTGACAGCATTATTTGGCAGCTGCTTGGGGGAATGCATGTTATGGCGGCACTTAGGCCAGCATGTAGAACATTTTAAACAGTGATGTTTGTAAGAACAAATCATGTGACATTTGCACTCTATTAGCCCTTCATAGGTGATGTTACATGATCCTTTGGTGTCTTACTTTAAGCTGCTCACATGTTTAGCTAGAATTTTTCTTCCAGTGCTATCATTTTCACGTCTTCCCTCACTCAGTTTTCCATCTGAGTAGCCCAGTATTTGTTGCTAACATTAAGCTGTGACTTACTCCCAAGCCCCATGCCCCTTTCGGAAAAGCTAATCACCGAGAAGCTTGCATATGAAGCTATTGCGGCTGTGTAGTGGCCATAGCCATACTGCATTCTCCATGATGCAGTATCAGCCGGTGTGGCCCCCATCTCCAGTTTCGGTGCCAGAAATAAGAATGTGTTGGAAACATGGGGTTTTCTGTGTTTCCGACAAAATACAGTGATGGTTAGGCCTGTCTAAGGCAACCTGCTGATTAAAATCTGGAGACTTTCAAAGCCCTAGCCTCTTTGCTTTTCTTCAAGGAGGATGAAAAGATGCATGGGCAAACCCTGTTACCAGTTTTAGTTGGTGAGACCTGATCTTTCAATACTCACCACTTCACAGCAATTCAGGAGGCTGCAAGGGACACCTCTTCCTCTTCCTCAGAGCCACAGTGCTTTTCACTGAGAGCCTCAGCATTTCTAGATTCTGGATTATTTTTTCTTTTTGAGTTTATTGACTTCCCAGGGCTATAGATCTGCTTGTGTCTGGTAGTTTCCTTCTGGGCTTTATCCTTGGTCTTATGCACATTCTCAGGATGTTTCTTGTAATTGAGCTTTGGTTACTGTTGGAGCACATTTAGGCTTTACCTAACAGGTCTGTATAGAAAGGATGATGGACCATGGGCCTGAACACAGGTGTCTGAGATGGTCTGCACTTGGCTGTGTTGGGGGGAGGTCTTTTGCTCCACCCCTTGGCATTCCTTTAAGTACCCTAGGGCAGAGACAGTCAGGGCCTGATGGATTAGGATCCAGGTCCTCTCAAGGATATCCTTGTATTTCTATCTGTTTCTCTCCCCTCTATCCTTCTAACTAATATTTCCTGCTGCTCCTATTCAAGAGTTCTCTGGGGAAATGTGGGGGTGAGGGAATGACCCTCCATGGGTAACCCGCGTGTAACTCCACTCTCCATTGAAGCTGAAATGGCTTTTTTGAATTCAAATAAAAACCAAGGGAAAAAAATAGATGGAATGAGTATGGGCCTAAAACACACTCTTGAATTTTCCCAGTAATGTATTTGCTGCCATATTTCATTGACTTTAGTGTGTTGGTGAGGGCATAACCAAGTCCAGTACTTGCCACTGCGGAAAACCTCACCTCCCACTGTGGTCAACCCACTTTAAAATAACTGTTTTAAAAGGTGATTGCAAAAGTCTTAGAAATCTAAGATGATATTTGAGGAGTGAAAATACATATTTTTCTGCTTATTACCCTTTCATGTGAACTACATTTCCTTCATGTTTGGCCAAAGACCCTAAAACACTAACCTCAGGCAACCTCCAAGGACAGGCTGGTAATCCAAATCTGCCAAGACAGCATTACAAACTTTAGATGGAACACATGATTGTAGGTAGGCACTGTACACAAGTTGCCAGTCTGAATGAGAAATGAGAATTTACTTACTCATTTTAAAAGTTACATTTTTTTTTATTTTTTGAGATTATAATAAAATTGCACCATTTTCTATCCCTTTCCTACCTACAAACTCTCCAATATACTGTTCTTTGCTATCTTCCAAATTCATGGCCACTGTTTTCATTAATTGATTGATGTTACACAGATATATGGATATGTAAATGCATAAGTACATAATCCTAAATACATAAATACAATCTGCTAAATCTGGAAAGTGGTACTTGTACGTATGTTGCAAACATTAGTGACAAAGAGCCGGCCTCCTCTGTCAACTTGGATCATCAAACTGACGGAACGCACACGGAGCTATCAGTGGCTGTATCTGCCTACTGTGTGGGGAAGACAGATTTGACAGCAGAGGTAGTACAGAGGAGGTGGATTTAAAATGTGGAGAGAGCGAGGCAGGGAACCAGGAATGAACAGGACTGACGAGAATTCGCACATGGTTTAGTCACCTGCAGAAACACTCCTTATTTAAGGCCTGTGTATTTTAGGTGAGAGATGTCCGATTAGTCAGGTCAGAAATCTGATTACAGCTTTTCAGTTAGAAGTTGTTAAGCTTATTCTTCCTGTTGGAAATATTGTCAACATTATTTTTTTTCTACCTTCCCTAGCATAATGTGAAATTTTTCTGAGGAAACATTATCTGGCTAATGTGATAATCAGTTACATCTAGAAAACTTTAAACATGAGAGAACCCAGGCAAATTTGAAGCTCCACAGATCATAAGTACATATTTTGTAAACATTTTAGAGAGTAACATAAAATCCCCACACCTTTTCTTTCTTCGTATTTTCTGTGGTCATAGTAGCTGGCAAGTACTTATCTTGACTTGTTCCCAAAAGTTGACCAAACCCGTTAACAGCTGGGTGTGTTCATTACCGGTTAAATACATGGTGACCGGGGGGGGGGGGGGGGCTTGGGGGGTTTGGGAGGGCTTACTTCCATGTCACTGGAATTCTCACTCCATTCTTTGACCCGTTACTGAGTTTTGAGGAGGCACAGAGGCCTTCTTATGTCAGATCCTGTCTTTCCGGATCTGGAAGGTTGCCTTTTGGTGTTCCCTTTTGTCCTATTGAAACAGGACTTGTCTCCAAGTAGATTTCCAGAATGAAGCAGAGCTTGGAAAACATCTCATTACTATGAAACAGAGCTTCTTATAAACTCTATCCCATATGTAATGCCCACTCACTTGAGCTCCCTTTCAATGTTTGGCATTTCAGTTTGTATACATCTACATATTTGTATATACATCATCGTACGCAACTGCACACTTTAGGAAAAACTATTATGGGGGTGGGAAATATGTTAAATAATTATCATTTTTACAATTTGAAATGCTCTTTTTTTCTTATGTTTCAAAGCACTGGCCTTTACAGCTTATATAGCAGTGACATTGAAGCTTCTGCAGCTCAGAACTCTGCATTCAAATATTTTATTCTTGATTAACCGAGGTTCATTGTAATTGGATATTTTTTTCAAAGGGACTGGGAATGTTTCCACAGTCGCCTTAGCTTGTCCTTCCAATTCATGAGATACAGCTTTCAAACTTCTCTGAGTGAAGTGCACCTAATTGCATGTGATTGGAGTTAATACAGAATTATATATTTTCACCCAGAGAGAAGGATCTGCTCTGTCACCTGCGTATGGACATGGAAATTCTGTACTCGGCTTGCTGTTCTACCACACCCATTGCTTTAAACCGTGACCAGCATTTGGATGTCTGTGAGTTCAAACTCCTGTACAGGATGGTCCAACCCAGCTGATGGTGCTCCACCGTGCAGGCCCCATGTGGTGGCTTTGGACAGGTGCTGTTGAGTTTGTGCTCTGTTCTATCTGCCTGACTGTCCCAGGCAAGCTCTAGTTTTGGCCTAAGTGCAGCCTCATCTTAGATGGAGCTTTCACTATCTCTTTGCTTCTTCGGCATACTTCTGATACCCTCCTCTCATGGTCATTATACTATTCACATTTGCTGAGTTGTAATATTAATGTGGTGGACAGAGAGCTGAGGTAAGTTTCCTACCCTGTCTCAGTTAGGGTTTCTATTGTTGTGAAGAAACATCATGACCAAAAAGCAAGTTGGTAAAGAAAGGGGTTTTCAGCATTCCTGTTCATCACTGAAGAAGTCAGGACAGGAACTCAAATAGGGCAGGATCCCGGAGGCAGAAGCTGATGTAGAGGCCATGGGGGACAATGCTTACTGGCTTGCTTCTCCTGGCTTGCTCAGCCCACCTTCTTACAGAATTCAGGACCAGCAGCTCAGGGATGGCACCACCCACTATGAGTCTGGTTCTCCCTTTTTGATCACAAAATGAGGAAATGCCTTACAGCTGGATCTCAAAGAGTCATTTCTTCAGCTGAGCCTCCTTCCTTTGATGACTCTAGCTTGTGTCAAGTTGACACAAAAAGCTGCCCAGGACACACCATGTTATCATTCCCAGCACCCTCCTAACCGCTTCCTGAGTTCCATGACAGCACATGCGCTGTCAGCATTCAGGCAAAATGCCTAGTCACCCCAGGGACATTTGTCTCATGTAATCTGTGCTAGGCGTGGCCATGAAATCTATGTGCATGTGTGGTATGGCTACTTAAGCCCCCATATGCATGTGAGGTCATCCTTAAAAGCGGACCCCACTCATTTCCACACACACACCCCTTCTGTCAATTTCCTCTGCTGGTATGTCCACTCTACCTTCTTTCCTATCTCCCTAATAAACACTTAGAGTGGGTTTCATTGTATCTCATAGTCTGTTCTCGCACCCTTTAATACTGAGTTTGAAAGAAGTGTGTCTTTGTTTCCCTTCACAACTGGAGGAAGCACAATCCACTGTGCAGTGAAGACACTGCCAGTCTAGAGCTTTGGTGAGATTCACTTTGAACACATGTCATAAGTCACAGAGTTCTTGGTCGGCATCCATTGGCCTGTTACGTATTCATTTACAGGTACTATTCATTGAAGAATATTCATCGAAGGACTTACCTTGCAATATAGTGCTACAAGACAAATTGTACTTGTCCTTGTCTATGATCAAGGACTTGATCTAGATGTAAGGCAAAAATCATTTGTGAGAGGCTTGGAGCAGGCTCTGGAAGAAGTGTGTGTGTGTGTGTGGGGGGGAAAGCAGTTGTTTCTACCCCAACAACTGTCTCCGCAATAACTAGTCTCTGAAGCAGCGAGCATCTCTGCTTCCTTTATAATTGCGGAGCACTCGGATTAGGGTTGCTCTTTTTGCTGGTATGATGGTTGGCATGTGTACAGTGCTGCCTTGTGCGTTTGTGTCTCCTGTGCCCACCTTCCAGCTTGCTCAGTCCCATCTGATTCAATGAACACGGACAAGCTACCTCTCTTAAGCAACCCAGGACAGCACACTGGAAATGACAGGTGGTCATGGGAGGCTGGAGATGAAGTAGCCTGCACAATGTGGAGCAATTAAATTGAACAGAAACAAACAAACAAGCAAACAAACAAATTATCCCTCAATGCTACTGGCTAGATGAAAATGATTATAATGAGTCAATATACTTGGCAATGGTCAGATGGGATTAGGGGCTTCTCAGGATGAAGAGCCAAAGTGTGACGGCCTTCTGATTGTGTTCTCTCTCACATATTCAGTTTGTTTCAGTGGGCTATAGAGAAAAGGAGTAAATCAGTGAGAACACACTCGAGCAGTCGTTGAACATTACGAACTAGTCTGAAAATCTGACCTGACCTAACAATAAATGAAGGAAAGCATCCTCATTTTCTGCAGGCAGAATGTCTATGTCTAAGACCCAGGGTCCTGGCTACAGTGGGGATGAGCCCTTACTGATGTAAGAATTTATAGTTTTCCACTTGACATTTTTTTACCCATCCTCTTCCCCTTTCCATGTGGGAGCAAATCGTTTGTATTTTCATTTCAGCCTCATTAACATGCAGCAGAATGTTCAAGTCTACATTAAGTAAATGAATTCTGAATGGGTGAATGTTGGTTCATGGTACTCTTTAAGGAAAACATACACTTTATTGGCCTATTGGCCTGCTTATTTGCATTAAACTTATGACCTCATGAACTTGGTTGTCTGTATATATTCCTAGTCAAACATATCCTGCAGTAACTTTTGTTTTTCAAACCCCTTTGAAATTGTAAACTGACAAGATGAAGGCAGGATTCTATGAATGCCGTCATTTTCAGCACTCACTTATTTTAGAAGAAAAGGAAACTTCCTTTCCTCACCTCCCACAGCCTGAAGAAAGTTTCCTTTTTGAGAACAAAATTACCATTTGTTTCAAGACTTCTCTTCAATTATAGCAATTTCCACATGTTTTGAAACTATTCTCAGCAAAAGAAAAATCAACATCATGTGCTTTTGAAACCCAGGCGGATCTGGCAGGCACAGGTTTGAAGGAATCAGGGCTGAAACTCATGTTTGGGGAGGTTTTCTGCTTTGCTCTTGGCTATTGTCCAGCTCTCTGTTAACTCAGAAGCGGAGCTGCCTGAACACGGAGCCACATTTAATTGCTCCCACACAGCTAACCCTCTTTAGGGTAAGATAGCACGTCCCGCCCCATTAGCTGAGGTTTGTCCTGTGTACTTTCTGGGCTGGCAGGCTCTGGCTGGGAGGACAATCAGGAAGTATCCATCACAATCAGCCAGCTGTGGCCTGCCAATCGGGTTCCTTGACAGGTAGCAAGCTGGATTCTTGGCTGTGAAGCATCTCTTAGCTTCGCTGTGCTCTAGGGAGGACAAGCATTGAGCCCAAGCAATTCAAAGAAGCGTAATTGTGCCTCACAGTACACAGAGAGTCACCACATCTGCTTCATATTTTTGGCTTTTAGAACTGAACTAGAACAGAGAAATAAACATACAGCTTTGAATATAGAGTAAAAACAAGCTCATGGTAACAGATGAGCATATTGTATGGAACTCAGTGAAAATTTCCTTAATGAGGGTTTCTTTAGGCAAAGTGAGAAATATTTCTGGTGTTAATCAAGGTTTTTTTTTTTTTTTTTTAAAAAGGATTTAATAGAAATATTATCTATTTAAACATCAAGGCAGCCTACCATTCCTTCTTAAACCTATTATAGTCAATTGTTGAGCTGTTGCAGCGGTGTCACATGACCTATTGCAAATATTTGGGGTGTCATCTGCACTACATTAGCTTTTCTAGTGGTAGTTATTTAAAAAAATAATTTGGATGTAGTAGGCTAAAAACATTCAAGGCTATGAATTAGAACTTCATTAACCACTTTCAGCTTTTATTTTGGTTCAAATGTAAATGCAGTCATTTGATATCTAAGTGTATATAATATGTGATGACGGTCTTTTAAAAGTGTAATCTAGCAGAAAATACATCTTAATTTGAGTGTAACACTGCTTTAAATATAATTTCAATATTCCTCAGCATCTGGCGTCTCAAAGCATGAGGTCATCTGAGGTTAAGAAAACTTTTCCTTCAAATAATAATAACAATAAGCTTCAGACAAATACCAATGAAGCAAGCTGTGGTTAGGATGACCAGATATCCTGGAGCAAAGGAGAGAAAGGGCATGTGGAGACTCACCATGCAGGACTGCTGTGCTTCAGCATGTATTTTTTCGTTGGCCAGCATAGAGACAGCACTTTTGAGATGTGTGGACAAGAACCTGACATGGAATGATTAGTTCAGCTAGCTCAGGCTTGCTGGTTCTACTCCGGTTTGTCCCCAGTCCCTGTCCTGTAATCTACAGTTAAGTATTTTCATGTTTGTTTTTCAAAGTCTGGCCCAGTAGGATATAAGTCATGTGAAGTCAGGCCTCCGGTGCATCCCCAGGCCAAGCTCCTATATGCATAGCAGAGAATTGCTGTTTAGGGAGCAGTTGCAGGTACCTGGGCCTATTCTAAATTTGGGTGTGTTGACTCATGCCCCACCCCTACCAACACTGCGAGTGGATTATTGTCACATCTACCATACAGAAGAGTGAGAAGAAGCACAGAGAAGGTGACCACTTTGCCAGAGTCAGGAAGCTATTGGGTTGGGGAGCAAAACTTAAGCTAGGTGGTCTGCCTCTCTCTAGATACTTGCTTTTCATTGTTAACTCAATTCTCGGCAAAGCAGAAATACTTTACATTAGTCAAGACTGAAAAATAACCTGATGTCAATATTAGATACTGAGGCTGACTGTTGTTATTTCCCCTTTGTTATTACTGTTATTTAATAAAAGTGTGTTGGCCACTTCTTATGCACCATTGTGATCTTAGATCACATTAGTCAAAGCTCACAGGAATCCAGTGTGTGTGTGTGTGTGTGTGTGTGTGTGTGTGTGTTTGAATGTGTTTGTACTTGAGTGTGTGTGTACTTGTGTGTATGTGTGTGCTTGTTTGTGTACATGGGTATATGTATGTGTGTGTGTGTACCTGTATGTGTATGTATGTATGTATGTATATTTGTGTACCTTTGTGCATGTGTGTACCTATGTGTATGTGTGTGTTCCTGCGTGTATATGTGCATGTACGTGTGTGTATGTGTGTGTACCTGTGTATATGTGTGTGTGCACATGTGTGTTTGTGTGTGTATCTTTGTCTCTTTATTTTAATAGATGAGGAAACTGTAATGGTTAAGTAATTTGGAGATTCATCTTGCTAACACACTCAGGACCGGAAGGAAGCATTCTCAGCTGCAAACTCATTTTTCTTTGTTGCACAGAGCTCATGTCTCTGTCCTCTGGCTACTAACGCAGTGGAAAGAGATCAGGTTGGGCAGTATGTGGTCACTCTCGGAAAGATATTGATCTCCCTGATTTTTTTCCTCATTCTGTGATGTGGGCTTTGTGAGTAGCATGGATCTGCTTTTCCCTTGCCTTGAGGGGAAGAAAGGCCACGCAGGTACTCACCTTTGTAGCTGATTTACGGTGACAGCAGTTTAGTGTAGCCCTGAAGTTATGGATTCCAAGGTCTTATGATTCTATGCTGGAAGCAGAAAGAATAAATTATTCTCTTCCCTTCTTCTGTCATTTTAAATCTGTAGGGGAATTGTGTGCTATAAAAACTTGAAACCAGCTCCTCTATTGTTAACATATGATTTTTATAGTCGGTCAGAGATTAGAAAGGGGTCTTGCACAGTTCAAGTATTATTTTTAATCAGGTACTCATAACTCGTTTTATATCAGAGACTTGATGACTATTTGTTAATTACAGCGATCACATAATCTTTCAAATGCAAATCGTCTGACTCAGGGTTCGGTTTGTTTGGAACCACTGATGATTAAAGAATGGTATAGCTTTACAGTTGTTTTACTCCCATCTGTGTGTGCCAGGCAATCACCACTTACAGATGGTCCTGATTCCGAGACAGGTTGCTACATGCAGAAAAAGTATGTTTCAGTTATCTTAATAAGATTTATTGCAGTAGTCACAGCTAAGTGCTTAAACCTTAATGATAATTGCCGCTAATCTTTCAAGAAAATGATTAGAGTTTAATAAACCTCAAGAAGGGTATTTTCCTGTGAACTTCAACAGAATTGCAAAGGTAAATTTAATGTTTATTTTCTCATCTAATAAATTGGAAGACTGTTTGCCCTTTACCGCTTTCAGAAACTGGATTTGATACACACACACACACACACACACACACACACACACACACACATACACACACACACACACACACATACACACATACACACACACACATACACATACACACATACACACACACACACACACACACACACACACACACACACACACACGGAATAGAAAGACTGATAGTTGCTATGAAAAAATAATGGGTCAAACTGAACCGAATCATTTTTGTAGACATACACTAAATTAATTTGTATTAGTTTGTGGTTTAGTTTGTCACAGGCACATGCACTTGTAATTCCATGTATTTAGAAGGTTAAGAAAGGAAGATTACGAGCTCTAGTCTAAATTGGACAGCATATCAAGACTATGCTTCTAAAATATGTTTGTACTGTGAAAATTATTATGTTAACTACTTTAATCATATAGTGCAGTGTTTAGGGGCTGGAGAGATGGCTCAGTGGTGGTTATGAACATGTTGCTCTTGAAGAGGACCTGAGTTCGATTCTCAGCACTCATATCAGGAAGTTCACAACAAGCTGTAACTCCAGTCTTAGGGCATGGACACCCGTCTGGCCTCCTCAGACACACATAAATACAGAGCATTGCTCAAAAGTCTTTCTAACAGAAATCTATACCCTGTAAACAGGGGCTCCCTGTTCTCCATTATGTTAGCCCTGGGCAACATCTGTTCTTCTTGTTGCCTTTAGGAACTTACCTACTCTTGTTGGCTTGTTTTCTTCAAAATGCATGTTTGTGCTGAGAGAGATGGCATATAGGGGGCTATTCAGTGAAAGGGATTGCACACACACACACACACACACACACACACACACACATTGGATTAGTGTCCAAACGAAGGAACCTGTGTGAAACAGTTCATTCTCTCTTGCCCTTTCACTATGTAAGCATGCAGCAAGAACATGCCACCTCTGAAGCAAAGACCATGTCCTCAGTAGACACCAAATCTGTTGGCATCTTGATCTTTTCATCCTCAAGAGCTTTGAAAAGTAAATTTCCATTGCTTATAAACTACCTAGTCTAAACTGAAAGATATCTTAGATTGGGTAGGAATGAACTAAAATACTCATGTAAGTAGAATCCGAATATATTTGCTCTTTCATGTTCTATTTAGCATAATTTCTGTTTCATTTAGCGTTTTTTTTTCTGAATCCATCTACGCATGGAATTTCATTCAGATTTGTGGCGGAATATTCCAGCAGGTGCCATGATTTGTTCATTCACTAATTTGTGGATAGGTACCTACATGGATGGAGTGAGTGCTGTGCTGCGGCCCTTAGAGACTGGGGAATATTCTCATGAACTTGCTTTCTTTGGCATCTGTTTGTGCTTTTACTTTCAGTTTGGGACATTGTGATTTCTGTTGCTGTTTAATACCCCGACAAAAAAGACTTTAGTGCAGAGAAAGTTTATTTTCACTACAATTCTGCCATCATTGCTAGGAATTCATGGTAGGAAGTCAACCAGATAGCCACATCCACAGTTTAGAGGGAGAGAGCATGAATGTATGCATACTCACTGCTTACTTCACTGTCCCCAGTCTGGTGTGGTTCAGGATGCAAACTCAGGGACTTGTGTCACCCACACTGGCCTACGTCTTCTAGTATTAGTTAACAAAATCAAGCCAGCGGCCCCCCTTCCACAGCTCCACAGGCCCACCTGATATAGACAATCCCTCATTGAAATCATCTTCCCAGATGTTTCTAGAGTGTGTCAAGTTAACAATTAAAAATAGGTACACATCAAATTTGATGATCATGTACGAAGGATGAGGTTAACTTTGGGAGGAACTGAAAACACTTTTCTACAGTGGCTGTATCATTTTACATTTTTACCACAATGACTTCAGCATTCCAGAATCTTTTTGGCAATGCATGATATTTCATTTTTTTCCCTTTGTTGCTAAACCTACCCTTAGCTTTGTAAGTTAAATCAAACATATCTTTACACTAATCATGAAAACATTGTTTTTATTTTTAATAATGTGGAAATGTCACAAAGTTATAATTTTAAAGGAGCTAAAATTGGATCATTTCATTATGTTTATTTGGCTGATCACCCTAAGAGGAAAGATTATTTTACTTCAAGGAATAACAAAAGCCCCCAAATAATGCTTCACCCTTATGCATGGCTGGAAGGTAAGGTAAATTCTATTTATGTATAAAATCCTTAAGATTAGCATGAAAATTCACAGCCACGTGAAGAGAGATACATTAATGTGGGTATGTTACAGTTCTAAAGATGTTGTGCTTGCTAATTAGGTTGAACTAGGCTGCATATGTATGTATAGGTGTATACATAGGCACACAAGTATACAAGTACATGATATATACATACCACTCCCATTGGACTTTATAAATGAGAAGATTACTGTAGAGGAGACATGGGAAAGGTAAGTGGGATTTTAAGTAGGAACACCTGAGACACCCTGCTTGGCCCTGGACCACAGGGCTGATCTTTACAAAAGATGCAGTAGCAGCATCCTGGGCATGGGTCCACAGGCACATTGGTTCCACTAGCACACACAATTTCCTTAGTAAGCCAGTACCCAACTTGACTTACTTTAGATAGAATTGTACCTTGAAAAGCTTGCTCTGGGATAAGTGCATACATTGGGTCAGGGGAAAAGATCAGGTGTTGGAGAAGGGGCTTCATAGAGGGCCCCTCAGAGGAGCAGGCCTCCTGTTTGGGGAGCGAAAATCAATGGTGCTGTGTTTTGATTGAAGATAGCTACAAACCGTGCCACAGACACATTTGAAGGTCCAATGTTTCATTTCTTGCACACAGCACTGGCCTTTTATCGCCATATAATTCCAGGGTTATGTGGCTTTGGAGCTTCTACATCAGGTTCATGTCTGAAACAGAAGTCCTTAAATTATTTACTTATAGTTTTAAGGTGAAATAACTTAGCTGTATTTTTGTTTTCAGATTCCTGCTCAACATGCTTTATAGAGCTGCTAGATAAAAAACTCATTTAAGAAAGTTGATACAGATGAAATAATACTTCTCTGAGAAATGCTATGATGCTTATTTAGTTATAAATAAATTTGTTTATTATTACATTTAATATTGGTATGAAATGTTTTATAGTAATCTGGCTAGGATACTATGAAATAGAATGAATTATGTCTGATTTTTTTAATATACCTTATATTCCAAATTGCAACGTATTTTACTGCAAACTGGAATTTGGGCCACCTATTCAAAATACAATCCCAAATAAGAGAGATCCCCTGTTAGAACAGTCAACATTCTCATTGCCCAGGGGAATTCAGTAGCCAGCATGCCTATGGAATGAAAGTCATTAGCTCTCTTCAGTGAATGAGTCATAGATGCTGACTGGAGTGAGGTTTTTTTCAAGCACTCCTTTTTTGAGTGATAGAGGGATTTTTTAAACCATTTTATATATTATTCAATACCCCTGTTGATAAATGGTATGAAAAATGATCCTGTATCAATTAAAATGAATCGAAATATTTACAATTTATACTTTCCTTCCATAGATGTGGAAGTCCTTTTGCCAAATCAATTAATTAACACATTATATGACTGTGAGGTGTGTCTTATTATCACCATTTTATGGACAAATTTACAGCTAGGGAGGTTAATTAAGCCATCACAGAGTCCAGAGGCCTGGGGTGGCAATGCAAAAATAGACTGAGCACCAACTTCAAGGCCAGGAACTCTGCTTTTAGCATGGATTTTAATCGATCTAGATGGCTTTATCTAATTCAGAAAGCACATGCAGTATTTCTGAATCACCAGACAGCAATATAATGTGGTTAAAGTAATTAATATTCTGATATCCTTTATAAGTATAAATTATTGTTATATATTCCAGCCTCAGACTGCTAAGCAGGCCAAGCTACTCTGTAGCACTGATGACTAAAGTGTAAATTGATTGGTAAGTGGGAAGTCCATCTTGTCTCCTGCTGAGGTGTCAGAGATTCCTTTGTCAGATTCCAATCTATGTAAGTGGTGCGTTTGCTCTGCTCTGCCGAATATGTTTATCTTCAATTCTTTAATGAAGACCCAATTCATTTTACACAGAAATTTCATATTCAGAACTGTACAGGGTGCCCTTGATTTTGTCAGCAAAGCCTCTGTTTCTCTTTGGAAAAGAACTGTGGAAACAAAATAGCATTAGGTGACTATCTGGAAAAGTGGTTGGCTTTATCAATATTTTAATTTATGTTATGACAGACTATTGAGAATGACATTTTATCCAAGGATATATTATTCTGGGCTAGACCACCCTGTGCTTGTTTGATGTTTCGTTTTCATTGAATATACTTAGGAAAATAAAAATACTGGCAATCTATGCCTTGTTTCATGGAAAGTTTCCCTCAACCATCGACTATGAAAGTTGTTAGGAACAGCTCATGTTCACTCCATATGCAAATACCAGTTCTCAACGTTTTAACTTATGTAAGTAAAGGGTTGTTAAGACTAAGTGTGGACTATGGAGCTAGATAGGAGACCCTGGGATGAGAACAAGAGTCATTGAGGTGGGTGTGTGGAAAGCATGAGCTGTGAGAACAGAAGGGGGCCTACTGGGGGTTGGAGGCCACGGGGGGGGGGGGGGGAGGACAAGGAGAGGCAGAAAGAAACAACAGAATGAATCTTGTTTGAAGAATCCCATAATGAAACCAAAATGTTTTGTAAGATAATAAAAACAAGTGAAAAATGAAAGTTATTATTAGAGAAGCCGAAATCTCACTCAGTTCACTTAAGTGCAAGTGCAGAGGACGGTGACAAGATGTGAGGACAAGCACTGCTCCATTTGATGGCATTTCAAATGCAAGATGGAGCTTTTCTATAGTTTATGGGTAGATGATGAGAATCCTTTTCATGACTTCATGAAGACACCTTAGAAGCAGTTCATGAGCTAAGCATTTAGGATGCACCGGCCACCTAAAAGGCTGGAGCTGAGGTAGAGGCTCAGAGTCTGGTCCTGTCACTGCCAGTTGGGGAGCTGCCCTTGCACCGTGCTATCAGTAATTTCTTTAGTCATAAAAGAGTCTTGTATTTGCTAAATGGTGATAATAAGATATAGTTCCCTGGTAGAAAAAAAGATTTTTCTGAGATTATCATTTAATATTATTTATTCTGTTAAGTGTTATAATGTATTAATCTTGATATACCAAATGCATTTTGTTTTTGTTTTTAAATGAGTCCTTTTAGCTCATAGCGTATAATGCTTTTCATAAACTGTTGGATTTGACATTGTGGTAATCTGTTGAATACTTTTGTGCTGATATTCATGAAATATCTGGTAGTTTTTTTTTAACTTTTAATGTCTTCCCATACTTTAGTTCTAATATCACATAATGAATTGAGGAGCTTTTCTTAGCTGTGAAATAAATATCTGAGAAAGTCAATATAAAGGAGAAAAGATTATCTTGTGTCATCAGGTAATAAGTTTCAGCCCCCAGTCTCTTTCTCCCTTGTTTGGAGGGCTGAGGTGAAGCAGAACTGTTCACTGCATGGTGGTCAGGAAGGACACACGGGAATAGAGAGAAGAAACAGTGAGCAGGTCCCTATAGGAGTCATACAGGGAAGCAAACCATGCAAGATGATAAGAATAAAAACCAGGCCAGATTGACTTTGTCACCCTGGATCATCAGACTTTGGGGAGTCTAATGCCAGGCCACTCATTGTCAATTGTATTGTCAAAACACAGTACAATTTGGGGAAAGGTTTCCAGGCATTCACCAGTGCAGACAGTCCAATTCCAGGTACACAGTAAAGCTTAAGGTGTGACTACATAGAAACTCCATTACAAAGTACGTGTGACCATGAGAGTGAGTTCTATGGCTAAAAGGCCTGGAATGTAGTGTGGTCTCTGACTGATAGCATAGAGGTCAGCAGGCCATGAAGTACATGTGACATCTACCCTAGGGATGGGTAATGGTTTAGGGAGTGAAGAGTCTGGGATAATCATTCTGGGAAATTTGGGTGAGGTCTGCCTCCACAAACAGCAAAAGAGTCACCAGGTCATTAACAAAATCTACTCTCAGCTTTCTAGATGGAATGCAGACATTTGAGTTTTATCTCCTCCATTGAAGAGACACCTTTGCATGATTAACATTCCTGGTTCTCTTAGTGCTTCTCTGTGAGTAAACGGACCTCTGTGCCCCCAATAGCACTGGAAGAGGAAGAGCCAAGAGATGCATGTGAAACTGTACCCAGAGGGATACCCCAACTAAACACCATCTCCTAGTTTCTAGGACCATCGCAAAATTTTGAATCCATCTCTGGACCAATCCATTAATTAGGCCAGAGGCTCCCATAAATAATAGCTGCTCTATAGTGCTACAACAGAAGACCAAGCCTTATGACACATATGTCCATGGGAGCTATTTCTTATTCAAATCTGTTGTGTTTCTATGGGGGTAAGATTTGTAAAGACTTTATTATCGGTGATTTCTTTTTCTTCTTCTGTGTTGCATGTGTGCATGGATTTCACAGGTGTTCAGGTACTCCTGTTTGTGCATTGGCATATGGCAGCAAGATGCCAATGTTGATTGCATGCCACTTGTGTGTGTGGATGTTGCTCTAGGAGGCTGACATGGGTGCTGGGAACTGCACTTAGTCCTCTGGAAGACCTGGAAGCACTCTTAGCCACTGTGACTGGGCTTGTTCATGCAGCAGTGCTAACATGTCTGTTAGCTTTGGTTGGTTTAAATTCTGATCAAATACTTTATTTCCTGGTTGAGCATTTATACAAATGTCCTATATACCAACTTGTATTAAAGTCTATTTTTTTCTGATGTATAATGGTATCTTATTTCATCCTCTGTGATAACTCTTTCAACTCTTACTACATAATATGTTTACTATGATAAAACAATTTTTAATTAAAGTCTATTTTATGTAATGTCTGTTAAATCACTTTAGCTTTCCAGGTAGTTCTATTTTGATCTGTTTAACTTATATCTTTGTTTATCTTTTCATTTTACTTATAATTTTGCCTATAAATCCAAAATATGCCCCTTATAGAAGGCATCTACTTGGATCAAGACTTCCTTTTCTCTTTTTAACTTTTTAATTGATTCTTTGTGGATTTCACATTTTGCAGCCTGATCCCACCCATCTCCCAGTCCCCTTGCTTATACCTTCTGCCATTCAACCTCCCTCCAAAACAACTTTTAAAACAAAAACCCTCCAAAACCAAAAACTAAACCAAACCAACCAACCAACCAACCAACAAAATAAAAAAACAAATAAAAATATCTCAGTGTGGAAGCTGTAGTATGGCCCAGTGAATCACAGTTCACCCTTTAGTCCACACATCTTTACTTGTAAGTATTCATTGCAATGAGTCATTGGTCTGGTTCCAGGCCTCTGGCTTCTGCCACATATCAAGGCCCTCACTGGGGCTCCTCTTGCCTATCCTGTTGTCATAGAGACCCTGAAGCTTTGGATCTACAGGTCTGGTCTTTTTAAGTGCTCCAGAAGTTCATAGATGAGGTAGGTGTTGGGATGGGATACTTCCTAGTGCTGTTCTGGGCCTGGGTTGGTCAGTCTGCCAGTTTTCTCTCATCACCCTCTGGATGAGCTATCCAGCACTTCCCCAGCTAGCTCACCCAGTGTAACAGACAGAAAGCAGCAGGGCCAGTTCTCCTGCTCTCACACCCTTGGGTCCAGCTCATCCGCACTCACACTAGAAGGGCCAGCTCTACTATTTTGCCCAGGTGAGGTGCAGGGCCAACTCTGACATTCTCATGTCACCGAAGTTGGCTCTCCCAACTATCACAGGTGGCAAGGGGGAAACATGTTTCCCTTACCCTTGCCAACTCATAGCATATGAGGGAGGAGGCGGGGGCAGCTCTCCTGCTCTCATGTCCACAGGCCCGGCTCACCTGCACCCCCACCAACAGGGTCAGCTCTAGTGTGCTGCCCAAGCAAGGGGCCAGGATTGCTGTTGTCTGTGTTGCAGCTGGTCAGGGGCAGGGCCAGTTCTCCCACTGTCCTGGCCCCAGGGCCAGCTCTCTCACCTGCCACGGGTGGCAAAGGGTGAGGGAATTTTTTTTTGCCATCACATGGCAGGCGGGGGTGGGGTCATTCTTGCTCTTATGCTTGCCCCAGCCCACTCACCTGAGCCATCACCAACAGAGTCAGCTCTTCTATGTAATGCCTAGGCAAAAGCTCCAGGGTCTGCTCTTTCAAGTGCTACAGCCAGTCAGGGACAGGACCAGCTCTCCCACTCTTGCGACCATGGGGCCAGTTTTTCCAGCCTGCAGTAGGTGAGGGGTGAGGAGCAATGTGGATATCTTCCACTTGCCCACTTCACCTCATGGCAGGCCATGGGACTACTTTTCCCACTCCTGTGTATTCAGGGCAGGTTTACCTTTATCTCTGCCAGCAGGGACAGCTCTGCTGTGCTGCTGTGAAGAGGTGCAGGACCCGCTCTCTAGAGTGGCGCAAGGTGATGGGCAGGGTCAGTTTTCCTAGTGCTGCAGCCAGTGAGGGGCAGGGCCAACTCTGTAAGACCCTATCCTCATAGCTTTAAGTGGTAACAGGAGCCACAGACATCAATACAGACCCCTGGTGTGTTTGGATGATGGACCCAGACATGGTCCTGGCCTCATCTCAGGCCTGTAGTGGCCTAGGTGACAGCACATGTTACTCAGGTCTATATGTGTCTGGTATCAGTACAGCCATCAGGCACCAATAAGACCCTGGGCATCTGCTCGGCCAAGGAGGGTAAAAGAACCCATGGACATTGACATAGACCCTGGCTGTGGTAGGACCAGGGACCCAGAGACCACCCTTGGACACAGCTCAGGACCAGGTGACACCAAGGTCCATGGCCCCAGGTAACATCATGGGCCACCCAGGTCTGTATGGCCCCACCAGCAGCATGACCCTCTAAGACCAACCTAGTCTCAGGTGTCAGCCTTTGCATATGATGATATTTTATTTGTGCTGAAATATGATTTTATTTGTATGTTAGTAAAGTTGCCTGGAGATCAGAGCTAAGAGCAAGCCATTTAGCAGAAATCTGGCAGTGGTGACACATGCCCTTAATCAGATCACATGGCAGGAAGAATCTCTGTGTGTTCAAGGACACAGCCAAGCAGTGACCCGAACCTTCAATCTCAGTACCAACCATATAGACCTGGATATCTGTATAGACAGTCAGTGACGAGGAAGTCGTGTGGTTGGGTTTAGAACCAATGAGAAGGCAGAACAGAAAGGCAATAAGAAGACAGGGCATAGGAAGAAAGTCTCTCTCTCTCTCTCAGGGGAAGGACGCATGAGTGGTAAGATAAGGTGGTCTTAGCGCTTGGCTACTGCTTGATCTCTGGGCTTTTAACTCTTTATTTGGCTCTGTGTTTCTTATTTAATAAGACCATTTAGAATTGCATCTACATCTGCATGGTCCTCAGTAGCAAGAGGAACCATGGATATCAATTCTAGCTCAGATGCAGCAGGGTCACAGACCCAGACATGGCCCCCAGCAGCAGTCTGGGTTGGAAAAGTCGCCATGGTCCTGGATGGTGGCACCAGAATCCTGGATCCGCATTATTGGTATAATTATTAAGGCCACTCCACATAGTTAAAAGGGAGGTTTATTTTATGGGGTAACTTACAAGTGAAGGGATTGTTTTCAGGGTCTGGGAGAGGTGTAGCGCAGTCCGGCAGCGTGCTCTGGAGCACTCTGCTAGGTCTACCTCCAGGAACCAAGAGAGCCAGCACATCCGGATCTTGGGTCTTCAGGGTCCTCTCTTGGCCCCACCTTATAGGCGTGACAGTTACTGGAGCCTCAATGGGGGTTGGAACTTCCAGATCAAAGCTGGAATGGCAACCCACCACACAGCATGTCCCCTGTGGGGACAAATCCTTTGGACATCAGCCTGGTCACAGGTGGTAGCCCAGATTCTGGGTGTCCACACGGTCCTCAGTGGTAACAGGAACCACGGACATCAACACAGATCCCATAACTGCATCAGGGCACTGGGCCAAGTCATGGTCCTTGAGAGCAGCCCTGGTCCAGACATAGGCACGGCCCTGGATGACAAGCTGGCCATCTACCTCAGCCAGTTCCTCACTGCCTTAGCCTCCTCAGATCAGCCTTTCTCCCGTGTCTCCACCCTGTACACTCTCATCATCCTAACAGTGCCCGATTGCCCAACTGAGGCACCTGGCAGGCTCATGCGTGAAATTCTTCCTGCTCCTAGAGACCTGGGATGGAGCTCAGCTTGTCCTCCATTGTGCGCCAGGCCTGGATCAAGAGTTTTAGTTACTTCTGTAAATTCTCTCTTTTAAGTAAAGAGGTTCATCCATTTATCTTTAATGTAATTCTTTAAAGGGTAGAGTCTACATTGACTTTATTTTTTATATGTTCTTGTATCTTTGTTCCTTTTTCTTCCATTATTGACTTCTGTGTTAAGCAACTGTTCTTTGCTGTGCCATTTTAATTTCCATGGGTATTTGGTTATATTTTTTAGTTTATTGTCACTAACTTCAATTCCAAAGAGCATATTATCTTGCTGCAAACTGGTTCAAATTCATACTAATTCAGTTAAAATAGTACAAGCATTCCATGTGATTTCATCTTCATTTCTCCCTTTGTCACTGTTATTGTAAAATTCCTTATCAATAGGTTATATAACATGAATACAGCCTACTAACCACTGCTTTATGATGCTGTCTTTTAAGTCTTAGAGAGTAACAGCTATGATTAGGATGAAACTACACTTCTATATTCACTTAAATAATTTATGAATAATTATCAGTTTTTTAAAAAAATTTCTTTATATGTAGTGTCCTTTCATTTAGTTTGAAGGACTCACTTTTGTGTTTCTTATAGGCCAGATCTGACAGAGAAGTTTTCTCACATATTGTTTATCTGGTAATATTTCAACTTCTTTTTTTTTGTTTTGTTTTGTTTTGCTTATTTAGACAGGGTCTTACTTTTTTCCCTGAGGTAGCCCCAAGGTTCTGGGCTTACACAGTTCTTTTGCCTCTGTTTCCCAAGTAGCTGGAATTACAAGCACGCGTCATAGTGCCTTCAGTTTTGAAGGACCTGTTTGACTGCAGAGAGACTTTTTGGTTGATAGTGTTTTGTCTCATTACTTTTCTCTCTGTTATTTTGATTAGGAAACTGAGTTATTAGGAACCTTCTTCCCAGATTCTCTGCTGTTATTTTCAAGTTTTTTCTTTGTTTTTGACTTTTAATATACATTTACATTGTGAAGCCTTTTAGTTTGTCATACTACAGTTTTGTTGAGTTTTGGGAAAGTGATAAAACTATTTTTTTCATCAAATTTGGGAATTTTGGGGAAATTGTTATTTCAATTTATTCTTTTGGATGTTTGAAGAACTGCTTGTCCTCATTCGTTTCTAAATTTCTATTACTCTGATTAAACAGTAATCACTGAACTACTTTCAAAGCTTGAAAATAAGGCCCATTAAAATACTACAAAAATTTTTTTAATTTTATTTTTTTATACAGATATTTGTGTTTTAATTTTACATATCAGACATGGGTTTCCCTGTCCTCCCCCCTCCTGCCCCCGCCCCTGCCTTCCCCCTCCCCCGCCCTTCCACCCCATTCCCATCTCTCCAGGACAAAGACTCCCCTGGGGATTCAGCTCAACCTGGTAGATTCAGTCCAGGCAAGTCCAGACCCCTCCTTCCAGGCTGAGCAAAATGTCCCTATGTAAGCCCAAGGTTCCAAAGAGCCAGCTCATGCACTAAGGACAGGTCTGGGTCCCACTGCCTGGGAATCTACCAAACAGTTTGAGCTATTCAATTGTCTCACTTATCCAGAGGGCCTGATCCAGTTGGGGTTTCCACAGCCTTTGGTTCATAATTCATGTGTTTCCATTAGTTTGGCTATTTGTCCCTGTGCTTTTTCCAATCTTGGTCTCAACAATTCTTGCTCATACAACCCCTTCTCTTTCTCACCAATTGGACTCCTGGAGCTCCACCTGGGGCCCGGCCGAGGATCTCTGCATCCACTTCCATCAGTTATTGGATGAGAGTTCTAGCATAACAGTTAGGGTATTTGGCCATCCAATCATCAGACTAGGTCAGTTCAGGCTTTCTCTTGACCATTGCCAGTAGTCTACAGTGGAGGTATCATTGTGGATTTCTGGGGGCCTCTATAGCATTTTGCTTCTTCCTGTTCTCATGTGGTCTTCATTTATTATGGTCTGTTATTCCTTGTTCTCCCTTTCTGTTCTTGATTCAGCTGGGATCTCCTGCTCCCCTAAGCTCTCTTTCCCTCGAAACTTGCCTTTCATTACCCCCACTCACGTCCAGGTTGTTCATGTAGATCTCATCCATTTCTCTGTCATTGGGCAATCCCTGTGTCTTTCTTAGGGTCCTGTTTTCTAGGTAGCCTCTCTGGAGTTGTGTAGCAGTCTAGTCATCTTTGTTTTACATCTAGTATCCTCCTATGAGTGAGTACATACCATGTTTGTCTTTTTGAGTCTGGGTTACCTCACTCAGGATGATTTTTTTCTAGATCCATCCATTTGCCTACAAACAAAAGTTTTAAAAAAAAATAAAATTAAAAAAAAAATAAAAGAAAAATAAAACATTTAGAGGATGTTACATGGTGATACTTGAAATTAAAATAACTTGGTAACCTTCAAAATAAAATTAACCATAAAATCCACATTGCAAAATACTGAAGATAATTAAGTTCTCACAGTGCATTCTTGGTATGTTATAACTAAAAGCTACAAAGAATTATAAACATTAAAAATAATATCTTGTTGAAAACTACTACAAAATAACTGCTATTGTCATAATTTACCTTTTCTTCCTATTGTAACTTATTGTTTGAGAATTACATATATGTATATGACATGTTTTGATCAAGACGTCGTTCACGTTTTCTCAAATATGTTATTGAAGCCTCATGAACATTTCACTTATTGGACTTTCTAGCTTCACAATTTTTATTTATTTCCATCTACTCTACATCCCTGTATTTATGGCCTGTCTGGAAGACAGCATTCTCATGCTTTCCTTTAGGTTCTTTGGATGTCACTTATTACAGCCCTTCAAATACCATTTAAGGGAGTTAATATTTCTATCTTTCAAGGTAGCCCGGTGTATCACCTTTCTTGGCAACAATTTCAATCAGCTGTGTTTCTCTCATTTTGCATGCCATAATTTCTTACTTTCTTATATGCAATGTTTTTGGTGTAAAAGCAAATGTTTGATGTAGTGCCTCAAAAATAGGACACTTCCTGGGCTTTATTGGTATTTGCTTAATGACCTGTCTTAACTAATTTGTAAACAATGTGTTGATTGTCACGGGTAATCATTAAATCTATGTTCAGTTAAGTTTGTGATTACCTAATTATTTTATAGATGTTACCTCAGATTCTGGGAGCTAATATGTGTTTCAGGAGGTTTGAGTGTTTTCAGGGTATAGCACTTACACTCAGTTAACCAGCTGACAGTTCTGGTTGAGCCATTTTTTCTACTTCTGCAATGTCCTTCTCAAGTCCATGGAGCCTGTGTCTCCCTGGTGAGGTTCCTAGATTCCCAGGAGCATGTCAGAACTTGATGTCTCGTTCTCCAGATCTTCCTTTTAAGCATTTTCAAAATGTTTGTTACAACTGTTATTGTCTGGCTCAGGCAACTAAGATGTTCAACAATTGGCTGTAATTGTTTTCAGTAGACATTCCTGAGATATCTGTTGTTGGCATGGACAAGTTTTATGAGCTAGTCACATAAGACAGCTTTGGTAGTAGAGTCTTCCAGGGAACTGCCAGACAAGTCAAACAATAGCGATATTCCTGGGAATGTAAGTCTGAAAAAGCTCCAGTCTCTCTCTCTCTTTTTTCCCCCTATTGACTAAAAGGCTGCTTATTTTTTCCATGATTTCTGGTATTTTGTTTGTAAGGCTGCCTTAGATCTGCAGAAGATTGCTTGAAAATAAGGCAAATTAAAAACTACAAAATAACTTGCCAAAATTTACCTTTCTTTTATAATGTATTGTTTGATCATTTCATATATGTATACAGTGTGTTTTGATCAAATTGGTGACTCCTTTCTTCCTCCCATTCCTTCCATTACACCTATAACACTTTCATCTCTCAATTTTATGTATTCTTTTTAAACCCACTTAGTGCTCTTAGTAGGTTTGTGGATATATGGCTATCTACTGGAACAGGAGTAGCCTGTTCGTGACAGCATCCTTGAAGAAAACTGGCATGCTATGTCCCCATCCACCATCAATGAAGTGCCAATAGCTCTTCAGTTAGTGGTATAACCTCAAGAGCTTCCCCTACTCATCCTGGAACACTGACTGTCTTAATCATGTACATGTTTTATTCATGTGGTCCCATCCAGTGAGAGTTCATGTATGCACTGTCCCTGTCATGGCCTGAAAACACTGTTTCATAAGACTACTGAAAATTTACCTTTCAAAAAACTAATAAACCTTAATTTCTATAGAGTGTGGTTTCTAACATTTTGAATGTTGAACTTGAAACTAAAGTTCGGACAATGCCCTTTCTGTTCAGGTCTTCAACTGTCTCGATGAGGTTCGCTTAGATGAGACCAGTTAGATTACTGGTGTTAATTTTATATAAAAACACTCCTGGATAAAAGTACCCAGACTAATGTTTGACCAAGTATATAGGTGTCCTTGTTCAAACACAAAATAAACCATCCATACTATAGCATTTACTTAACTAGGATTCCAGTCAGGCAGTACTAATGATCTGGCACAAACTCAACATTGACTTCTTACATGACAATGTACCAAAGTGTTAAGAAGTGCTGAGCCCTGATAATCATTTCCTGTGACAAGAAAAAGAATTGTGATGCTTAGCTAAGCCCAAGTGATATGTCCAAAGTACTGCAATGCATTAGAGGAAAGATAATAATAACATATTCTGCTTTAATTAAAACAAACCATTTGTAATTAATCTGAAAAAGAAGACATTCGAAGGGAGTAGCATGCAACTTTTTGAGTACAGGCAACATATTCTAAGGCCTCTGTTATCTCAAGCGTATGTGTTGTCATTTATTACTAAGGTATACTTCATGTGGAATTTATATAATACATCAATGTTTATTAGCAGCCCAAATTTCTCTAACTAGAACTGTACATAAGTAATGTTTCATTTCAATAGTATCATAATTTTGGGTGGCATGTTCCGTTAATACTATAATTCATTAAATTTGTCCTTAATAATACAAGTGCCATGTGACAGCATTACATTTGTAGCCCTAGGGCCTTTAAAGGGGAATGCAAGCTTCTGCTGAATTTTTGAAATTTATTAGATGTATTTGTAGTGCTGTATTGGATGCATAGATTAGGAAGAAATGTGTTTTTATGGCTTCCTATAGCCTTAAATCTATCTATGAATTAACATAGAAAAAATTTAATATCCCAAGGGTTTCTTGGTTTCTTTTAATCTTTGAATAGTTAAAAAAATTAAGATGTAAGTGAGGTTAAACTGATGTAGATTCTATCAGATAAATTAGCTCTTTAATTGTATAAAATCAGTTATTTTTTCAGATTATTATTATTATTATTATTATTAATCTATTTGATAATGATTAGCTGTAATGGAAAGAAATGACTTCCAAATTAATGATCAAGAGGAAGAGGCTGCCAGAAGGATGGGAAAGAACCACAGAGTCGCTCTCGGTCCACAAAGCCTCATGGAGGGCTGGGTTTGGAACTTGTGAGCTGTACCTCTCATCCCTATTTCCTCCCTGTTGGAATGAGGACAGTTTCTCCATTCTAGCTTACCACTGTACTCTGGAAATCTTGTTCTTTTGTATCAGTTTAGGCTTTACAGGTTCACAAATGCAGGCGAATTTTATGTGAAGAAAGACTATGCCCAGAGCATTGATCACGCTTGATTTTCATGATTTAGATTATCTAATTTGGAACATTTATGCTTACCTTTAGATGGGATATGGACTCAGGGTTAGAATGGATTCAAGCTTTTGAGTCTTTGAAGAAGAAGCAAATGTATTTTGCATGTAGAATGGGTGTTTGTTTTAGTTGGCAACAGCTAGATGTTACTGGCTTAAATAGCATCTTTCCAAAATTCCTATCTACTCATAACCTTATAATATAACAAATGTAATTAGTTAAAGTGACAGTATATTGGATTAGGGTAGATCCTAAATCCATTGAGTGGTGTCTTTATAAAAAATACACATGGAGTGTGGTGGTTTGAATAAAATTGGCCCCTTAGGCTCATGTAATTGAATGCTTGGACCCCAGATAATGGAACTATTTGGAAAGGATTAGGATGTGTGGGTTTGATGGAGTAAGTGTGTCACCGGGCATGAGTTTTGAGGTTTCAAAGTAACCTGCTAGGCCCAGTTTCTCTCTGTGTGTCTGAAACTTGAAGAACAGATGCGAGTTCCGTGCTACTTTCCCAGTACCATGCTTGCCTGTCTGTATGCTGTGCATCCTCTACCATGAAGATAGAGCTCTCTGAAACTGTGAGCAAGCCCCCAATTAAAGACTTTGTTTTCTAAGTTGCATTGGTCATGGTGTCTCCTCAATATTGTAGAGCAGTAAATAAGACTCAGAAGAACAAACTTAGACGCCACACACATACAGACACACACATAGACAGACACAGGCAGACAGACAGACAGACACACTCACACACAAGAGTGCCATGTGCAAGTAGAAGCAGGGCTGGTGTGATGCATTTAAAACAAGGGATGTCAAGATATACTGGCAACAAGCAGCATCTGGAAGAAGCAAGGAAAGACCCTCCCTGTTGTGAACTGTGATGCATTTTGGTGCTTGACACTGCAGTCTGATCACTTGATCTTGATTCTAAAATCCACATCAAAAGGTGGAAGC
Organism: Onychomys torridus; assembly: GCF_903995425.1. Taxonomy (NCBI): domain Eukaryota; kingdom Metazoa; phylum Chordata; class Mammalia; order Rodentia; family Cricetidae; genus Onychomys; species Onychomys torridus. The sequence goes on along the minus strand of NC_050457.1, from coordinate 5,376,159 downwards.
CAAGAATGTCTCCAGAAAGTTGTCTTCCATCCTGTACAAGTGCACAATACACAATAAAATAATAAATAAATAAAATTTCCAAAGGAAAAACAGTATATATGTGAAAGAGACACATGTCACTGATGCCTCCCATAGGAAGAAACTGCAACAGAACAGATATGGTTAAAAGCTTCCCTTCTTATATGAAATAAAGTCCACAGGTTTATTAAGTAGAGATAAGCACATGCTTTAGACATAAGTGTGAGTGTTTTACTAACAACACTATGAAGCTAACCAGCAGAAGCTAATTTCTAGAGAGCTCATCTTTCTTTTCTGCTTGGCGATTTACCTCTAAAGACATCTGAGACAAGATTTCATTTGCAATGTTTCCTTTCAGTTCTAATTTAGATAGCAACCTCACAATTGGCTGGCTCCCCAGTGCTCTTTCAAAGATCTTATTGCAGTGTAGACATTTGTGTCTGTGCTTCCACTCTGTACATGATTATTAATCCCAAAGAAGGTCACTGAAGTATAAGGCAGGCTTTCCCACCTTTCCCTAATTGCTGTTTCTTGAAAATAACTACTCCAGCAGTATAGCTGGCATACAATAAACTCATTTATTTTAAGAATACCATTTGATGAGTCTTGACATATGTGTACTCCCATTGGTGTGGACTTTTCTCATGACAGGAGATTGGACATCCCAACCACTTCCAAATGCTTCCTCATATAGATGGGCTAGATTTAAATGAAACTTGTGTAAAGAGGTTGATTCTAGAGAACATTCTTGTCAAAAATGTCAGTGGGTGGGTGGATATGTTTGAAATTTGTAGCAGCCAAGTCAGAAGCACCAGGTGGGATCCACGACTCATTCTGTCCTGTTGAATCTTCTCCCTGTACCATATCTATTAAAGCAATCATTGCTTGGATTGGATGTCAACCATAGGGAATTTGAAGCTCACAAAGAATAAAAGCCAATGCTGTAGTTCATTAATTCTACATTGCATATTTTTGTTTCCATTTTTGTTCCCTGAAGTGAGGATGCATCTTGCAATCAATGGTGTGCCATAATATAATTAGCATTTTGCCTTTCAATAGTTTATAAAGTGGAATACTAACTTTGACTCATAGTCCAATTATCTACATTCAATAAATTCGAAACATGATGGCTTTTATATTTCTATATTTTCCAGTTCCTTCCTCAGCCATTCCTGGTATACTATTATTAGTCAGTTTTCTAGGGTTTTTATCATTGGGTGCAGTGACAGTCTGTTGGAAAGACAGAAAAATTATAGAACCATTTGATGTTAAAGTATATACCTATGAGATTATTGTTTCCAAAAGGAAATTAAAATCATATTTGAAATTCTTTCAATTGTTATATATTTAAAGATGTACACATTTCCAGGCACTCTAACCAAAGGTGGGACAGGAGAACATGAAAAGCAAATATTTTAAAAGCTTAGTCCAGATCAACTGTAAAATCAGTAGCTTTACCTCACTGCTATTATTCAGTGGGTATGTTTGTGGAGGCTGCTTGTTAGGGTGTACTGGTTTGTTGCCTGGCAAGTGCTATGGACTTGTAATTATAAGGAAATGCTGACAGGAAGGAAATGACATTAATCACATGGCTGGCAGTTTAGGCAATTACAAGATAGACTATACTGTGTTGGATCAATCAAGACAACTTCTGGCTTGATCTTTGGGCCAGACACTTGCTTTTGTTGAGCACTAGGAACAAATACACTTCTCAGGAGCAGAGTGTTGTTAATCAAGCATTTCGTACTAAGTTATCAATGGCCATTGAGAAGTACAAATGTCAAATGGACTGAACCATTCATGTTGGTTGGTCAAATGGACATTACAATTCATGATAATGAGCACATCATCTCATTTTAAGCTAGGCTGTGTGACAAAGTATAATCAGAAGCCAATCGACAAGGATGGAATTGCTTCAAGTCAATTGAGTGGGTCAGAGCACTCTCCCCACATGCCGTGTAGCTCAAAACCAACCTCCTGTGTCTGTGCTTCTCCTCCTGTGCTCCACAGTTGGCTGTTGATGTGCGCTCTCTTTTCTTAGTCGTTTTTATGTTTCTGTGTAATTGGTTATGTTTCAAGTTGACACAGTTGTCATCACATGCCTCTCTGAATTGGTATTTTTGTATCCAAACTCTGAGATGGTATATTGGAGACACTACCTTGGTTCACCCTTGAACTTCCGTAGTCCTTTCTTTTTCCACTCTATATGGGAAATTATGTAGCCTTGAGGTTTATATACACTCAAAATTTCAATTATTTGTCTTTCAATCATGATCTGATTTTTAAAACACTATTATTGCTCTCATGTACCCCCACAAAGAGAGCATGTTTGCTGAGTATTTTAGAACCCTCAACAGGTTTGGAGGCAAACCATGTGAAAAAAAAGTCTAAGATTTAAGGTCAAAAGCCACTTGCTTAAGTTTCCTTGGAGGAAATTTTCACACTTCTGGCACAATCAGACTTGAATTCAGAATGGGGTGGAAGCATCGAGTCCTTTTTGAATATCCATGTTTCCCCTATTACAGAATTATTAGTCTCTTTTGCTTCCTTTTTGTTTCAGTGTTTTCTTTTATCAATAGTGGAAAATGATTCTCAATTCATGCAAATGACTATTACTATACAGATAAATGTAGCTGACATTCACTGAATGCTAATTTTATTATTCAGATTTAACATGTGCATAAATTTAGTTGTGTTGTTCAAGTCTCTTTGGCTGATTGTTATGAAATGAATAGCTCCGAAGCTGAAGTAATTCTTTACTAACTTTGTTTTTACACTTCTTTATAAATATACCTATGAAGATTATCTCCATTTCCTATTTCTCACAAAGGAAGAATTATAAGTAGAAAGTTAACAATGGAAAGGATTTGAGTTCATTTCCATGAAATTATTGTTAAGCAGCAAATTATTATACAGTATTATAATGTTGAGATTGTATGCAGTATGTAATAATTATGTTGTTAGTCTTTAAATTTTCTGTTATTGGTCAAAATTGTTAACTTCTAAGAGGAACCTTGGAGGAACACTAAGCTCAGGTAGGTGGGATAAGGGCAGAGCAGAGGGATCTTACTGTGAAATAATAGGTGGTAGGAAGTAGGCAGCCACTTGCCAAACAGTGCGTCCTCTTGTAGTCACAGATGTCAACCTCATTTCTGGTTTCTCTCGCATTCAGGTATAATTGTGTCCTAGAGATCCTGCTATAGTCATGTGAACACGAGTGATGTAGGTTTTGCTTGTTGAACTTGATTTATATTTCCCCATTTTTTTTTTTCTTTCACCAGCTTGGCCTAATTGGGCCCAGTGGCCTCAGAGTGCTTATATTAGGAAACAGAGTCATAGAAGAGAAGACTCTATACTCTTGGAATTGGTACTTAGATAAACATCCCTTGCCACTCCGAAAAAGGGTAACTTGGATGGCTTTTTTGTTGCTAGACGGTAATATTTTATTTGTTTTTCAGCTCATAGAAAAAGGTGTTCTCTTATCTTTTACAGTATTTTAAGAACCAAGATACAATTGCTGTTAAAAACACTACTTGTTCGGGGCCAGGGAGCTGGCTCAGCAGGTAAAGGTACTTGCTGCCAAACCGGATAACCAAAGTTTGACCCATGTGTTGGAAGAAGAGAACTGAGTCATGCAAGTTATCCTCACATGTGCTCTGGCATAAGCACACAGACACACACCACACACACACACAAAACGAAAAATAAAGACACTTAAGAAGTCTTGGTTGTTCAGTTCTTAAATGCAGAAATGTCTTGTGGGTCCATTCTTTTCAAACTTTTGAAGTAGAGTCTTGCTGTGCAGAACTGCTTAGGCTCGAACTCACAAGTCTACTACCTCCTCCCCTGACATCCTCCCCGACATCCTCCCCAACACACTGGAGTTTGTGCACCATGCCTCTTGGACAAGTTCCATGGATTTTTGGAAGTCTTATTTATTTACCTCCCTACTCCATGTGTGTGTGTGTGTGTGTGTGTGTGTGTGTGTGTGTGTATTTGCTTGTGCATATGGAAGTCATGGGACAACCTCAGACACCACTCTTTGCCCTCCATCTTGTGTGAGACAGGGTCTCTTCTTGTTTGCCACTGTGAACACCCTAATAGAGGCCTGTGAGCTTCTGTGGTTGCTACTTTGTTCACTTCACATTGAAGCACAATGTCACAGGGTTATAGACACACATGACTATATCTGGTTTTATGTGGTTCTGGGGGACATGCATTCAGGTCTTCATGATTATATGATAAGTCCATTGAGTCATCTCCCCAGCCCTCAAATCTTCAGCTTCTATAAACACAGCTATCTATAGATTATAGTACAGAAAAGCTGGTTGCTTCTTAAATTGTGGCCTAGAGCTAGGGATGTAGGCCAAGTGGGGATACAAGAGCATGCATGCAATAATATATTCTTAGCTTTAGTACATGTTTGAAATCATAAGTAATCTACAATGACAGCTTGTTTGTTAGTCCATGTAGTGTATAACTTTATTTTTAGAGTAAAATTTTTCCAAACTGTAAGCCCTAGTACACAGCCAAATCAGAATTCTCCAATGTCATATGCTCCTGAGAATGGCTCCTGGAGCTGTAGCATATGTAACACATGTAGACATAGCTCATTTAAAAGAGCTTGTAAGACAAAGTCTTTTACTGCACTCTCTAGGATCTTCCTGAACTGTCAGGAGCTCTGGGATTATAGATGCAGGCCACCACACTTGTCCTCTGCTCTGAGATTGATCTTCCCACTTCCCAGATACAGTAGACCATGCCCTCCTCTATGAAGGCAGGGGTCTATGCAACTCAGTGGCATCATCCATAGCCACTCACTCCCTACAAAAGTATTCAGTGGTGTCAATGCTTCACTCAACAATATTTTATGGACACCCAGGGAAAAGTTATCTATTGAATACCCAGGGTCCTGGGGATTTCTCTAGGTCAGTGTGGGATATCTGAGAGAGAAAAAAAAATCTATGTACACTATGTTCTTATGTCTGTTAACTTTATTCCTCTAAGAGAAAATTCTACCAATACAACTATAGCTCCGTCAGGCATTCAGGATGAGAATAAATAGATACACCAAGCTCTTTATCCATCTACTTTATTTCTCTGGGATGAAATCCAGTCTACATAACTTCAGTTCCATCCAGTTTCTTAGCTCATAGTCCTGCTAAGGACTAAACTCCTATGCTTCCAGTCTCATCTTCATCCTCTGTTTACTCATTCTCCATGTCCACTACTCTCTACTTCTGGCACTCAAAAAACTCTACCCGAGATCTGCTTACCCTCTATGGAACCTCTGTCTTCCTCTCTTCTCCCTCACCATGCTGTTCCATCTGTCTCTACAGAAAATGCCTGTCTCTTCTCCCAGGCCACTTGGTTCTCTGCCTCCTCAGGAATGTTCCTCCACCCTACCTTTCACCTTGATATGCAAAACCTCTTTTGTTCTCAGTCAGTTGCTCTGGAGAGCCTCTGGAGATGGTCTGAGCTTCATTTGCACAAGAAACAAAGCTATGCTTCTCCTGCCAGCTTGTCTTTGCCTACATGACCTCATCCAAGTACTGGCTCCAGCTGGGAAGTTCAGCAGCTCTGGGAGCTGAACTGTTAGCCAAATGGTCTGGAAATATTTTGGCATGCAAGAATTTCATAGCAGAAGACAGCTGAAATATTAAGAACTGGATAGTACCAAGTATTCATAATAAATGGCTTGGCTTTTGACAGACCCTTGGCTGGTCAAACAAGTGAAGAATACCTCTTGCAGGCCGCAAGAATATATTATAGAGATTCACTTGTTTGCGGGGTAATGTACATGTGCATCCCACATGATAGATTTGCTCCAACAGTTCTCTAAGTTTTTGAACTTTTTCATGCCAGAGACATTCTTGCTTAGTTTGGATTTTATGCAAAAGAAGAGTGAACTTCTGTTTTGCTTGATGCATCACACTTCTGGGTGATGCTATTGCAGTTTATTGCTGCTGTCTCAACTGACACCAGTTCTCAATGAGTCTTCCTTAGTTCTTTGTATATTGGCTCTACTTCATCCAAACTATATGTGGTCTTAAAAATACCACAATATGGAGTTGAAAAAAAAATGGCTCAGTTCTTTTAGAGGTCTTGGGCTTGGTTCCCAGGACCTACATGGCAAGTTATAACTTCATCTAACTCTAGTTCCAGGGGGTTTTATACCATTCTTTGGCATCATTGGACTCCTGCATGCATACGTATATAAAGTTATGTAGGCACAAACACATTCACACAAAATAATAAATAAATAAAATTAAAAAGACTATGACACTTTGAAGAGTTATTCTCAGAGGTCATTACTTCAGTAACACATACAACTCTTGTTAGTATGAATCTTCTCTTAGCAACCAACCACATGAAATCAAGAAATATTGTAGGGTACAGGTGTGATGAGGAAGCAATCTCAAAAGCAGGGGAGAAGAGACTTTAACTGGGAAGGAAGGAAGGAAGGAAGGAAGGAGAGGTGATAGAGGGGTAAATAACACTAAGGATGTTTGAGAAAAAACCATAGGGAGGCATATTACTTTATGTTCACCTAAAATTAATTACACACAATATGCATACAAATGTGATAAATATATTTATAAAATTCAGTTATATCACATGGAATTACAATGTTCTCCCACACCAGGAGCCATCAACTATCTAACAAAACCCCCAGTGTCGTGCACGGAAACTGTTTTGAGGGAAGTCTAAGAGTCTTTCTAAACAACATAGGCTGTTGCTGTTGCCCTTGTTTGTCTCCAATTAACTGAAGGGAAGACCCTAGTGTTGAAGACACCAAGTATTTTGGGCACAGTTTTAGAGGAATTGAGTTGGATCTGACCGGGAAGCCTCCTCCTTGAGTCCCGGCTCTCACAGAACAAGAAGGAGCTATGTAAGCTGCCAAAGCAGAAAGGTAAAAAAAAAAGTCTTACCCAGCTTTAACGCATTTGAATCATAATGAAATTCAAACTAGTCAAGATACCTTGAAAGGTGCAATAGTAGCACTTATATCCTTATGGTAACTGGTAGTTGTTTAGTTGGATTCAAGGCCTTCTCAATATGAGAAAATGCATGTATGGTACTGTATACTTGACCCACTAGTTACGGCCAAGCAAACTACTGTTTCGCCTATCCAGAGGGCCTAGTCCAGTACCATGGGGCTTCTCAGCTATTGGTCCACAGTTCATATATTTCCACTAGTTTGGCTGGCCATCTCTGTACATTTTCCCATCATGATCTGCCAGGGACCAGCCTCAGCAGTTTCAGGGGTCCGACGGACGGGATTCCTGGAAGGTGCAGTAACTACTCAGAGACGTGCAAGCTGACAGGTCACTTTGGGCTTCTGCTTTTGTCGTGGTACTCTCAGCCTTTATTATCATAAGCAAGGGGAAATCACCCAACACAGAATGTTCTCATGATTTCAAAGGTTATTCTTAGAAAATCACCAATATATTCTTCATCATCTTTTACTGAACACAGGAACTATCCCAGACTTACACCAAAGCAAGCATAATCTGTTTTTATTATTAATGGTTATACAGTCTTCTAAGCACTTGACCCAAAGACTACCAACATGCAATTTCGCAAAAAAGGGTAAAAATAAGAACAGTGGTCAGTGTCCAGACACTCATTTCCTCCTCACACAGCCTGCTCCAACCTCAAGACCCCTGCAGGTGCCTAATTTACTCTTCAGCCCTCTGCAAACACCAAGCCCCATAACTGGTAGGCTACAATGACCTCAGACAAGAAATCTGTCCCTGCAAGTCAGCAACTTCTGTCCTTCTATATCCCAACAATTCCAAGGAAGACCTGATCCAATTTTCACCTTTTCTGGCAGCTCTTCTTAATCTAGGAACCCAATAAAACTTGTAGCAATCATTCCATCAATTGCCGCATTGTCTCTACACTCCTTCAGGAGGAATCAAAAATATCTGGATTAAAGTTGCCATCTCCCTTTCTTGTTGGAGGCCACTATTCTCCTCCTATTCTAGGTTCCCACACTTTTAGTTTGTCATCCCATCTATATGTTACTCCATCCACAGTCTTTAGCCAATACCCCTTAGGGTCTCAAGTTTTACACAATGTCCTTGGAATATCCTCAGAAACTGAATTATTGATCATAGCCAACTTGAGTCCAGTGTGTTGATATACATCATACCAAGTGCTATTGTTGACCACACATTCAGTACAGTTTATCCAAGGCTGAAAAGTTTCCCCAGGCTGCAGGTTCTTTCCCATGAACTGCATAACTACCTTAACCCCAGCCTGGGTGATCATCTCTGTATAATCTCCTGTGAAATTTACTTCACTCCTTTCCTGTATCACAGAAATCACCATTGATCTAGGAACACAGAAATGAAGATCAGATAGAGGGAAAAGACTAGTATTCCAAGAAGTATTTATATGGAGGAGAACATGACATGAGCACACCATAAATCATGACTTTGGGACATGTAGGCATTTCTGCCTTGGCCCTCTAGAGGCATGCTAAGCAGGCACGCTATGCACCGAGGGTTGATGGTCCACAATCTTAGGTCCCCTTTTCTTCAATCTCTGTTGGCATCATGTGAGTCATCTTATATGCCATCCCCGGCAAGGATCTCTATGTCCCTTGCTCATAGAATCCCTCCTTTCTCTCATCGATTGGACTCCTGGAGCTCAGCCTTGCACCTGTCCCTGAATCTCTGCATCTGCTTCCTTCAGTCACTGGATGAGGGCTCTATGATGACAGTTGGGGTATTCAGCCAACTGATCACCAGAGTAGGCCAGTTCAGGCACCCTCTCGACTGCTGCTAGTAATCTAAGGTGGGGTCGTCCTTGTGGATTCCTGGGAACTTCCCGAGCACCTTGCTTCTCCCTATTCCCATGATGTTTTCATTTATCATGGTATCTTTTTCCTTGCTTTCCCATTCTGTACCTGTTCTAGCTCGAACCTCCCATGTTCCTATGTTCTCATCCCCCATCCCTTGCCCTCCCTTACTACCCCTTACCTCCAGTTTGCTTATAAAGATCTCATCTATTACTTCTTCACTGGGCAATCCATTTATCCCTCTGAGGGTTCTCCCTGCTAGCTAGCCTCCCTGGAACTGTGGGTTGCAGTCTGGTTATCCTTTGCTTTACATCTGAGTCTGGATTACATTACTCAGGATATTTTCTAGTTCCATCCATTTGCCTGCAAATTTCATGATGTACCCAGACTCAGAAGGACAAACACGGTATGTACTCACTCATAGGAGGATACTAGATGTAAAACAAAGATGACTAGACTGCTACACAACTCCAGGGAGGCTACTTAGAAAACAGGACCCTAGAAAAGACCCAAGGATCACCCAATGACAGAGAAATGGATGAGATCTACATGAACAACCTGGACGACAGTGGGAGTAATGAAGGACAAGATTTGAGGGAAAGAAAGCTTAGGGGAGCGGGAGATCCCAGGTGGATCAAGAAGAGAAAGGGAGAATGAGGAATAACAGACCATGATAATAAATGAAGACCACATGAGAACAGGAATAGGCAGAGGTCCCCAGAAATCCACAATGATATATCCTCTGTAGTCTGCTGGCAATGGTCGAGAGAAAGCCTGATCTGACCTAGTCTGGTGATCAGATGGCCAAACACCCTAACAGTAGTCTTGGAACTCTCATCCAATAACTGATGGAAGTGGATGCAGAGATCCTCAGCCAGGCCCCAGATGGAGCTCCAGGTGTCCAACTGTCGAGAAAGAGGAGGGTCTGCAAGAGTGTGAATTGTTGAATCCAAGATTGGAAAAAGCACAGGGACAAAGAGCCAAACGAATAGAAGCACATGAATTATGAACCAAAGGCTGTGGAGCCCCCAGCTGGATCAGGCCTTCTGGATAAGTGAGACAATTGAATAACTTGATCTGTTTGGGAGGCACCCCGTCTGTGGGACCAGGATCTGTCCTTAGTGCATGAGCTGGCTGTTTGAAACCTTGGGCTTACACAGGGATACTTTGCTCAGTCTGGAAGGGTGACAGGACCTGCCTGTACTGAATCCACCAGGTTTAAATGAATCCCCAGGGGTGCCTTGATTCTGGAGGACATGGGAATGGAGGGAAGGGGTTGGGGGAAAGGTGTGGGTGGGGCGGGAGGGGGGAGGACAGGGGAACCCATGGCTGATGTATAAAATTTAAAACACATAATAATAAAGAAAAAATATAAAAACAAACAAACAAACAAACAAACAACCAAAAAAAATCATGATGTCATCGTTTTTCTCTGCTGAGTAGTATTCCATTGTGTATATGTACCACATTTTCTTAATCCATTTTTCAGTTGAGGGGCATCCAGATTCTGGCTACTACAAATAATGTTACTATGAACATAGTTGAGCATGTGTCCTTGTGGTATGATTGAGAATTCCTTGTGTATATGCCCAAGAGTGGTATAGCTGGGTCTTGAGGAAGATTGATTCTCAGTTTTCTGAGAAACTGCCATACTGATTTCTAAAGTGGTTGTACAAGTTTGCACTCTCACCAACAGTGTAGCAATGTTCCCCTTGCTCCACATCCTCTCCAACATACGCTGTCTTCAGTTTTTTTTGATCTTAGCCATTCTGACAGGTGTAAAATGGTATCTCAGAGTTTTTTTGATTTTCATTTCTCTGATGATTAAGGATGTTGACCAATCCCTCAAAAGTCTCTTGGCCATCTGAGATTCTTCTGTTGAGAACTCTCTGTTTATCTCTGTAGCCCATTTTTAAATTGGATTGTTAGGTATTTTGATGTCTAGTTTCTTGAGTTCTTTATATATTTTGGAGATCAGCCCTCTGTCAGATGTGGGGTTGGTAAAGATCTTTTTCCATTCTGTAGGCAGTCTTTTTGTCTTATTGATTTTGTCCTTTGCCTTACAAAAGCTTCTCAGTTTCAAGAGGTCCCATTTATTAATTGTTGTTCTTAGTGTCTGTGCTACTGGTGATATATTTAGAAAGTGGTCTCTTGTGCCAATGCGCTCAAGACTACTTCCTATTTTTTCTTCTATCAAGTTCAGTATAACTGGATTTATGTTGAAGTTTTTGATCCACTTGGACTTCAGTTTTGTGCATGGTGACAGATATGGATCTATTTGCAATCTTCTACATGGTAACATCCACTTATGCCAGAACCATTTGTTGAAGACGCTTTCTTTTTTCCATTGTACAGTTTTGGCTTCTTTGTCAAAAATCAGGTGTTCATATGAGTGCAGATTAATGCCAGAATATTCAATTCAATTCCATTGGTCCACATGTTGGTTTTTATTCCAGTACCAAGCTGTTTTTATTACTATAGCTCTACAGTAGAGCTTGAGGTCAGGGATTGTGATGCCTCTAGATGTTGCTTTATTGTACAGGATTTTTTTTTTTAAGCTCTCCTGGTTTTTTTGTTTTTCCATGTGAAGTTGAGTATTGTTCTTTCCAAGTCTGTAAAGAATTGTTTTGGATTTTGATGGGGATTGCATTGAATATGCAGATTTTTTTTTTTAGTAAGATTGCCATTTTTACTATGTTAATCCTTCCTATCCATGACCATGGGAGATCTTTCCATTTTCTGATATCTTCTTTACTATCTTTTTTCAGCAACTTGAAGTTCTTATCATATAAGTCCTTCACTTGTTTAGTTAGAGTTACCCCAAGGTATTTTATATTATCTGTGGCTATTGTAAAGGGTAATGTTTCTCTGATTCCTTTCTCAGCCCTTTTGTCATTTGTATACAGTAGGGCTACTGATTTTTTTGAGTTAATCATGTATCCTGTCACATTACTGAAGGAGTTTATCAGTTGTTCCCTGGTAGAATTTTTGGGGTCATGTATGTATACTATCATATCATCTGCAAATAGTGAAAGTTTGACTTCTACCTTTCTGATTTCTATCCCTTTGATCTCCTTTTGTTGTCTTATTGCCCTAGCTAGAAATTTGTGTACTATATTGAACAGATATGTACAGGTAAATTTCTAAATGGTCTTATTAAATAAAAAATATAGAGCCAAATATAGGGGTGCAACCCTTAGAGAGATCAGGGAAATAGGCAGAGGCAGCCACCTTACCTCACCAACTCTGCAGCTTCCAAATTTGAGCTACTTTTATCTACCCATGCCTTTATATGCCTTGCTTTTCTTCCCTCTCATTGGATCTTAGTCCAGCTATCTCACTTCCTTGTCTCTGTCTGTCTGTATAGACGTCCAGGTCTCTATGGTTGGTACTAGGGTTAAAGGCATGTGCCATCACTCTTGGCTCTGTTCCCTAGTATGGCCTTGAACACACAAAGACCCTCCCTGATAAGTGATTAGATTAAGGGTGTGTGCTGCCTGACTTTGTTTAATTAAAATGGCTGGCCTTTTCCCCCTGATCTCCATGCAAGCTTTGTTTATCAAAGCACAAATAAAATATCATCACAGATATGGGGAGAGTGGACAGCCTTGTCTTGTTTGTGATTTTAGTGGAATCAGTTTGAGTTTCTCTCCATTTAATTTGATGTTGGCTGTTGGCTTGCTGTAAATTGTCTTTATTATGTTTAGGTATGTTCCTTGTACTCCTGATCTTTCCAAGACTTTTATCATGAAGGGGTGTTGGATTTTGTCAAAGGCCTTTCCAGCATCTAATGAGATGATCATGTGGTTTTTTTTTCTTCCAGTTTGTTTATATGGTGTATTACATTGACAGATTTTTGTATGTTGAACCATTCTTACATTCCCTTGTATGAAGCCTACTTGGTCATGGTGGATAATTTTCTTGATGTATTCTTGGATTCAGTTTGCCAATATTTTATTGAGTATTTTTGCATCAATGTTCATGAGGGAGATTGGTCTGTAATTCTCTTTCTTTTTGCATCTTTGTGTGGTTTGGATATCAGGGTAACTGTAGCCTCATAAAAGAGTTCTGTTCCTTCTGTTTCTTTTGTGTAGAACAATTTGAAGAGTATTGGAATTATCTCTTCTTTGAAAATCTGATAGAATTCTGCACTGAAACCATCTGGTCCTTGGCTTTTTTGGTTGGGAGACTTTTAATGATTGCTTATATTTCTTTAGGAGTTATTGGTCTATTTAAATAGTTTATCTGGCCTTTATTTAACATTGGTATGTGGTTCCTACCCAGAAAATTGTCCATTTCTTTCAGATTTTCCAATTTTGTAGTACAGGTTTTTGAAGTATGACCTGATGATTCTCTGGATTTCCTCGTTGTCTGTTTTTGTGTCTCCCTTTTTATTTCTAATTTTGTTGATTTGCATGCTCTCTCTTTGTCTTTTGGTTAATTTGGATAAGGGCTTGTCTCTTTTTGAGTTTTCAAAGAACCAACTCTTTGTTTCATTGATTCTTTGTATTGTTCTGTCTAGTAGTATCCAAATTTGGAGGTTTTCAACTTTAAATTTAAAAAAAATATATATTTATTTATTTATGGGTGAATATGTGTGCTCACATGCCAAGGCAATTGTGTGGAGTTCAGAGAACAACTTTTTCGAGTTGGCTTTTCCTTCTAGTTTGTGCATCTTGGAAAGAACTCAGATCATCATGTTGGGCAGCAATGCTGAACCACCTTGATGACCTTGTTTTCAACCTTAAATGCACTTAAAACTTATGTGTTACTCCACTGAATCACAAACATGGTATCATCAAATTTCAGTGTCATCAAGCATCAGGTGATGACCATTTAAATATGCATGCTCCATTTAAATTTATTATATATATGTATATTTCTTTTTAAAACATTGTTTGTAGCTGTTTTTAATTTTTTTTTTTTGGAGATTTTTATATATGAGCAATCCATCTTCATCACTTCTGTCTTTTTTCTCTTACTTCCAGCTCCTCACATGTGGCCCTCTTCCTCCCAAGTTCATGATCTCTTCTTTAATTACTGTTGTCATATGTATATACATAAGTACATGTGAGTATACATATATACATATATGTATACATGCACACGTAAATATACAGCATAATACATCCATTTAGCATTGTTTGTATATTTTTTTGGTAGCATGGAAGCCAAATAAGACATCATGAATTGGGTTACCATCTTGCAGTTTTCATTACAATGGGCCTATGTGATGATTTTTAACTGAGTGCTGTTGGTACTGGGGACAGGGATTCTGTGTACCAGGATATCAAACACCTTTCAAGATCATTATAACATTTCAACCTACAAATACCTCCTCCTCCTTACCAGTTTCACGTAACACACCTCTGCTAATCTCCAGTGACTGTAACAACTGTTGCCCCCCATCCCAGGCCCAGTTTGCAATCCCTGCTAGGAAGATAGTTTTACATTGGAGTATGGGTTGAAAGCCAAGTATTATTTTATAGTTGTGTATATTGTTTCTTCTCAGGTTTTCAATCAGATACTTTAATCTTTCTTCTGTCATTGATAATTGGGTCATTTGCAAAACTTGAGCTCATCTTACAACAGACACCTGATTTCTGACACAGACAATGTTCTTTGAGGATGTTACAGTGTATTATTTTAGGATTTAATTTAGGTCCATGTTTATTATATTTATGAAAATATTCCAATAAGTCATTAAGAGTTTATGGGTTTTCCCATCAATTAGGCACTCAGAAACTATTGATCAAGTTTTTAAAAAGCTAATGAATCAAAGACTTGTTTAAGGCACAGGAAGAGAACTGTGTCTGTGACCTTTCTGGCAGAAGCTCTACTCATCAATAGTATTATACATTTACTATTCTGTATAAATAATAGATAACCATGGGTGGCAAACCCAGAGGGAGAATCAAGGCAAGGGTGAGGGCTCTGCAGCCTGCCTGTGCATTATCTTCAACACATTGGGTACAGTGTGGATTTTGAGGTCTAGCCTTCCAGAGCATTGCTTGCTAATGGATAGTAACTAAAAGGTGAGCAATCTCCCCATCACTTGCTGTGGTCAGAGAAGGAAAAAATATGTGTTAAATGGTTTGGCACACATCCGGTAGTCAACTGACTGCCTAATGTGGGATTTATCGGAAAGAGTTGAATCATTTCCATCCAACAGCCTCGGATTTTAAGCATGCATTGAAATTGTCATAAGATAAAAAGTTGGTGGTAAGCTGGAGTATCACAAAGGTGATAATAACATGGACATTGGATTCAGCAAAAATTTGGACTTAAATGCCAGTTTTGTAATATATGTTCCTTGGGAATAATATTAATTCCCAACTAGTTTATTCAGGTGTAAAATATGGACATTATTTCCTTCTGAATTCTTCTGGGAATGAACTGTGGGAATGGAACAGTATTTATTTCTGAATTCTTCTGGGCAAGAGCTGTGGTAATGGCTGCAGAAGACATGGCTTCTTCTCCACTTCCTTTTCTCCCCTCCCCCCTTCCTTCCTTCCTTCCTTCCTTCCTTCCTTCCAAAAGTCATCTGTCAAATCCAACTATAACATACTGATGTCTTTCTATAAAAGTAGGAAACATAATATTTAATCTTGAGCTGACTATTCCTTAGTCTTCATAATTTTTAGTGAAATTAAGAGAAATGCATAGCAATGTGTCTCATTTTTGTCATAATGCTAAATAATGTTTGTCAGAATCATCCTGTAAGACTAATTTAGTCACTGAGCATCAGTTTCTTTAATTGTTGCATAAATTGGTTTTCTTAGCTTTTATTTTGGGAGCTTCTTCCATGATGATCATAGAAGTTTTATACAGGATGATAGTCATAGTTATTTACAAATAGTTGTGGAGAATGAACATACAAAGTTCTTGAGAGAGTAAACCTTTAACATTACTTTTTAGCCTTCTGTACAACCATCCTGCAGGAAAAATGTATGATCTGGATTTTTGTGTAGGGTCCAACAAATACCTTTGAATTGTAGTTGTGGGTTTATTACTTCCTCCTTTCCATTTTTATTTATTTGCCATTTTGACATATCTATTGTGCCTTTAGATGGCACTCAATCTTCTTTGGCTAAATTTGTGCTTTCTAGGGTCCAGGACTAATGCTCAATTGTTAGAGAAAATCTAAGGGAATAGAATTCTGGTGAAGGAAATTCCAAATTCCAAATTATTGAAAGCAAATGATGAAAAGTATGCATAGATATACAGGCTATATAAAATGTACTTTGCACTAAACTTATGTATAATAACTACTCCTCTTTTTTACTTATTAAAAGTATGGTGGGATCATAGAATGATTTATGTATCAAGGACAAAGTATATAATAAAAAGAGAAGATACTAGAAAATTATTTATATATGAACTTTGACATGTGTCATGAAGACCTTGTCTATTATTAGGAAAACTTTACTAAAAAAATAAAAGATAATTAAATAGTGCTTCATAATAAAAATGTGAAAATATTCTGGTTGCATTGTATTCCATTTTTAAGATTAGCCATATTGAACAATATTAATCTAGCTTATTTTATTCATGACAGTTGATATTTTATAAGCCAAACTTTGACACATATGTGGATTTGCTGTGAAGGCTGTGCTTTCTGTCCATCATCTGTCTTTATTCCTCAGAGGTTGACAAGGTGAGCAATAGGAAATACCACATTTTAAACTGGCCACTTATTTTAAATAATAGCTTTTTTCCCCTGGAACTTTGTGTCTACAAGACAAGTTGCCAGGTGGCCTTGGTGACCTAGATCTCTCCAATTTCTCTTGTAATTTTCAAGAATGACTGTAGCACATGCTGGGAATGTAGCACCCTGAGATAAGGGGAAACTAGTGTGACCAGACTGCTCTCTGTTATTCCTTCTGGAATACGATGTTCTGGAATGTTCCTGCCTATTACATCTACGTTTGCTTGGCTCTGAAACTCTGAGTGCATTGTCTTTGGGGATTGCTAAGCTGCCACGTGATGTGGAGTTGGTGGAGGCTCTATCAGATCTGAGCAGTTTTCCTGGCCTTAGGGACATGCTTACACAAATCCAACACCTTTATTTTCCTTTACTGCCCATCTGTGAGCAATAAATTTGCTTTTGCTTAACTGGTATAAATCTGTCATTCACTGGACTCATGTAAGAGAACTGCTGCTCATGCACGGTGCTGGGGAGGTGTTTCAGGCACTGCCCTGGGACTGATGCCAGTGTATAAGAATAGTCTGCTGTATGTGGTCTTTAAAAAATAAAAGAGATGACTTGTGGACAGCTCAGTGTAGATTGCCTGCCTACCATGCATAAGGGTCTGGATTTAACCTGGAGAAAAAAACCATGAACAACAAGAAAAAAAACAAAACAAGAAGAAGCCAAAACAAAACAAAAACAAAAGAACAATTAAGAATAAGATTATATTGATGTTTTCTTTTTCTTCATGTAATAAATAATAAATAATAAAATACTTGATGGTGTAATTTAGGAAGATGTTTGGTGCTTGAAACCACTTTCATAGAAAGTATAGGAGGAATTTAATAATTGAGCAAAGGAGATTTTCATTGATTTCTAGCAATGGGCTCAACTTGTAATGGCACACCCACTGTCTACTTTGTGTACTGAGCATGTGTTTCTTTTCAGAGCACAAAACATCAACAGATCACACTCCAAAATTAACTGGTGTCTATACATCTAAAGAAATATTTTACTCAGCATAATAAAGGTGAAATTTAATTTTTTAACTGTAACAACTTTACTGAAATTTATTCTTAGTGTAATAGATTTGACAACTTAAATGTATTTTATCTTTTAGAGTCATATAGGGTTCATAACAGGTGTGAGAGAGATGGAGACTTCCCCCAGGACTATAGCCTCACACATGTATAACTCCTCCATTATTAAGGTCTCCCACTAAGAGTGACACATTGGTGAAAACCAATAGAGTACTAGCATCCAAAGCAGAGGTTCTTAACCCATGGGTTGTGACTTTTAGAGGGTAGAATGACTCATTCACAAGGGTCTCCTAACACCACTGGAAAACACAGACATTTACATTATAATTCATAACAGTAACAAAATTACTGTAATGAAGTAGCCAAAAAAAAATAATTATATGGTTGGGGGTCACCACAACCTGAGGAATTGTATTAAAGGGTCACAGCATCAGGAAGGTTGAGAGACCCTGCTCTAAAGGCTTTTGGAAGGGCTGAGGATGCAGTGCAGAGGTAGAGGACTGGCCTAGCATTTATTTGTTAGGCCCTGTGTCTGATCCTCAGAATGATAAAATGAACAAACAGACAGACAGACAGATAAACACACCCTAAAAAACAAAGCAACACCATTAGGTAGAGAAGGGTGATGCACACTTATATTCCCAGCCCTTATTGAGTGATTGAGGCGGGAACATCTGAAGTGCAGTGCTAGCTTGGGCTACACAGGAAGACGCTGACTCAAAAGCCAACAATAACACAGCTGGATTCACTGTTCACTGTTTGTTAAAGCTCACTCACTGTCTTATATTTTACTGTGATCCGGGACTCTCCTGTGTGTGAACCATTGTAGCTGTTCTCGCAATTTGGACAGATTAGGGAGAGTGAACAGTGGGGGCAATTGCTTTTCTGAAATTGGTCTAATTATATGTGTGATGTATTTATGCGCTCACATAGGTGCCTGCAAACGTGTGTGCATGTATGAGGCTGATATAAAGTATCTTCTTTGATAACTTTCAACCTTAGTGTTTGAGACAGGGTCTCCAGTGAACCCAGATCTCATTAATTTGATTAGACTGGCTGGCCAATGAGCCTCAGGGATCCTCCTGCCCCATTCCACCTTCCTGCAATGCTGGGGTTACCAACATGAACCACTGTGTCCAGTTTTTATGTTGGTTCTAGGGGTCCCACGCGGGTCCTTAAGTTTCCACAGTGGGCGTTTGACCAACTTTGTCACACCCCTACCTACTCTAATGGATTCTGACCATTTTTTGAAAGACAGAAGTAATACATATAGGCAGCAATCTAAAATAGCCATACTTATTTTAAGACTACGGAAAAATACTCAGATTCTATTGCTCATTCGCTTGGATTAAGAAAGAAAATCTATGTATTTTTATCAAATGGAAGCATGTGTATATGATGCTTGAAATTCAGAATTTCTAAACTAAATGTTGGATAGGATTTTCACACATATTCTAATCTTACCACTTTGTTTTCTATACATATTGTTAGAACCACTACTATTGGTGACAACATTTACTGTCCTCTATATGGTAGGTCTTCAACCATTCAAACTGTGAGTTAATACTTTTGCTTTATTCTTTTTTGTTTGTTTGTTTGTTTTGAGACAGGGTTTCCCTGTGTAGCTTTGCACCTCTCCTGGAACTCACTTGGTAGCCTAGGCTGGCCTCGAACTCACAGAGATTGGCCTGCCTCTGCCTCCTGAGTGCTGGGATTAAAGGTGTGCACCACCACCACCCGGTGCTTTATTCTTAAGAAAAGCTTAAAACACCTCTAATACCTAGAAAGAGATTTAATATTATCATTCCTAGGCTTTGATTTGATGGAGGAGGGGGTTGGTATTTTTCTGACTAAAAACATCATATCCTTAACTCTTTCAATAATTCAGGCACTTAGGGTTGGGTGGTTCTTCATTATGAAAGTCGTGTTTTAATACTACAAAGCAGTTAGGATCACTGAGCTACTCTCTAAATGACCAGAGCATCTTTTATAAATGTGCTACCAATGAATAGATCAAGTAATTCCAAGAATATTTTAGAGTGTTGGACTGGGTAATAATTGTGATGGTCACCATGACTTTTAGCCTTATTAGTTTCAATCAGGTTGCCAATGAATAAGACAAACACATCCAAGTATAGAATTAGCTGCATCTTTGAGACGCTAAACTACATTTTATAAGAACAGTATAAAGGCCTCAACCTAGCTAGGAAGGCAAGCATGGTGGTTCACAATCTGTAATTAAGGCCATCAGGAGGTCCGGTGGGAGGACCATGAGTTTGAGACCTGTCTTGGCTAAACAGTGATACCTTGTTCCAAAAATCAAAACTAGCCTGATCCAACAAAACAAAAGATAAAGGCTAGGAAACAGCAGAGTGCTCCAGCTCATGTGAGGCCCACACTTGAACATTTATCATTAGAGTTGAGCATGCACTATGGTCACATGCAATCACCAGCTGCAGAGCTTAGTCCTGCCTATGATCAGGAACCACTGATGACTGCCCATCGCCCTTTTCCCTTTGGTACCCAACATTCACTCTCAGCTACCGAGACAGAAACTCTTGTGTATTTCAGCCTTTCAGTGATTTGGCTCTTCTTTGGTGAAGTGTCTGCTTCTACAGTATGGTTTTTTAAGTTGGAGTACTCATTTTCTGCTGAATTTTAAGAGTCATTTGAATATTTTACATGATTTTTTTTTTATCAGATGTGTCTTTAGCAAATATTTTCTCTGAGTCTGTGGCTTATTTGTCTTCTTTCAAAAGTATCTTTTGCACATCAGAAAATTTTATTTTCAGTGAAGGGCACCCAGTTTCTCTTGCAGCCACACTTTGAGTGTTATATCTAAGAGGTCATCACCTCAGCACACACAGTCTAGGTGTGTTTTGCTAGCTGATTTCCAGTAGTTCATAGTTTGTGTTTTACACTTAAGTCTCTGACTTACTTTAACTTAACTATGGTGACATGTCTCAGGGCCATTTGTTTATTAATTATTTTATTTTTAATTGTTTTATGTTTTCTTTTTCTATTTTTTTAGATTAATGAAATATTTATTATTTTATGTCTGTTATTTGATTATGTAATATATATCTTTTTTTCATCTTAGTGGTTGTTCTAGGCTTTATAATACAAATCTTTAATACCAGGGCTTATCGTCAAATAATATTATGCTCCTTTATGTCTAATGAAATAACTTTATGGAAGTTTTCATATCTTTTGGACAATTTTTGTCACACACTTTGTTTTAACATAATTTATAATTCTCTAGAGTTAGCTTTCTGCTGCTATAACAAATTCCTGAGGTAATCAACTTTTAAAGAGAGAACACATCCTTTAGTCACAAGTTCAAGTCTGCAAGCAGTCTGGACAGTACCATGAGTCCCATGGTGGGACATCAAATCGTAGAAAATAGGTGAAGTGAAAACAATCAGCTCACCCATTGCTGGGAAGCAACAGCATGAGAGGAAGGGACCAGGATGAGGCTTCATAGCCCCAGTGTGAAGACTGCCTGATAGATCTCACCTCTTAAACCACCATAGGCCGAGGTTCAAAGGTTCAGTCTTTTCATTTGGACTCCTGGGAGACATGTACACAACCCATAAGCCACATCACCTAACAGTATGTTGTTCTCTGTTTGTCGTTGCTTCTAAAGAGTAAACTATTTTAGGGTCATGGATGGACCTCAGTAGGAGGACACTTATCTAGCATGTGTGAGACTGTTTGATCCTCTGATCCTCAGCACTGATATATATATATATATATATATATATATATATATATATATATATATATATAGAGAGAGAGAGAGAGAGAGAGAGAGAGAGAGAGATGGAGAGGGAGACAGACAGACAGACAGACCGAGACAAAGAGGAGACAAAGAGAGAGATGGAGACAGAGACACAGAGACACATACAGAGAGAATTGTGGACTTTTTGAAACAACAAATAATCAAGAAAATGTCTTTTGAATGTGTCCATATATTTCTCATTATGTATCTGGAGTTTCATTTATTTTTATTTATTTATTTATCTGTTTATCTATCTATCTATCTATCTATCTATTTATTTATTTATTTATTTATTTATTTATTTATTTCTGCTTGGAGGCCTCGCTTTCAGAATCAAATCCCTCCAGTTTTAATTGTTTAAAAATCTCTTCATTTCTACCTTAATTTTGGATATTAGTGTCTCACCCAATATAGAACCTTGGTCTTGATTTTCTTTCAGGAAAGAGGCTACCCTAAATGGCATCTGAGAAGTGTATTTCCATTCATACCTCTGTTATTTTACACATAATACCCCCCCCAAGTGCTTCAATCTCTTTTTATCACACTGTTCAGCAGTTCAATTATGATAAAGTGCTGAAATTTTCATTGCATCTGTAAATAAGTGGCTACTCTTTCCTTAACTACATTTCTCCCTTCTGTTCTTATATGTGATCCTGCAATTATACATTGAAAGGCCATATAATATTGATTTCTTTTCATTTTTGTGTCCCCCATGCTGTTGGCTTTGCATGTCATGGTTTTTGTTGCAATGATCTCAAAATCATTGCTTTTATTCTTTTGCAGTGTATAATCCGTAAACTCGTCTTATTTGATACGTATTTTTTGTTTTAGATACTGTAGTTTCATCTGTATATACTTTTTTGAGGGTTTGTTTTGATGTCATTGCATTTTCTGTCTTTCTCTCTTCTTGAAATAAGAGCGTGCACACGTGTTTGTGGATTCATTATTGCATGCACACATGAAGGCCAGGGGCTAACACTGCTTGTCTTCTTGCCTTGCTTCCCACCTTAGATTTTTCTTTCTTTCTTTCCTTTCCTTTTCTTTCTTTCTTTCCTTTCCTTTTCTTTCTTTCTTTCTTTCTTTCTTTCTTTCTTTCTTTCTTTCTTTCTTTCTTTCTTTCTTCCTTCCTTCCTTCCTTCCTTCCTTCCTTCCTTCCTTTCTTTCTTTCTTTCTTTTTTTTTTTTTTTCAACACAGGATTTCTCCGTGTAGCTTTGTGCCTTTCCTGAAATTCGCTTTGGAGACCAGGCTAGCGCTCGAACTCACAGAGATCCTCCTGCCTCTGCCTCTGGAATGCTGGGATTAAAGGCGTGTGCCACCGCCCAGCCCACCTTAGTTTTCAAAACAGCGTCTCTCGCTGAACCCCTAGAACATGGATTTGAATAGACTAGCCTTCCTGGCCAATGAACTCTAGGGAACCCTCTTGTTTCTGCCTTCTTAGAGCTGGGGTTTTACACACACACACACACACACACAAACACTGTTCCTGGTTTATGTGGGTACTGGGGATTCAAACTCAGGTCCCTATGATTGCACATCAGTTTCCCTGGAGTCAGGTTCATGTCTTGGAGGAAGCCCTTCACTGTGATTTGCACTATAGTAATATGCTAGGTATTTTTCTTTTATTCTCTGAAGCTGTTTTCTGCCATGTTGCCCTGTAGACACGGCTGGCCTGTTATCATACATTTCTGACTGGGCATGGTCAGTATCAGTGAGGTCAGGGCATTTATTCATCAGGGTTGGTCCTTCTGGGTTGCCAAAGGGGCTGTCTTTCTTCACTGTGGCTCTTCTCCTTGCTTCTTTAGTGCTTGAATAGTTGTAGGGTCAGTAATCAGCCCCAAGCCCTGCAAGGGACCCCTGCTTTCTTTTTCTCTCATTGGTCTCACGTCTAAACAGTTCCTGAGGCTATGATCTGTTTCCTTCTGGGACCATTCGTATAGGTGATATACGCAATATACAATAACCTGCACGCCATGAGTACAGCTAATGAGGATAGATGCCGCTTTTCAGAGTCTGTGCAAACTAGCTAGGATGTGCACAGCCAGTATTTTCCAGGTAATAATAGTTAAGGTGTCAAAATTCACAAACTGAACAAGTTAAATGGACTAACACCCATTTCTCTGGTATGTTACCCAAGCAGAAAAAGAGCAGCCTAACGGGATGGCTGGTCAAGGGAACGCTTAAACCACCGTATAGTGAAAGCTCATTCCAGGCTTTCTTGCTCTTTCCTCCACTTGGCAGAACCTTGGGTAAGCTGCATTTTATAGTTGTGGATCCCGAGGGAAAAAAAAATACCTTTGTCAGTACTGTCTAACTGAAGATCCTAATTTTATAAATCAAGAGATCATTTTTAGATCCACTAATATATTACATTACTGTGAATGGAGTAAATACCTCCAAACACAGAGAACCACATAATTACACTTTCATAGACACTTCAACTCCTCGATTTATCTGATGTATTTATTACCTAAGCCAGTGCATCTTTATCCTGCAGTACAGTGGTTTTCCCATCAGATGAATGCTTCCCATCAGATGGCATTCCATCTTCTCTGCTGGCGAACTGTTCACAGCATCCAGCACAGCTATTGCCACGTCTGAGAACCTTTCCTGGAAACCTCCAGACAGAATCGATCACTATTCTCTGTGCTTGAAAGCACTTCTCAGGCTGTATTGTGATTAATAGTGTACGTTTCTGTCACCATTGCTAGATTCTGATCTCCCTGAAAACAGGGATCAAATCTTTTTCATCTTTATAACCTTAGGGCTTATAGCACTGTACATGATGAAACTCGATAAATGTCTGTTGGACTGAATTTAGTGCATTTGATTCCTGTGGGCTCAAGGGTGAGCACGTGGCTAAGCAGGAATCCAAACCCGGTTCTGACTTTGGTCCTCGGTCAGCACTGTCAACCCCACAATATGCTTGGCTTCCTCATTGTTTCACAACATTTTGTTTTGTTTTTGGTCTGATACATACAAATTTATTTGTTAAGCATGCCATACCAATTGGGAAATTGATAGTTCCTTTGAGGATCATCAGATATAATAGACAAGTGCATACATTATAGTTTTGTCTTCTTTGTATTGTGTATCTAAATAATAATGAGAGTTTCAAAATACGTCATCAAAACCACAAAATTTCCAAAGCCTTATTTCTGTTTCTCCTTTTCATGGTAAGGAGTAAGAGCAAAACGAGAGGCAGAGGTATATAAACTGTTCGTGCAGTACTGGCGGGACCTGATGTATAGTAATGGCTCCAGGATCGTAAACGTCTCTCTTGGCACTCTAACGGCCTCAGATTATTACTGTGTTCTCAAATTCAGCTGGATGTCTTCAAGGATCTTCTTTGGTCTGAAAGGTCAGCTGCTTTTAGTTGTGCATCCATAGAATACTAATAGGTCCTTATTCAAATTACCTGCTACAGCACTTATTAAATTGATGGCCTGTGCTCTAATTTAATCCTGGTGTCATGCTGAGGCGGGCTGCCGCAGCACTCTGTACTAAGCTGGGTGATGGAGAGGCAAAGTTCAAGCTGGAGCCGAGGTTTCGGGTTGCATTTCCCCACTAAATTAGCAGTCAGATACAGAGTATAATTAATTAGCACAAACCAGGGAAAGCTTGTCATTTAATAAGGCTTTTTTATTTTCACATTATACAAACAGTGGGAATTGATCCATTAAGTGGCTGGCTATTAATGTGGTTTAATGTATGTCTGGTTGTTAAATTGAGATGTCGAGGTACATACATTGAGAATTTAAGCATGCCTCAGTTTTCAGTATCTGCTGAGATTTTAGGTCATGTTCTACAGAATCTGTAAAGGCTTCATCAGTGAGTCTGAACCCACTTAAAACCTGTGTATAGATTTAACCTGATGGTTTTAGCATGGTCTCAGAAATAAGTTTTTATATTGATCTTTATATTTTAAAGTTCAACTAGTGTCTCTCCTATAATTAAATATTGTATTGCATTTGCAACCTTTTCTCTTCATTAAAAACTGTAATCATTGACTGAAATTGCCTGGGAGAGAGAAGGATCTGTCATTGAGTATTCTGCATATTATCACAGAGTTAGAGTTGGAATGAGCTTCTGAAATATACAGAATCAGAGTTCGTCTACCTTGCCAAGGTGTCTAGAAGGGCACCTTGTCTTATCAATGGCATAGAAAACATTCAGAGAATTTTGTTTTGTTTTGTTTCCCTCAAAATGCTTGAGGGTATTTTGGAGTTTGGTGAACTGGTTGTTTATAGGTATGAGGTGTTTAATTAATGTACTCTATGGAATAAGTCTTTCTCAGTTTATATGCATAGGGGACAGCATTAAGTTTATAGTTTATAAAGACAGGAAAACCAGGAACCCAACTGTGAAAATTACTGTAAGAAGAGGATAACATTGAATATTGACTGAGAGTGTTTTACCACATGAAGAAATTATTGCATTTGCCAATCACATTTAAATTAGCAAAGTTAATCCCTATATATATTACAAAATGTCAAAGAAATCAATGACATATATGAAAACATGCCTTGAAGTATCTCAAAATATCAGAATATATAGTTACAAAGTTATAAAAATATTTTTAACATTTTTCTTATAAACTATGAAGAAAGTTCCCTAAGTTTATATAGGAAAGGTTAGTGCTTTTTCTTTTTTATCTTGAAACAATTTTGTTTTGTACAATGTATTTTGATCATTTTCTTTCCTCTCAGCTCCCAGCTCCTCTTCAATCCTCTCCACCTCCCGACTCACCTGACTTCATGTTCTTTTTCTCTCTCAAAAACAACAAAAAACCTCAACATAACCACCCCCAAGCAATCAAAAATTATGAGAATCAAACCATGCAAATGAACAAACCAAAGACCCACCAAAATAATTAAGATGTACACACACACACACACACACACACACACACACACACACACACACAGTTTGTAAGTTTCCCTCTTGGTTGCAATACCTGAGAAGTAAGCAAAGCTGGAAGAGACTAATTAGTGATTTATTTACATTTTCACTGCCACACTCAATAGTGTGCATTAATGGAGTTCACTGTGATGTTTCCATGCAGCAAGCATGCTTACCGTCAGGCACTGATTTGATCTGTTCATCCTTTTCATCTGGATATTAGTAGACTTTTAGTCCCTAAAGTATCTCTTAATTTCTTCCTCTCCCCTGAACATTTCCCTTACAATCTCCAGTATTCAGCATTCTGTCCTGTAAGTCAGCCTACATACACGGCTGACTGATTAGTTTTCTTAAATGAGTGAGAACACTAGGCATTTATTTGTGGGTGTCTTATTTGTGTCAATAAACATGATGCTCTCCAATTCTATTATTTTGCTCTGAATTACAGTACTTCATTCATTTTATGACTGAGTACCACATAATAATTTCATATTTTCTCTATTCATCCAATCACGAGTACATACATGGGTTGGTTAGTTCTATATTTTGACTATTGTGAGCAGCTTTAAGAAACATGGATTGCAAGCATCTTTTACAAAGAAACACTTTGTCTACTTTGTACATATACTCAGGAATGGAATTACTGGACCATATGATAACACTATATCTCTCTTTACAGGAATAAAAAAAAGCACTTAAATGCATATTCTAAAACATTTTATATGATGCCAAGTGATGTGGTGCACGCTTTGATCTCAGCTTTTAGGAGGCAGGGGCAGGTAGATTTCTGTTTCTTTGAGGCCAGCTTGCTCTCCACAGAGAACTCCAGGCCAGTATGGTCTACATGGCAAACACAAGACCAACCAAGATTACATAGTGAGATCTGCAAATGAAACAAACAAACAAACAAACAAACAAACAAACAAAAAGCACGTTAGATGCATTTAAAAGCTGTGATGGAGTCAGAACAGTCAAGTTCTAACTATTTTATATGGGTATTTTTGGTATAAATGACACTAAATACAATATAATAAAGAAATTTAAAGTGAACTTTGAATTAAAAAGAGTTGACATACAGGGAAAATAAATATGTGGGTAAAACAATGTGTGGAAAGAAAATAATTGCCCCAAACATCATCAGCTGCGTTTTGTTTTATGTTGAAATTTGGGAACAGTAAGCTTTTATGTCTAATTCTCTATCCAGGATTATTTTACTACATCCAAATAAGACTGACCTTTAAACACTGTACAACTAAACAATAGATTTTACTTACAGAGTTTTATTCTACCTCATAGATGAGTATAGAATAAGGGCTTGCATCACTTCAGAAGAATATGTATTGCTTGTCCTATATCCAAAGCCAACAGTGATGAGACTCATAAATCCTTTTCTGTGAAATGGGAAGGCAGTGAGCAATATTGCCCATTAATAAAATTTCTGTAACAAAGCGTCTGTGGGAACTTAGTTCTTGAATTTAGTACTCAGTAAAAAAGGGAAGAAAAAACTTAGCCTCTATATGGAGTTTATTACAATGCTTAGGAAATTATGTGACTAACAAAGTGATTTCTATACTTTCAAGTTATCTTTAAAGTATGTCTAGTTTGATAACCTTTGATTTTTATTTCCTAAATAAAGCTTGTCAAAATATTTACCACAGCCTCATATATAAAAGTGAAATGACTTAAATGCTTACAGGGTGGAAGGTGCCATGGTATATCAATAAACTTGTTATAATCAGAAATATGCCAGAAATACAAATGAGAGCACAAATAGTCACAACATTTTGCTAAGTGCAAAAGTGATTTACAAAATAGAATATGTCACTTGGACCTTGTTGGGGGTATATGTTGATATAGGTGCATATACATAGAAACATGCATCATATATGTCTATGTAGAGTTTTATAAGATATTGAATGCATAAATCAATAGATAATAAAATTAAACATCTTTTAATTTGTTTTTGATTGTTTATAGTCTCTAAACTTGTTAACATGAACTTGTGTTGATTTGCATTGAGTAACAATATTTTATTATCATCCTGCCACTGTAAATAATCATCATAGAAGATTCATATCATCAGAACACCCATCTATTTTGTTCAGTGCTTGAACAAAGTTTTCATGAAAACTATGGATGACAAATGATTCTTTTACATTTTCTTACTTAGATATTTTTGAATCATATATTAAAGGGAGTTATTTATAGACACAATCACAATAATTCCCCCCAAAATATTAGTCCATAAAGTTTGCTGCCTTGTCCTACATGATGTTTTTATTGAGAGTACAGTACTCAAGATAATCCTCACATAAGGCTAACATCAGCAGTAAAGGGTTTTGAATTACAACTGATAAGCATGCAATCCTAAGAGGAGAGATTAATTTTAAAAGTTCTGAATAATATTCACATTTCTAAGATAAGATCTGTATTAACAGAAATTCATACATATTTTCTCCCCACATCCACACAAACAAAAGGGAAGAGTGGAATAAAGAAAAGTACTTCATACATGCTTTGGCAGGTTTTGAAAATTAGTAATTACTGTTGAAATTTTAAAAATGTGATTATTAAAGCATTTTTTTGGTTGTACTAAGACATTAAACAAGTATTTGAATTTTTATACCTTATTGTGATGACAGGCAATGTCGTGCATTTTATTCTGGTTATTGAGTGCATATTAAACAATTCCCAAACTCAGAGTTTACTTGTATTATTTTAGTGATTAAAAATGATCAGGAGTTCTAACTTGTTTAATAGATTTTGGAGCATAAAACTAAGCATGCACCTGCTTTTATTTTAGTTTTCTTGTTTTCTCCATATGTGAATTAATTGAACTACATTTCCATATATATTGCCTGGAGGGCAGGGTGTGTGAAAGTCATCCTGAATAACACTTTCTGGACAATTCTTGAAGCATCCTGTCTTATCTATTGTCAGTATTTTATCTTTAGAATACTAAGATCACTAATGCTATTTTTGTTGTAAATGAGCCAATATGCTTGATATGTTTAATTGCTCTTCTACTCTTAATATCAAAAACGTTGCTGGTAATTACCCTCCTCATTCTTTCTGCTACAAATCAACTGTGGCTCATGATTTGATTCCCATTGGGAAGGAGAACTGCAGAAGTCATCATCCTTTGAAGGTGAGTTAGGTTAGAAGGGAGATTCTTTTACATGCATGAGAAATATACTATTGTTGCACACTGGAATTGTTTACATCAAAGTTATTGTTACCCATTTTGTTTATATTTGAAATAAACTATGCATTTAAGACTAAAACATATAGATTTGTCTTGAATTACAAAAATACATAGTTTCTTTTAAATTCATATACAGCCTTTGGTATGTTTTAAAATCATTTAAAATATTTATTCACAGTAAAGAAAGACTTCTGGACAAATCATTGTTTTTCAAAACAGTAGTTTAGATTCAGATTTCCAAAAAGAGAATGGGAGGCAAGGAATTCATATTAAAATGTTTTACATACCAAGAATCTAGAATGAGATGTAATAAATGTTTCAAATATACTTCCATTTTTTATACTTCCATTTTTTAATGATAGAATATATTAATACTAATTTACACAGTTAGTTGATTTTGTTATTTGATTAGTATATCCATCACCCACAAATGCATGAGTAAAGCTGGATTCTAAATCACTTCTCCAAGATAAGCTCCAGTTAATTTTCATATTGTTTTCTTGGTGGCATTAGACCTTTGTTCATTATATAAAACACTTCTAGGATGTGAAATTGCTCACTAATAATCATGAATGCTAGGGGTCAAGATTGGACCCCTGACACAGTCACATATGTTGTGTTAAAATACTCAACCAATGCTGATTTAAGTGAGGCATCGTTAAAAGGAATATGTAGGCATATTTGTTCTGACCTCTCTTATGTTTGGATACGGTCAGAGCAAAATAAATCAAATTATAAACTATATCTCGGGTAATAAAGAGTAATATAATATATTTTACCTTTTTACAGCTTTCTTTTTTCTTATCTGATATTAAAGTATTATGATAAATAAACATTTTAAAAGAATGATAAAAATCTGTATTATATGTGTATTACTTTGATATCCATGTCATAGAGTTATTAAGTTTACCTGTGGTATATTTCATAAAAGGTAAGATGCTGATAAGATCTTGTTCAAATGGTGTGCTAATACAGGAAGCAGATCACTTTAAATGGACCTTATATCTTCGCAGGACGCTAGAAATGAAGACATTACCTCAAAATGTCGGTAAGTATTGCCTCCTCTTTTATCAGTGCTGTTTTCTGAGGTATTATCATAAGAAAGCACTTTAGTATTAAGCAGGGCCTCAGAATGGCAATAAATCAGTCCAACTGAGTCATCATTGTCTGAGGCATCTGAACTACCGAAATGTTGTGGATCCTACAGAGAGTGTGAAATCACTTGACCCTTGGCATTAACCTTTGCTGAATGAATAGACCCTGCTTTCTACATCAGGGAACAAAGCAGAGGACTATTGATTAAACACCACATTCACTTGATATTAAACACTGGCTGCACTCACTTCTTGCTTCCAGTTCCAGGGGGAGAAACCCAGAGAGTTGCTGAGTCTCAGGAGAATGGATGTTTGTAATTCAGAGCAGTGTTTTTCCTACAAAGTACTTTTCTCCCCTTTGATCAATAACTAGAAGCCATGATCAGCCATGAGTATGTATTGTCAATTGTGACCTGTGTATTTTATCACTTAAGGTGTTAGGTCACAGTGCTGTGACTAATATTTTAGTTCTAAGCATGAATTGTTTCCCGATGTCAATATCTGTTTAAAAAAGCAATTTGTTTTATTTCATTTCCTGATTATGAATCATTGTCTTGGAAATTGATTTGTCTGCATTAATAAGGACATACCTTTTCTGAAATTCTTTGACATGCACACTCTTTTTCCAGATGCTGAGTTTTAACTTGCATTTGGTTGAAAGAGATAATATAAAGGGAATACTTAGGATGTATAATTTACTGTTATTTAGGAAAGAGAAACATGGCTAACTCAGTTTCTATGTTGAAAAGAGGAAAAGCTGAGGGAAACAATGTAGTCATTCTTACAATGAGAGAGAGAGAGAGAGAGAGAGAGAGAGAGAGAGAGAGAGAGAGAGAGAGAATAAGAATTGTGGATTTCATAAGAAATCTTAAGCTAATTAAGTTGTGATACATAGCCTGTGCCCATCACTGTTATTGAACATGGCGCATTAAACACACACATGATCTTTAGATTTCCTCTTACTTGAGGGCACCTGTGTGTGCTATATTTGCCTGATGTAAAATAGCATCACCTTGTTTTGTACATCTTACATATGATGCATAATTGTGTATAAATACATTGAATGAAAAATTAAGTGGAGTTTGATGCTTTGAGTTACTAGTTAGTGTCATTATTATATATTATGTAGTTAATGCTACTGAGTTAGATGTTTTGTGTGTTTTGGAAATCAGAGAGGTGTAGATAGGTGACTAGATTAAGGTCGCACAGAAACATAGGGACATAAATGTGATAAGAGTATGCTTAATATCTACCACTGACCCTTTCATAATCTCCTTGGTGATAGTAGAAACTTTCCAGAAGAAGTTATTTTAAATTAGGATTAGAGAGATACAATGAAATAACAAATATTTGTAAATTCATTTCGATAGAATTATTGGAATATCAAATTCACAATTAAAAGAAGGAAGATAGGAAAATGTATAGGGGAAAAAGAAATATAGAAAAAAGAAAAATATAAAAAAGAAAAAGTTGATAAATAATTGAACCAAATGGTTCAAATTTTAAAAGAAAGAAAAGACCAGACAAAAACCTCAGTCATGGCATGGATAGAAATAGTAGTCTATGCTAACATGGCCATTAGATTCACTTGGTTAATGGTCAAAACATGTAAGTTCTCATTTACCTTTCTGCTAAGTGACGTCTCATTCATAGCTTACAACACAGCTTAGTAAGATGAACAGAGAATCTTTCTACCATTAAGGAGAGGGTCTGACAATTTACTCATGAAACTACACTTTAGTGAATTAAACACAAAGTGCCCTTGCTAAAAAGGGAGACTTTTGGGAAGTTTGTAGTAAAAGGCATTCTGTCACAGTTTGATTAGTCAGTATTGCTCCTTTCTGAACAATGTTTAAGCTGGTGTGTATTTACTTATCAAGCCACTAGAAACTTTAAAACACACTTTATGTATGTGAACAAATGCTAGCTCCCAAGGTTTCCATTGCCTGAATATAACAACTGCTAGCCTGGCAGGAATCTTTTTAGTGGGATTCTTTTGTTTCTTTGAATTAGCGGAAGACTTTGATATTGACTATACATTGTTAAATCTTTGCTTGGGAATCCAGTAAAAGCCCATAGAGTTTATCTGACATAGTAGAGTTTATCTTCTTACATTTGTCATTTCTCATAAAAGATATTGATCAGAAATTTTGTGACTTTGACCAGCAGGAACCCTTATCTGACATACTCCAGGCTGTAATGCCATGAGCAGAAATGAAAAGGCTTCCACCTTGCTTCTGTGGCAAGAATGGTTTCTATAGACAATCTGGTCAGATTCTTTATGGATCCACAGGGATGTACGCACATGGGGCATCACATTTATGTTTTTTTCCCCCTGAACTATCTGTTCTTCAGAGCGGCAACATAACACTGCTGCTCATGTAAAACTGTTCAGAACTATGCATCTTTGATCTGCACATAATCACATGGGTCTTTTGGCTCTTCAGTAAACTTAGTGGAGAACTACACCTCTTCTTCTTGTTTGGGGCTATGATTAACTGTATGCCTTTGAATGATGTAAAGAGACTGGCTATGAAATCTAAACACTGTTTTAAATGTTTCCATAAGAAGAAAACAATATGAATCCTCTCCCACTACATATCAAGATAAAAGGAAGTTATGGCAATGAGCACTGAGTTGGTAATGTTGACTTTTAGAGAATCTTTTCAGAACTTGTCAATCATTTAGAAATTGCATTTCTCTATTTTTCAAATGTACTTGTTTTAAATTTATTTTTAAGGTAGTAATTTCATAATAGTAAATTTTAATTCATTATTTATTAATTATTTGATTATATACAGACCTATTAATTACACATGTATTTATTGAAAATCTTAATTATTACAATAATCAATCTTACCCTGGTATGAACTCTGTGACTTATCTGTAGTGATTAACTTGGCAAGACATGCCCACTCATTTGATCATAGAATGAATGTTATGGAATTAACTCAACACTCCTTTATTTAGTTTAAGGGTCACTCACTCCACAAGATGGAAGCCAAACCTGGTGCCATTATCAAGGCCAAGAGGCAAGGTTGTAAACCCTAGGAGAGATTCCCACTGGTGTTATTCTCAGGAATTTACATAGCATTGAACCAATTCTTAATGACTTAATGGTATATCCATAGATTTGTGCATCTCCCAAGCCTCACAGAGAAGCTTCTTGTTGAGGACAATTAACAGAGACCCACAACTGGCTAATATGCAGAGAATAAGAGACTGATGATTGCTCAGCCTCAAATAGGCCGTGTATATCATGCATCTCCCCCAGGGCTCAGGGGTCACCAAGGAAGAGGAGGATGTAGATGTCTACAATCCAACAGTGTGCTCTTGAGCACAACAGGGCAGTAGCACATACACACTCACAGAGGTTGTGACAGAATACAGATGCTCTTGAAAGATTGTCAGACAGTCTCAGCATGGAACAGGAGACCAGATGGTGGGCATGAAATTCCACCCTAAGTTAGGACTGTGTGGCAGTTGATAGCTTCTAGAAGAGGGAGAGTCACTTTTACTTAAGGGTGTGACTATTTGCTATGGTAGACCTTTTATGCTTCACACGTTGGCCAAACATAAGAAAATTTGAGAAGCACAAATTGTGCTCAGTGGACATAAATACAACCTGGCCCAGTGCCATTATGACTGACTGGGAGAAGAAGGCCCACACAGTCTACCTGCGGCAGCATGCCCTGGGTAGTGAGATGGAAACATGGGCCTACCCAGTGCCTCAAATATATGGTGTGATATTGAAGAAAAAGAGACAAAATGATTCATGGCCTGTAGAGAGAGGCAGATCTGAAGAGGAGTGGGCTGTGGTGGCTTGCTTGCTTCCTGGGACCATGATAATGTCTGGGACTCGGCTGCTGCCAAGGTCCATGTCTGGTTCCATAGCCCTGTTGAAGCCATGGTCTGCAGTGATGTCCATGGTTCCTGTTACCAGTGAAGGTCGAGAGGATAGGGCTTCACAGAGTTGGCCCCTTACCTCACTGGATGCAACACTAGGGAGAACTGGCCCTGCCCTTCACTGCCTGTGGCACTCGGGAGAGCGGCTCTGCATCTCACCTGGGCAGCACAGTAGAGCTGACCCTATTCAAGGGGGCAAGGGAGAACAGGCCCTGGGGACTTGAGTGGAAAAGTACGTCCCACCCCCTTCTTATCAGCCATGTGGTGGCATGGGTGAGGGAAAGATGCCCTCCACCTCTCACCCCTTGACACCTGCAGCATGGAAGGCCCTGACCTAGCCTCTCACCTGCCGCCGCACTCAGAAGAACACTCCTGTACTCTGCCTGGGCAGCACAGCAGAGCTGACCCTGTTGGCAAGGTGCAGGTGAGCCTGTCCTGAGTGCATGAGCATGGGAGAACTGGCCTCACTACTTGTCTATCATGTGGTAGGTGTGGCTGAGGGAGACATGCCCCCTCCCCTTTACCCATAACTCCTTGACACCAGCTGCAGGCAGGAGTGCTGGCCTCTGAGTCCTGAGAGTGGAAAGAGCTGGCCCTGTCCATCACCAACTGCAGGGCTTGGGAGTTCAGGCCCTGCAGCTTGCTTGGGCAACACAATAGAGCTGACTGTTGGCAGGGATGTGGGTGAGCTGGACCTGAGGATGAGAGTGGAAGAGCTGACCCTGCCCCTTCTCATCTGCCATGTGGTGGTGAGGGCGAGGAAAAGATGCCCCCCACCTCCACTACTTGCTGCTCTCCCCATGGGCAGGCCACATGCCCTAGTGGTGTAGGTAAGGGTGACCAGGCCCTGAGAGCTTGAAAGAAGGAGAACCAGTCCCCCTGCCCCCTGCCTCTTTCTGCATAGGGCAAACTAGTCAGGGCAGTGCTGGAAAGCTCACCCTGGTGCTGAGGATGGGGAACAGCTGGTGACTGACCAACACTGCAACCCCCCAGGCCCAGAACCAGGCCTATGAGTTGGCCGACTCTAACATCTACCCCATCTATGGTCTGCTGGAGCATGTGAAGAGCCTGACCTGCAGACTCAAAGCTACAGGATCTCCATGACACAGAGAACCAAGAGGAGCTCCAGTGAAGGGCCCAGTATTGATGGTGTAGCAGAAACCAGAGGCCTCCAACCAGACCAATGACTCTTTGCAATGAACACATACAAATAAAGATGAATGGACCAAAGGGTAAACTGAGTGACTCACTGTGACATACTATAGCTTCCATGAAATATTTCTTTTTTCTTTCCTTTTAAATTTTGTTTTGTTTTATTTTGAGAGGGAGGTTTCAGGGACAGAGGGTAGATATGAAGGGACAGGGAAATGAATGGAATCGAGATGGATGATGTGAAAGCCACAAAAAATAAATAAAAACTTAAAAAAGAAAAAAAAAAGAAGTTGGAAGTGTAGGGGTTGAGGATCTGAGAGGAGCTGGGGGTGTAAATATGCTCAGAATACATTGTATAAAGTTTTCAAAGAATCAAGAAAATGTTGAAAAGTTTTATTTGAAAGAAAAGCATAGTGATACTAGAAGTGGGCACGAGTTCCAGCATAGAATCTTGTCAACTCCTGCTCTGTCTTCCCACTTGTGTTCCAGCTGAGAGTCTGTGGAGCTGAAATGCAGTTGTACTTCATAGACAACATGCAAACAAGCCACACAGGGCTCAGTAAGAAAGGTTTCATCAGGTTACTTTTATGTGGGCAATGCTGATTTCAGATGCTAAACTTTAGTATAGGCCTAAAATTTTATGACACTGGGGAAGTGTAAGTATTTAGTGACATTTGTGGCACTCTGGCCCTCCTCCCTGTGTTTTCTATAATGGATGGCCGAGTCTTTTTATAAAGAATGGTATTGACATGTGGCCCTCACTTAGCTAATTCCAACTGTACTTCTGGGTGTGCAATGGAGGACCTCTAGCACCCTGCTTTGAAAGTGCATTCCTAAACAGCACAGTGAAGTGACCTAGCTTATGAGTGCATTTATTTGGCCAGAAACACTATGAAATGCTTTTGTTGTATATTTTTCAGGTGACCATGAAGTCACACACATAGAATCATGATTTCATATCATGTAAGATTAGTACTAATACACCAGGCAGTTAGAAAAACTTAGAAAACTGATCCTTCTCATGTTTGTATCTAGATCCTTGCATTTGAAATGTTATTAATTTGATGATAAGAGGAAATCTGTGTGGTCAAGTATAAAAATTGTCCAGGTGGGTATAAATACAGGCAGATAATTCTTTTTACATTATCTTTGGTCAAGTTCAGGCAGGAATAAAAATAGTGGCTGCAATACATTGCCCTCCAAGAAATATATCAGTAGATCCATCTGTTATGTACCAATGAGCTGACATTTTTAGAGAAAAAATTATGAAGAATAGTGTCATGTCTCAGAGGGATTACAAAAGCCTATAGAACATGATGTTTAAGGTCTTCCCTGGAAAAGAATCTGGTGACTTGCTATAACAAAATCTTGGTATTTGCCTATCCCTCTAATCTTCAAGTTACCCCATTCAATGTTGATTGACTCAATTAATTTTCTGGTTTGATAACAGGGATCCTTTTATAATTTTATAGAATGGCTATGTTTCTCAAATCAAGTTACCAAATATGAAATTAGATAATGATGTCATCTGTTTAAGGTTAACATGAGGTAATGTTCTTCCTGATTTATAGTATCTATTCTGGAAGACTCTCCTGTGGTGTATGATTATTGTGAGCGTAAGTGACAAAGAAAACAAAACAGTTCCTGGAAAAGATATTGCCATAGTGCATCTGATACAAGAAAATATCCACTGCTTATCAACATGCCATTTAACACTATGATCATCTGAACAAGTCCTACATAATGTCAATATGGGTTGATGCATCAAAATGGATTGGGGAAATTCATAAGGCTCTACCTATAGATGAAAAACTACAGGCAATTAATGACTTGTGTGTGTGTGTGTGTGTGTGTGTGTGTGTGTGTGTGTGTGTGTAAGAGAGAGAGAGAGAGAGAGAGAGAGAGAGAGAGAGAGAGAGAGAGAGAGAATCATTCCTTTCCAGGGACTAGCACCTTGATAGGTTGTCCAGTCTCTAAGTACATATACATATGAGCAACACATAGACTCGCAAAGTTTTATATAC
The DNA here is from genome assembly GCF_903995425.1 of Onychomys torridus. Taxonomy (NCBI): domain Eukaryota; kingdom Metazoa; phylum Chordata; class Mammalia; order Rodentia; family Cricetidae; genus Onychomys; species Onychomys torridus. Next base: position 5,338,540 of record NC_050457.1, on the reverse strand, counting down.
ATATATACTCATAATTATGTATTATATATATTATCTCATAATTAAAGAGGAAGAGGTCAATAATTTGGGAAGGAGTGTGGAAGACTCAGCAGGAGTTTGGGAGGTGAGAGGTGTGTGGAAATGATGTAACTCATGCATGATATTCTAAAATAAAAAGAGCTTTCAAAAGAACTTTAGATAGGAAAACTGCTTTTGTGTTTTGTGTGAGAACCAGTTTTTGAGCATATTTTGGCAGCCTACATCTTGGAAGGACAACCTAACATCACTCTCAGATGTCATTGTGTCCCTGTTTGAAAAGCTCTTCTACCATCCATCGAGCTTCCTACAACACAAGGACAACCCAGACCTCCGCTCACACCACAGCTTTCGTTTTGCTATCTTTGTGCCCATCAGGCTGTATCCTAGTGAGAAGAGAGCGGTGGGAAAGAAGGGCACGGTACTGTCATGTGTCTGAAGCCATTGCTAGAAACTGGGTGTTTGCACACAGCATCCCTATCTTTGGAGGAGATTCAAAATTTCAAACTGAGGAACAGGGGACACTGGGACTTTAGAACTATTTCAAATATGTCACGTTCACACTAAAAAAAATTCCCTTTTAAAATACATTCAGGATTCTTTACTTTTATTGAGACCCCAATTCATTATTAAAAACCAGAGGCAAAGAGAAATCTTTTTTCAAATGACACTTGCTGAGGACAACAATTATTTATAGCAACAAAGAGTAGAGCATAAGTTAAAGCTGCGTTCTTCTATAGTCCATTTTTCTTTTAAACCATGAACCATCACGGATGCTGCTACTGAAGGTTTGTTTCTTATGCATTTTTTTTGCCCAGAAATGTTGACAGTTCATTAGTAGGAAGAAATCATCTGGAAATTATTGCTAATGTTAGTTTGTGTCTGGATGGTGATCAGAGCCCAGCTTTTTAAACTGGCCTCCTACCTCACAAATTAGCCAGTGGCCTTTGGTGCAGGGGATGCAAAACGTGACGCTGGCTTTGGAGTTGTGATCAATAGCTTTTGATCTCAGAATTCTTTGTCTTCTTTTTCACAAGCAATAACCAACACTAAGCACTTCCTTTCTGCGGAGAGGAACATAAAGAGATTGCAACAGCAGGAAAGTAGATTTCAAATCTGTCAATATTGTGTTGTACAAGGTGAATGAAAAAGCAGATGCATGCCTCTTTATTAAAATGGTTTAGTAGTCAGAGAATATGTGGACAGGGATGAATATTTTAAAATATTAAGAATAAAATAGAACAAAACCTCTGCTTTATGAACTTAATAATAGATGAGCAAAATGATACGGTATAATTGTCTCTGGAGTGCTACCTGTAAGAATTTATTAATTTAGTCAAATCTTCCAGAATGGAACAGAGATGTCAGATACATTACACACCTTTCAAAGAGCAGAACAAGCACATATGGGTGAGGATGTTGATGGGTAAACCTTTAAGGGTATGGAATGAGACTGATAACTTCCAGGGCATCTGTGTGTGTCTGAGAAGGAACTTGTGTGATACTAGATGTAGCTTTGTGTTGATTGCTTTAAGTGTCTATGTATGTTTTTTTAATAGTTTTCTTTAGTTTCTTCTTACTGTGTCATTCATGATTTTTATATTCTATGTATCACCTCACGCTTTCCTAATTTTTATAGAAAACATTTCTTCCATGGGGGTTATACCACTGGCTATTATTCATAGAACTTCATTGCATCACTATAAATGTCTTGAAATAAATTTTCAGATAAATCTTGTTTTGCAATAAAATGTACCAATTTTAAAATATTTTACTGAAACTATACTGCTTCTTACTTAAGCAGTGACCCCAGTACACCAGTGGCATCAGGATTTGCAGTGTGGATTCTGTAGTGTGGACTAGTTCAAGAGGACACTAGTTAGTTGAAGAGTTAATATGTCCAGGCATATGGAAATCTCCCTCTTTAGAACACCCAGGTCCTACCTTACAACTGATAAGTAACATTGTCATGATCACAAGACCAACAAATTACAAGCAAATGATAGCTTCCCTCTTATTCACATTGTGTTGTCTTCTTCTCATTTATCTGTGATAAATATTACGGAGCCTTAATTCACTGTTTATGGGATTGCATACTGGTGTAGTCACTTTGGAGAACAGTGTGGAAAATCATTAAAAAAAAAAAAAACCTTAAAGAAACAAGTCTACCATATGACTGAGCTATACAACTCAGTCATATACAACTCCTTGGCGTATGCCCAAATGACTTGACATGCCACTCCACTGAGATTTGCTCAACAGTGTTTGCTGTTGCTCTAGTCACAACAGCTAGGCAATGGAAACCACTTAAATGTCTTTCAGCTAATGAATGGATAATAAAAATGTGGCAAATATACACTATGGGATACTATTTAGCTGTAAAAAAGAATAAAATCATGATATTTACTGGTTAAATGGATGGAACTAGAAAATACTATATTGAGTGATGTAACCTAGAAAAACAAATGTTACATGTTCTTTCTCATCTGTGTTCCTAGCTCCAAAATTCAGTTGTGAATATATAACCTCGAATAGCTACAGAAGCCAGTAAGTAAAAAGGGGCCATTGTGTGTGTGTATGGCACAGAGAGGGGAATGGTAATATCCATGCGACCTGAGGAGGAAATGTAAAAAGTGGGGGAGGGTTTAACTGGGGAGAAAGGCCAATACTGAGGGATGATAGGGGAGGAAGAGGGGAGAGAAAATAACACTAAGATTGACTGAAAAATCCATAAGGAATCATATTATTTTTATTTACATAAAACTACTTGGAATAAATTTAAGTATATAAACACACATATATACTTTTATACAATATGGCAATTACAATTAAAGAAAAAGAAGCCATGAATTTGGGAAGGAATGAAGTAAAGATTAAATAGAAGGGCAAGAAAAAGGAAAGGGAAGTGGAGAAATTATGTAATTTCATTTTAACTTTAAAAATAAATACATATTAAAATACATGCTGTATGAAATTCTCAAACAATAAATAAAATCTTAACCCCAAAAAGATCACCAGTATTTGCTTTATGTTTTGTGCTTTTGTGTATTATGAGTTTCTCTGAAAACCAAAGGTTGACTAGTGTTTCCATTTTGTTTTTTAGAACTGGCTTACTTCTTTAGCATTGTGTTCAAATCACAGTTTCTTTTCTTTTCTTTTTTTTCCTAAAAATGTGTTTTCTATACCACTTTCAACTCTGAGTATGCCTTGTTATGGTGAATACTTAAATGAATTAATCACTCACAAGATTTTGATAATATTCCTGTATGTTTAGATGAAAATCATTACATATAATCAATGTATCTTAAAATATTTTGATTTTCTTTCAAAAACAAAGAAATGGATTATCAATATAAAAGTTTTACAGTACATCTATTTTTGTGTGGTCAAATATTCCAAGAGAAAGATAGGAAACACAATAGGTCTACACTGATTTCACACCTAAGCATGCCTTTTCTAGATAGTATTCATTTCCTTGTTTATTTGCTTTTTAGATATGTTTCCAACACAGTGATTTTTTTCCAGTATTATGTATTGTACTCATGGCCTTGCATATTTTAGGTAAGAAGTCCACCACTTGATCACACCCCTAGGTGACACTGTTTAAAATATATGGATATTTTATTTGGAAAATTAAACAGGATGAGAAGGAAATCAGAGAAACACCACCCTTTACAATAGCCACAAATGATATAAAATACCTTTGGGTAACTCTAACTAAGCAAGTGAAGGGACCTGTATGACAAGAACTTTAAGTCCCTGAAAAAAGAAATTGAAGAAGATATCAGAAAATGGAAAGATCTCCCATGCTCATGGATAGGCAGGATTAACATAATAAAAATGGCGATCTTACCAAAAGCAATCTACAGATTCAATGCAATCCCCATCAAAATACCAACACAATTCTTCACAGACCTGGAAGGAACAATACTCAACTTCATATGGAAGAACAAAAAACCCAGGATAGCCAAAAGAATCCTATACAATAAAACAACCCCTGGAGGCACCATATTCAGATCACTGACCTCAAGCTCTACTATAGAGCTACAGTAATAAAAATAGCTTGGTACTGGCATAAAAACTGATGTGTGGACCAATAGAATCGAATTGAAGACCCTGACATTAATCTGCAACCTACGAACATATAATTTTTGACAAAGAAGCCAAAACTGTACAATGGAAAAAAGAAAGTATCTTCAACAAATGGTGCTGGCGTAACTGGATGTCAACATGTAGAAGGCTGCAAATAGATCCATATCTGTCACCATGCACAAAACTTAAGTCCAAGTGGATCAAAGACCTCTACATAAATCCAGTTACTCTGAACCTGATAGAAGACAAAGTTGGAAGTAGTCTTGAACACATTGGCACAGAAGACCACTTCCTAAATATAACACCAGTAGCACAGAACTGAGAGAAACAATCAATCAATGGGTCCTCTTGAAACTGAGAAGCTTTTGTAGGGCAAAAGACATGGTCAACAAGGCAAAGCGACAGCCTACAGAATAGGAAAAGTTCTTCACCAACCCCACACCTGACAGAGGGCTGATATTCAGAGTATACAAAGAACTCAAGAAATTAGACATCAAAATGCCCAATACTGCAATTAAGAAATGGGCTATCGAGCTAAACAGAGAATTCCCAACAGAGAAAACTTAAATGGCTGAAAAACATTTAAAGAATTTCTCAACATCCCTAATCATCAGAGAAATGCAAATCAAAATGACTCTGAAATATCACCTTACACCTGTCAGAATGGCTAAGATCAAAACCACTGAAGACAGTTTATGCTGGGGAGGATGTGGAGCAAAGGGAACTCTCCTCCACTGTTGGTGGGAATGCATGCATGTACAGCCACTTTGGAAATCAAATATGGCACTTTCTGAGAAAATTGGGAATCAATCTCCCTCAAGACTCAGCTATACCACTCTTGGGCATACTCTCAAGGAATGCTCAATCATACCACAAGAGCACATGCTCAGCTATGTTCATAGCAGCATTATTTGTAATAGCCAGAATGCTATTCTAGATGCCCTTCAACTGAAGAATGGATAAATAAAATATGTTACATATACACAATGGAGTACTACTCAGCAGAGAAAAACAATGACATCAATAGATTTGTAGACAAATGGATGGATCTAGAAAAAATCATCCTGAGTGAGATAATTCAAAATATAAATAAAAGACCAATCAATTTATTGCTCAGCAGTGTTCACTGTTGCTCTAGTCAACCCAGACTCAGAAAGACAAACATGGCATGTACTCACTCATAGGAGAATAGTAAATATAAAACAAAGGATGACTGGACTGCTACTCACAACTCCAGGGAGGCTACCCAGAAAACAGGACCCTTAAGAAAGACACAGGGGTCGCCCCACGACAGAGAAATGGATGAGATCTACATGAGGCAAACTGGACATGAGGGGCGGCGATATTGAAGGGCAAGAGTTGAGGGAAGAGAGCTTATGGGAGCAGGAGATCCCAGCTGGATCAAGAACAGAGACGAAGAACAGGGAAAAAGAGACCATGATAAATGAAGACCACATGGGAATAGGAAGAAGGAAAGTGCTAGAGAGGTCCCCAGAAATCCACAAAGGTACCTCCACAATAGACTACTGGCAATGGTTGAGAGAAAGCCCGAACTGATCTACTCTGGTGATTGGATGGCCAAACACCCTAACTGTCTTCTAAAAAATTTTATCTAATGACTGACGGAAGCGGATGCAGAGATCCACAGCCAGGCCCCAGGTGGAGCTCCAGGAGTCCAATTGTCGAGAAAGAGGAGAGATTATATGAGTGAGATTTGTTGAGACCATGACTGGAAAAAGCACAGGGACAAATAGCCCAAGTAGTGAAAACACATGAACCATGAACCAATAGCTGAGGAGCCCCTAACTGGATCAGGCCCTCTGGATAAGAGAGACAGTTGATTAGCTTGAACTGTTTAGGAGGCATCCAGGCAGTGGGACCAGGACCTGTCCTTAGTACATGAGCTGGCTGTTTGGAACCTGGGGCTTATGCTAGGACTCTTTGCTCAGCCTGAGCGAAGGGAAGAGGGTAGGAGGGTACTGGACCTGCCTTGATTGAATCTACCAGGCTGAGCTGAATCCCCAGGGGAGTCCTTGCCCTGGAGGAGATGGGAATGGGGGTGGGCTGGGGGGAGGGGGGCTAGAGGAGGGAGGACAGGGGAATCCGTGGCTGATATGTAAAATTAAATTAAATTATAAAATAAATAAAAAAACAAAAAAAGTTAGGGAACAATTCATTTACTATATGTATTCACCACAAAGATTCCATAGTAAAAATTTTATTATATTTGCATATACATATGTGTTTATCTATCAAGACCCTTATTCATTCATCAGTGCATGTGTGTATGTACATACATTTGCATATCCATGCTTTGTATGTGGATGTTGGAGGACAACTCACGGGACAACAATTCACTTCTACTATGTTGATGTTGGCAGTCAAACTCATGTTATCAGGCTTGGTGACAAGTGCCTTGACCGTCGCATAGACAGGAGTTGGCCTATGTTTGATACATTAAAAATTAAATTGCTGATATCTTTAAACATTTAAGACACTGATTTTTGAACTAAAACTCCTGTATATTTTTTCTATTTCTAGCACTGGAATAAACCTATAACACCACACTGGTGATCTATAATTTAAATCATAGGGTGTAATCATTGTTAAATTTTAATGAACATGGGACTGAGGAGGTGATTCAGTGGGCTATGTGTCAGAATCCAACCTCATCCTTGGAATATAGCAAACTATCAAGAGGACAAAAAGCCTGGAGATTATACAACAGCAAGTTATAACAATAATTAAAATTTGTACCTACTAGCAAACAGTCAAGAAGTGCCAAGCCAGACGGTCAGAGGGAATATGGGCAATGCCAATTTTTGGTAAGGTGGCCCCTAGAGAACATAATGAGATTGAGTCATTTGGGTAAAGATATGAATGAGGCTGCTAAGGAATTATGTGTTGTGTTGTTACTTATAAATGTATTTTATGACCTTGTGGAGGTAATTTATTGTCTACTTGTCATTGTGTAGCTGTTCGTGTGAGTTCTGAAGTATCTATTCAAACATAACAAATAATGTTTGAACTATACAGTGAATTAGTGGATATATTTATGCTTGGTCTCTGTTCTCCTTTTACTGTTGCCTGGAGAATTTAGAGGCAACTGATAAGTCATTGATAAGTTACAATTGAGAAAATGTAGTGTTAGCATTCCACTTGGCTGTAGCCTATTCAGATACGTGGTGGGATTTCTGATATAGCTTTAATTCCTATTAAAATATACATAAATCTAGAAAAGAGAAGTTCCTTTTCTCACAAGAAGGAAACTAAGCTTCATGTCCCATGTGCTGCATTTTTAAGTCTAAGATTTCTGGTGACAAACACTTTTCTTCAGTATTTTGTACTTCAGAATGAGCTACCTAGGATGAAAACATATCAGCCTCCTATATGTACAAAACACAATGATGAAGATGGTTAAAACTATGTAAAGCACAGTATTATATGTGCACATGTCAGTGGGATGTATGTTTTATGGCAACCGGCTAACATTCAAAGCACTCCAGTTGACATTGTATCCACTGGAAGTTACCCTTGCCCCTGCAATGATGATAAGTCCTTCAATTATCATTATCTTGCCACCAACAAAGGATTTATTAATTAAGATAATAGACTTTAAAAGTGATTACTCACTCGTGAAATAAGTGATAGTTAAGATATGTGAACTGTCTAGAAATACCACATACTTATTTCTGCCCTTGTTTGAACACTGTCCAAGGACCTGGTGACCTCAGAGCCTGCTCTTTTTATTATGTTTTTCTGTTCTCTGTGGAATGGCTTTGCTGGACTTGCTTTGGAATGGTTCTCTAGTGGCACATGCAGGGAGAGACTCACTGATTAACCCACTCATTAGCATGCCTAAAATCTGCTACTAATGATGTTTCTACATCCCTAATGTACACCTCCATTCATGGAGTGTGCAAAACACCCAAGAGGAACACAAACTCAGTTATTTGTAGAGAAAAGGTTGGGTAACATATACAAGTAATCAAGGGTATGTTTGACAGAATGGGTCTTGCCTTGATCAGTTGTGGGACATGAATATTCAGCTTCCTTATAATCATTAGAAGACAAAGAAACTTTAGAAAAATCATCTAGTAATTGTGGTTGACCACATTTGACTCAAGTTGGTTTATGGCACTAAAACAAAAATTGCATTTGGAAAGGGCATGGGGAAAGCAAGTTTGAGTCATTGTTGTAGCCATGGTCAATTCCCACTGTCAGGAACATGCTGCTTCCTGTCCCACTGGCCTTTGCAATGATGTTACGATGGAAATCCACAAGTGACCTGGGACTTAGGGAGTGTTTGTGACCCTTTCCCCACTGCACCGCTGCTGCAGACCTGGAGGCGTGGGGATTCATAGTGAGTGTTACTAATAGTTTTGTACTTGCTTGCTTAGAAGTTCTGGTGACTAAAACACCTAGTCAAATTCAGTGTATTTCAACCTAGATCTTGTGTGGATGTGGATTTATTGATGTTGTTGTTATGTGTGGGGTGTATGCATGTGAAGGCCGGAGGTCATCTTTGGTATATTTCTCTACTTCTCATCTTTTACACTAAACTCAGAGCTCCCATTATGGCTGGTCTAGCTGGTCAGGAAGTTCCTGGGATCTTCCTTTCCCCCTGTCCTTCCCAGCCGGGAGACATCTGCATACAGTCACACTAAGCTTTTTATTTGTATGTTGGGGTATCTGAACTTAGTTTCTCATGCACATGCACAAGCACTTTACTGCTAAGGAATCTCCCCTCTATGAATGAGGGTGTGTAGTTTTAAATGTGATAATTTTGTCACTTGAGGTTTATGATCTGACCTTCCTGGTTTCAGTTTGACCTTCAAGCAAACTAGGACAACAGAATATTGTGGTAAGTCCTCATCCAAACTTGTGGACAGGCTTGTTCGCATTCAATATAGCACTTTAGAGTACTTGACAGTACTTTTATCTCCTGGTGAATGTGCATTTTGTTCATTTGTTTTTCATATTTATTTGTTTATTTCCCTACAAATTTTATGAAGAGTTCAGTGTATTTTCATCTACTATAAATTAAAGGCCTTGAGTGGATTCAGTTTTGTTTTGTGTGTATGTGCATGTGTGCATGTTTATGTGTGTGTACTGTGATATATACGTGGTTCTGTGCAGATGTACTCACCTATGTATATGTGTGTAGAGACCAGGGGTCTTGATAACACTTATGAATTATGAAGAATGCATACTATTATTAAGTCTGTAGGAGGAAAGATAGGTATGACACGTTTGCTTCCTATACAGCAGGTTTGGGTCATAAGATGAAAGCCAGAACAGTCAGCTACCTTCTACTGGGCTCTTCCTGCTTGTGTTTGTTTACAGTATGAGAGCTTGGACCCAGAGCCTCAGACAAAGCATTGTGACCAAGCTTCTATCCAAGCATTGTGCCACTGAGGAATGGCCCCAGTCAGGGACTTACCACTTTAACCAATCAAGTTTTATTATTTTTAATTCTACTTCTCTTCCACAGTGCTGGATTGTAAATGATCTGGTACTGCTTGATTCATGAATTCTTGTTCACTTCTTGTGTTTGAGTTTATCTTAGTCTATGGATATTTGTTTCCATTTCCTTCCATACCATATTATATTAATTGTTGATGATTAATGACCTTTCATCTGTTCCTTTGCCTAACTTGGTCTTTTGCTTGTCCCAAGCTTTGGAATCAGTATGTCAATATATACCAAACAACTTGATTGGGCTTTTATTTGTATTTTGAATTAGACTAACAAACTGATGTCATTCTATTCATGAGCTTGAGTCATTTCTTACATTGGTTATATCTTCTTTCATTGGAATTTTATAGTTTTTCTCAGATAGCTTATATGTTTTTCATGAGATTTATATTTAAGCACTTCTTTTGTGATGCAAATGTTATTATTGTATTTTAAGTTTTGTACTACAACATTGGTAGTATTAAGGGCAGGACCTGAATGTCTCATCAATTTTGTACTCTGCTACTCTGCTATAACCCTATTTCACTTCCAACACTTTTTTTTTGTTGACTCTTTGAAGCTTATTCTGTAACCAACATTACGTCAATGAATAAAGACTGTTTGATTCCTTTTTTTTCCAACTTGTAATTTTCTTTCATTTAAAATTTTCATTTTGATTTATTTCTTTTATTTTATGTGTATTACTATTTTGCCTACATATATGTATGTGCCCTACATACATGTTTGGTACCTGTAGAGTTCAGAAGAGGGTGTCATATGCTCTGGAATCAGAGTTACAGTTGTCTATGAATCACCATGTGGATACTGGGACCCAAAAAAGCAGCAGTGTTCTTGATCACTGGGTAATCTCTCCAGCCCACTCTGTTTCTTTTGTTGACTATGGAATCAGCTAGCACTCTGAGTACAATGCTAAATAAGAATACCGATAGTGAATTTCTGTTCTTGTATTTGATCTTAGGGAAAAGCAACAAGTTTTTCAAAATTAAGTATGGTATAGCTGTAGGTATTTAAAAATAAATATTATCAAGATTTGGAATTTCCCCCATGTTTCTCGTTTGTTAAGGGAATATTTTTTCAGTCACCTGGTATATTCTCTTATCCCCTTAGATGAATTAGGCCAGTTAGTAGGAGCTGGAGTAGAAGAGATATGCCTTCCTCTCTTCAGTAGTAATACAGCTTAAGGGAAGGCTGTTCCTTCCTTGGAAAGCAGATCTTTGTGATGTAAAATGCTTTGTGAATATTTTAACATAGTTACTCATCTTTTCTTCTGCCAGAGTAATGTGCAGGGTTTTTTTCTTAGAATTTCAACAAAAGACTTTAGTGTAGCATCTAGAGCTAAACCCCAAGCAATATGAACTTTAGAATGTTTGTGCCTCTGTGTGTGTTTGTGTGTGTGTGTGTGTGTGTGTGTGTGTGTGTGTGTGTGTGTGTGAGAGAGAGAGAGAGAGAGAGAGAGAGAGAGAGAGAGAGAGAGAGAGAGAGAGAGAGAGAGGAGACAGAGACAGTATAGGGTGCTTAGGTCTCTCCTGACAGTCCATGTTGGGGCTCCATAGGTAATCAGCATTCTCATTTCAGTGTTGTCCATCTATGCCTCTAGGTGGAGAGATCATGTGCAACTCTCTGGATTGTCTAGTAACTTTTATCTAAAGGCTCAATTCTCCGAGGGAGCTAGGAAATCACTGGCAAGGTATCAGCCTGGCATTTTTAATTACTTCTACATGGAACACAGCAACTACTGTTTTTTTTTTTTCAAACTTCTGCATTTCTAAAGTTAAATAAAAACAAAAAACAGGAAGCCTCTGGTCTTTTTGTATTTAATTACTGTGATAGCTTGTTTTAATTATCAACTTAGCACAATCTTTATTCCCCTGGTCTCTTAGTTAGGGTTTCTATTGTTGTGATAAAACACCATGACAAATGATACAAACCATGACCAAAAGCAAGTTGGGGGAAGAAGGAGTTTATTTTAGCTTATTGTTATATCACAGCCCATAATTGAAAGAAGTCAGGGTAGGAAATCAAGCAGGGCAGGAACCTGCAGGCAGGAACTGGAACAGAGGTCATGGAGGTGCTGCTTACTGGCTTGCTTCTCATATATTGCTCGGTGTTTCTTCCCACACATCCAAGGATTACCTTCCTAAGATTGGTACCACCCACATGGGCCATTCCACATCAATCATCAATCAAGAAAATGTACCACAGGTTTGCCAATGAGCCAATCTGGTTTCACATTTTCTCGATTGAGGATCCCTCTTCCAAAGTAACTCTAGCTGATGCCAAGTTGACATAAAAATAGCTAACACACCTGGGACAAGTTTTTCAGTGAGATATTGTCTAGATTGGGTTGATTTGTGGGCATTTCTGTGTGTGATTATATTGATTATATTAATTAATGTAGGAAGACTCACTCACTGTGGTTGGTAACATTCGTAAGTTAAGAGATTCTGAATAGTGTAAAGAGTGGAGAAAGTCCACCACACACAATCATGAACGCATCAATTCATTTCTATTTGTTTTTGTACTACAAATTCAATATGACCAGTTGTCTAGACTTCTGTTCCTGTGACTCACCCAAAATGATGGACTGCAACCTATAAATGTAAGCTAGAATGAATGTTTTCTCCCCTAAAGGGCTTTTGTCAGAGTGTTTTATCACAAAAGCAAAGGCACCTATGATAACAAGAGAGCTGTAGCTATAGTTTGAATGCTTGTGTCCACCTCAGGTTCTGTTTTGAAATCCTAATCTAAAGCCACGCATAGTAGCACATGTGAGGCAGTATTATGAAACTGAGAGCAACCTGGCCTGCATGGAGAGACCCTCCACCTCTCTCTCAGTGTGTGTGTGTGTGTGTGTGTGTATGTGTGGTTGTGTGTGTGTGTGTGTGTGTGTGTGTGTGTAGATCTTAATTTCCAAGGTATGCCTTCACCATACTGAGAAGGCACCAACTGCAGTTGAGAAAATGGACTTCCATGAGGCACAAAACCTGCTGATGCCTTGATCTTGTACTTGCTAGACTCTAGACTGTAATAAGCTACTTTCTATTGTGGAAAAAGATGTCCAATAGACGACATTTTAAATAGCTGCCTTCATAAACAAAGGTAGCAGATCTTTGAGCAGAATGGTGTATCTTGCCACATATGCCCCACACCAGCTAGCTGCTTGCTCACCATGTCTTGTACTCCCTTGCTGGGGTATTAAGAGTGTGCTTTGGCTACAGCAGAATTCTAAAATTAAGCATCATTCTCTCATTGTCTAAATAGTTTACTCACATGTTTTTTTATGGTTCATAAAATGGTTTGATAATTTGACAGACATTTTGCTACATGTTCAGAGTCACATGCTTAATTATTACTAATACCCATTCTTGATTTATACATTTTCGATTATTTTTCTTTCAGCACACTACTCTGAGCATTTAATTTATATCAACCAGGGATTGATTTTGACTTTATATGAGGTAACATAGCTTTAGTTTGAAGAAGGCATGAGTAGGATATAAGTTTATTTTATTGTCGACAAGAGATGTGAGACAACATTAAATGATTAATAGAGGCCTTTATAACTATATCAACAACTGAGGTATTTTCCATTCTTCTAACAGCTTATTTATTACTGTCACTTAGAAACCTACAGTTATAAGAAAGCTGTAGTAGCTTTAGCCATCATATTGAAATTCTGGGAGGGCAGAAGAAAAATGGAGATGTGTAAGGCTCATGTGATAAGTTTTGCTCCTTATTACCATCACTCTTCCCATTGTCCATTTAGGTGTTAAAAAGTTTTTCTGCAAGGCCAACACAGTAAATTATGTATAAATGTTGTCTCTTTAGAGCTGAATTCATGCCCATTTTTAAAAATTCAGAAAACCATACCCTCCAACAAAATCAAGTTTTGTTTATAAAGAAGAGAGAAGGAATAGGTGTTTATTAAGTCAAGTTCATTTTAAATATTCCAAGGTATTATAATTGTAGAAATTTAATGTATTAAATTATGGATTGAATTGTATTTTCCTAAGTGGTAGTTTCCTAAATTTATGTGCTGAAGTTCTAACCACCATTCTGCTGGTATTTGGAGACAGGCTCTTTGGGAGGTGGTTAGGGAAAGATGAGTCCATGAGGAAGAGGGGCTCACAATGGCACTGGGTCTTTCTGGAAGAGATGCCCACAAGCATTGGTGAGCTCTTGCACATTCTCCCTGCACACACACAAAGAAGCACTCCTACAAATGCACAGCAGGATGGGCCATCTGTAACCAGCATGAGAAGTGAACCCTGATATGTTGGCATTCTGTAATTGTAGCCCTTCAAACAATAAAAAACTACATTTTCTATTGTTTAAGCCACAAAGTACTTTGTTGTGGTATCAGAACTGATTAAGACATGCTTGAAAATGTAGGTTACTTTTATTCATCTCCATTTAAATAAAAAATGCTTTACTTAGCCACAATCTATTTCTCTGTGATAGACTTAAATATTTTTTTAAGACAGCTTCTTAGCAAGGAGATATTTATAATCTAAAAAGATGGGTTCTTAAAATGCAAAGAAACAAAGGTCATCTTAGCTTAGGTTATGACCAAGACAGAGAAAATATTGACAAGCTGTATGTGACACTGACTTTCAGTAATCTATCTTGCATACTTTTCTTATTTTGCAAATGTTTTCAATGAACAAGTGCTTTTATCTATTTAAATGAGGTATATTTCAGCAAAAATGTTATTACTATTCTTTTAAAGAGAAAATTTAGTTTATAACACTAAAGTAATGGTAGATTTCAGGCTTTCCTGGAGCTAGATTTACATGGAGTTGTGAGCCACCTTTTATGTATATATTTAGGAATACACACACACACACACACAACAACACACACCAACACACACACACACACACACACATACACACACACACACACACACACACACACACACACACACACACACGAAACAACAATTAGTGCAAAAAAGAGGCCACAAACTTGAGAGAGATTAAGAGGGTAGGATATGGAAGGATTTTGAAGGAGAAATGGGAAGAAGTGGTGTAATTATATTCTCAAAGAATAAAAGAAATTATTATACAGTAGTAGGTATAGAATTTGTTTTTAATTTATTTTGTAGCTGTATCATACAAAGGATAAAAAGTTACAGTAGAATTATTCCAATTAAAAAACTCAAACTTGGGGGCTGGAGAGATGGCTCAGTGGTTAAAAGCACTGACTGCTCTTCCAGAGGACCTGGGTTCAAGTCCCAGCACCCACATGGCAGCTCACAACTGTCTCTAACTCAAGATCTGACATCCTCACACAGATATACATGCAGCAAAAAACCAATGCAAATGAAATAAAAATAAATTAAAAAAACCCTCAAACTTCTCCTACTGTAATATTGCCTTAGATTGTTTTTAAGTAATTTGAACTTTATCTAATTAGAACTTTCACTCATAGATAGTATAGACCAAACTTATGTGGGGACTGAAAATACATTGTGAATAAAAAAATGCCAAATTTATTTTTCTTCATAACAGTGTTAATGTGATTTAAGTTCAAAGGTCTTAAGATGTTGGAAGACAACTGAAGTCTAGGAGTTAAGCCCAGTGTGCCAACTTTTTTTGACACCCAAAGGGAGGCTTTAACCTCTCTGAAGAGTGGATGGGGGGTGGGATTTGGGGAGGTGTGGAGGATGGGAGAAGGGGAGGGAAGGGGAACTGGGCAATGGTATGTAAATTATAAAATAAATAAATAAACAACAAACAAACAAACAAACAAACAAATAAATAAATAAATGTTGGAAGACAGGGCTCAGCACTGTTGACACTTTATAATGAACAGTGTACTGGATTTTGAGGGTCCTTATTGGCAATACATTGTGTTCATATAATACTTATTGACCAGTAAGTTCTTTTATATTATTTATGTACATTTTCAAGTAAACCACAATTTTAAGTCATTATATCTGTTTGCTGTATATCCACGGCCAGCCTCAGCTACAGAGTGAGACACTACTACAAGCAAACAGTGAAAGTCCTATTGGCTCATAGAAACTGGAAGGTTCCTATGAGATGTTACTTGAATTGATTTCTGAAGAGCGGTTGATTTGGTGATGCTAGATCTGAAGGAGAGAAAGAAAGAGAGACAGAGACAGAAGGAGAAAGACACACAGAGAGAATTTGTCTAAAGGTTATGGAGAGCTGGAT
The DNA here is from genome assembly GCF_903995425.1 of Onychomys torridus. Lineage (NCBI taxonomy): Eukaryota > Metazoa > Chordata > Mammalia > Rodentia > Cricetidae > Onychomys > Onychomys torridus. The sequence continues at coordinate 5,322,773 of NC_050457.1, read as the reverse complement.
CAGTAGTTAAGAGAACTTTCCATTATTACAGAGGACCTGGGTTATGTTCCCAGCATCTATACTGATAGGTCAAACAGATAACAATTAATGCAACTCCTGGATCAAAATCTTTCTCATAGTCCTGATTCACATAAAAATTCTGTAACAAAGTATATAACTAAGTACAATTAATGATTTAATGCATTGTGTATGTACTAAAAGTCAAACCCACGACCACTTTTCTGAAGCACTGTGAAGCTTCCTGGGACAAACATCTCCAGTGTGCTCTAACATATAGTGTGTAAAGAGTTTGCACAGACACTGATGAATTCTGCCTAGTCCTATGCTAGATGATTGATTTTTGTATTCCCACTGAAGAAGTAGAAGGACCTGACCCTTCAAACTGCCTCTTGTATATCACAGTAACTATTCATTTTTCTGAGGGGAAGATTATAAAACAGATAAAGAACATTCAATTTTAGAAGTGTGATGTATAAAGTTAATAAAGGCCCTAAATTTTTACTTCATTGTGTATCTCAAAAGATTAAAATTGAATCTAGCCTGAAGAATTGTATTGTCCCACATTTTACAAAGCCCTTTAGAAATGACTAGAATTCAAATAAGTGTGTCTTAAATTACTGAGCACATGCATTTTGAGGACCCAGATTTCTAGGCCTAGAGTTGTATCAGTGAGTAAAATAAAAGACTGCTTTCCTTTTGGTGTTACTTTGAAATAAGGTATGAATAAGTTTTTCACTCTAAAGATGGTCTTGAGTCTTATTTTCTGATGTCCTACTGTCAGGATGTAAGGCTGGATGAGCAGTGCCTGGACCACAAGGAATCTGCCCTCATCAAGACAGCAATGCTGCTGTTAGAATAAACTCTCCTTTCTTGGCCTTCCTGCCTTATGCTACTTACAGAGCCAAACTCCCTTTCTCTGGAGAATCACACACATGAGTCTCTGAGATCTTTGAAGAAGACAATGGCCATCCTAGACAGCAAGACTCCTGATACCCAAACCTCATCCTTTCCAGCTCCCAGAACTATAAGAAAACAAATGTATGTTCCTTATGATTTTTCCTATGTAGGTATTCTTCTACTGAAGGACAAAGTAGACTGACTTCTCTAGCCTGTTACTTCTGCCACCTTATATTTTTAAAAAGGAAGGAGAGGACACATGAAAATTCTATCATAAAATAACATTGCACATACATGGATGTGTGTGTGGGAAATTTGAATGCCATGCTGAGCATTCATATGTCAACTGATGTATTTTTACATTACCTCCAAAAGCCATTTTAGTGGAAGTTTTATTCAGTTGTCAACATAGGTCTTTAAAGTCAGTGAGCTGAATTTGGAGTTGTTCCTTTAACTGTGAGCAGCCAATACAAGGATGGAAACTTAGCAAGTAGGGAGCCATTCAGATCAGTCACTTATTGGTGAAATTATTAAGGCCACTCCACGTAGTTAAAAGGGAGGTTTATTTTCTGGGGTAACTTACAAATGAAGGGATAGGTTACAGGGTCTGGGAAAGGTATGGTGCAGTCCGGCAGCAGTGTTCTCTGGAGAACTCTGCTCGGTCTACTTCCTGTGTCCAGGGTCCTGGAACCAAGAGAAGCCTCTCCTCTTGATCCTGGGTCTTCAGTATCCTCTCTCCACCCCACCTTGTAGGCATGACCATTACTGAAGCCTCAATGGGGGTTGGAACTTTCAGGCCAAGGCTGTAATGGCTACCCACTATATCTCCCCCTTTTGTCTAAATAAGAAGGTTCTAACCTAACACAAGACTATATGCAAAGAAATGGTTATCAAATATTGTCGAGGAATAATGAGGGATAAGTTGGGATTACAATCAATGCAAATAATATCAAGTAAAAAACATATACTAAAATCCAGGGAAGTCTAGAGCATGGGTAGGTGGCATGTTACAAAGATCATTCCAAAAGATGTCCTATCCTAAAGAACCTGAGTCTAATACTTAATATATTCTATCTAATATATATGTACACTCTATGTCAAATGCATTGTTCTGATTGGTTAAAACAAATAAAGCGCTGATTGGCCAGTAGCCAGGCAGGAAGGATAGGGTAGGTGGGACAAGGAGGAGGAGAAATCTGAGAAGTGGAAGGTGCGGGGGAGCGGGGGAGAGACACTGTCAGCTGCCACCATGACAAGGAAGATGTAAGGTACTGGTAAGCCACAAGCCACGTGGTAAAGTATAGATTAATAGAAATGTGCTAAATATAAGAGTAAGAGTGAGACAATGGTAGGCATGAGCTAATGGCCAAGCAGTTTAAATAATATAAATGTCTGTGTGTTTATTTTATATGTGGGTTGTGGGACCATGGGGGCTTGGTTGCACCTGGAGAGAAGCTCTCCAACTACAAATGGCGCCCAATGTGGGGCAAGAGTTTCCACCTGAAACCCGAGAAAAAAGATTCTAAAACAGAGCTAAAAACAGCTTCCTAGTTGTATCTCTTAAGTTAGTGGCAGCCTGCCGGTTTGAGCTACTATGGCGGGTTCCTGGCGTGTGCATCTGCCCTGCAGTGTGATGGGAATGAGGAGTCTACAAATGACACTTTACTCTGCTACATGGTGGATTTAGCCTTTGCTAGTTTTTTTTTTTTTTTTTTTTTTTTTTTTTAAGGTTTCTGGGCTATGCACTGCTTTGATAAAACTGCTTCTGATAGTGGATGGTACACATGGCTCCAGACCTAGAGCTGGCAGTAAACTGTACCACCACCACTTTGAAAAGCTGCGGTGGGCGGAGCCAACAGCCACAGCGTCGTTTCAGTCTTACAAAGATGGATATTACACAGAGAATCTGGTTTATGTTGTCTTTGGGATTTTTAACTACAGAAAAAGATTTGATTGTAAAAGCTGTTGAGTTAAACAGATATGTAAATTTTAAAGGTACCTTGACTTCAAAATTTGGATATAAGGATATGTTGCTTTGGAAAAGAGTCTCTGCTTTTGTTTCCACAGAAAACCAGAGGCTGTAGATTTGTTCCAGATTAAGAAACATCAGGTTTGACCAGCCAAGACCCCCTGAATGGTCTCTGATGACACCATGGCCCAGATGATCCAACATCCAAAATGGTTTCAAGGCAACTGGCTCAGAGGTTTACCCCCATGGACTACTCCATAATCCTAAAATTTTCTTTATGTCCCCAAAAGATACAGTGTTCTCTCCAACAGAAAGTAGTAAAAAAACTGCATCCAAATTCCCAAAATTATCAAGCTGGCTTTGGAGATGGAATTGCCTCACTTCTTCTCTAAACCCAGACATATTGCTAAATAAAAAAGGTTAAGAGATTCTTGTGTCCCAAATCAGAAGAACCCTCTGGTGTGGGACAGAGAAAAACCAATATTTTTATTTAAATTGGGTTGATTATAAATGCAATCACTTTCTAAAGAAAAGGGGAAATGATATAAATATAATAGGATGAAAGGGGAGATTAATGAACTTACTTTTAAAGAGCAACAACTTGTTTAAAATGTTTTACATTGGTATAGATTTTAGTCTATTGATACAAACTTAAAGTTAATTTTGTTATACTGTGTGTATATTTCTACTCTTGTTTAAGGTATTATGTTTATATAACTCATTTAAAATTGTAGTGAATAATTAAAAATAGATTAATAATTAGTCATCTATGATAATAATACTCGTAGCCATTTTAGTTAAGTCTTCTAGGTATACATAGAGGTATTTCAGATAGACAGGTAATCTTCAAACACTTCAAAAGTCTACAGAATATGGCATTTAAGATATTTTTAAAATTTAGACTTTCTGGACAGTGAGACATGCCTGCTCCTGGCAGCACCGATTTACTTCAGGGAGGAGGATGGGCATTAAAGACACTTCATATGGAGTTTATCTTCCCCTTGGCAAAAAATAGCCATTTGGGCAAGAAACTGTTCTTGCTTGGACTGCTTGATCAACCATATAGGACCCGTAGAAAGGTGACCACTAAACTTTGCTTGACAAAATGGTCCTTCAGGTTCCTGCTTCACAGAGGAAACTGCCAGACATTCTACAGGACACTGAAAAAAGTGACCAAGAGACTCTAGCCCTGTGGGCTGAAGACAAATGCCCCAACTTTACAAAGGAACATTAGGTGACTGTTCAGGCTGCCAGCTGTCTCTGTCTACCCTGCAAGACTCCCAAATGTTGCTTGCATCCTTCTCCTGGTTCTCAGGTAATATTATATCCTTCTGAGGTCTTTGATGTGGTTGAAGACTATATAGTTATAATTTCCTCAATTATGATAAAAGATAAGCTAGATATAAAACCTTAGACTCACAAATATAAGATAGATAGGATATCTTCTTCAATATTGTTACTATAATTCTTGATTGATAATTGTTTTGTTATGTAAAATTTTATTATATAAAGGTTAAAACCTTGCTTTTTGAAAAAAAAAAAGGGGAAGTGCTGTGGGATGTTCTATATGTCAAACATGTTGCTTTGATTGGTTAAAATAAATAAAGTGCTGATTGGTCAGTAGCCAGGCAGGAATGATAGGGTAGGCGGGACAAGGAGGAGGAAAATTCTGGGAAATAAAGGCTGGGGGAGAGACACTGCTAGCTGCTGCCAAGACAAGGACGATGTAAGGTACAGGTAAGCCACAAGCCACGTGGCAAAGTATAGATTAATAGAAATGGGCTAAATATAAGAGTAAGAGCTAGACAATGGTAGGCCTGAGCTAATGGCCAAGCAGTTTAAATAATATAAATGTCTGTGTGATTATTTCATACATGTGCTGTGGGACTGCAGGGGCTTGGTGGCATGTGGAAAGAAGCTCTCCAACTACAGTCACTGATGTAGAATAGGCAGAGAAAATATTGATTTGGATAAGAACAAAAAACTTTGGAAGTGAGCAGGAAGGGAAACATAAATTTAAATTTGACAAGAGCCAGATACCATCAGTAAGGAAAAGGCAATGTGTATGATAGACTCAGGGCTTTGTGCCTACTTCTAAGAGGGTTTTAGTGACATGATTAAACCTAAAGAAATATGAGATGAATTAAGTTTGGAGAGATGAGTCATTTTTTAAATATGTATGATTTTCAGTGTTCTGATAAAGCATCTATATACTTGTGTCCTCGATGCTGCGAGAAACTCTTCTAGAAAGATGTGTCTGGAGAGTGCTTAGTGCTAAAGTTACATACACACACACACACACACACAGAGAGAGAGAGAGAGAGAGAGAGAGAGAGAGAGAGAGAGAGAGAGAGAGATCAGAGACAGAGATGAGAGACAGAGAAAGAGGAGAGGGAAGGAGAATGTGGGTGAATATAGAGCATTATATATTAAGATGTGCTTTCTGCCAGGTATGGTGGCATCTTCCTTTGATCCCAGACGTTGAGGGATCAGAGACAGAGATATCTGTGAGTTTGAGTTCATCATGGTCTATAAAGTTAGTTCTGGGCCCGTCAGAACTACATAGTGAAATAATGCATTAGAAAATGCTACTGCTGTGTGTAACTAAGTACATCTACAATTCCAGCCTTTGGGGATAAAAAGTTTTGGTTAGCCTGGGTCACATAGGGAGACCCTGCAAAAAAAATTGCTAAAAGGCTGACTATTACATTTCTTAACTAATTAACTGAAATATTTAAAGTAATTGATGATGGAACTACTAGGTGATTTTCATCATGATGCAGTATCTTTTTCTTCCTTTTACAAGATGGTCCTGGCTGGCCTGGAGCTCACTATGTGTACTGGGCTAGTCTCTACCTGCCTCTGCCTCTTGAGGGCTGGGATTAAAGATGTATACCATCACATGGAGCTGTACTGACTCTTCTTGGCATAGGCATACAGATCTGTAAGATGAACACTCTAACACTTTGTGACATCATATAGGAGCAAGTTACCACAGCAGTGGAAACTCTTCTCTGTATATAATGTAAAAAGTGGCTAATTTGTTAAAATCAATAACTTTGAAAATTAACAATGCAGTTTCTACTTATTGCTTCAACTTTTAAAATAGAAAGTGTTTTCAACAAGTTGTGTATGTTAAAAATATATGGTTTTGGATTAAAGAGTCCAAGAACAAAAACTGATGAAAACTATTTATTCATCTAAATGAAACACATGCTTAAGCATTTCTCACTGTTAGTCTATAAAAAAATGCATCTGGACTGAGAATTTTTGTTTCATTCCAAGCCAGTGTGATGTGAATTATTAAAATAAATAACCATTTCTTAAAACTCAAACATTGCTGATTTACCAAAGACATTTCAAAGTGGTCCCAATACCATTTCACATTGATTTACTGAAAAAAAAAGGTATCTATTTATGTGTCTTGCTTTTAATTTATGGTATTATTTATTCATACTTTTCCTCACATATATCTCTCACCTGAAGAACCAATGGATTTATCTTGTATCTGTCATTTTTCTTCTCATGATTTAAAAATAATTAATTGCAACATCCATTGGTGATTTATGATTTTAACTGATGTAATTAATGATTCACATCAATTTTCTTTCTTAATTCACTAAGAACTTCATTAAATATGCTGGAAGGTCTGGCTACCACAGTTCAATAACCTTTGGAAATTTTAAGCAGAACTTTATCATGTATTAAGTTTCATAAAAATTAACACTTCTCAAGAAAACATAGAAAGCAACATGAAAATTGCCAGTGGCTTTTTAGAGATTTGAACAACAGTGTTAAGCAGCCTCAGAGCCAAGCTTCACGTGACTAGACACTAATAGTGAACTGTTGATAAATTCTCAAACATTTTATTCATATGGAACACTAAATATTTTGGTATTCATAAAACTGAACTTAATATGATTGATTCAGTTAAGAAAGCAAACATCTTATGATTGTCTTAGCTTCTGTGAATATGAAAAATGAACTTAAAAATTTTTACACATAATAATAATTTAAGTAGTTAAATTTAATTAATTAAAGATATAAGTTCCCTCATTCTGAGACTGTTGAACAGAAAGATGATGTGGATATTCATGTGCAAGGCAATAAGAAGAACAGAGAATTCCATCTGAACCCATTTATTAATCTGTGCAGAGCAAAACAGATTCTTCTGTTTATAAGATATATTTTATTCATATGTTTCTTACTTTTCTTTTTGAAAATGGATATCTAATTTGATACTTATTTAAACAGCAATTAATTATTTTACTATAGTTTGGTTAAAGGAACAAATAGAGCTCAATATATGACAAGGCTTAAATTATAATATTTTAAAAAAATCAACAGTGTGTATGTCAAGTGTTGCAAACTTGATTTGAGCATTTTATAGTACTCCAGTCAGCTGCCTATTAAAAGTGTGATCAGGTAGTTTAGACTGTGACTAGCTGTGTCAACAGAAGGAAAGTGGAGGATTAGTCTCTATGGCAACGACAAAGTATCCCTGTTTGTAGACAGACAAATTCTGCTACATCTGAAACTGATTGACAGGTCTATTCCTTTGCAACTGACCCATAGAAATTAGCAAGTAAAAGTTATTCTACTGGGTTGTATTGAAGGGTTCTCAATATCTTGAAGTGCTCTTGTAAGTTTTTCTGCAGCGTTTGCATGAGAAGCCTGGCAGGAATTGTTCTCAGGTTTATATCTACGGTTTGATGGATTCTTTGTGGGGGAGTATTGCTGGCGAGAATAACTTAATTTTCAGTTCTCTGTATGACAGATTTGTTGGAGCATGGATTGAGGGAAAAACACACATCAAAGACCCACAGCTGAATAATATGCCACATTTCAAAATCACAGGACTTTGTAAGAATATTTTATATATATTATATGTATATATATGTTGAAACTGCATTCAGGAAAATAAATTACCCAAATTGAATTGGAATCACCACTAAGGATTGTAGGAGTGAATTAGCATGACTTTTATCTAAGACTATAACATGTTAAATTGTCCTAAAATTTTTAAATTTAACTTTAATTTTATTGTTTAATCTAAAGAAACAAAATCCACATTTACTACAGAAAAGGAAATACCCTTTCTTTAGATTACAGCTTTTCTAGGAAAATAAAACACTTATGCTAAAAAATGAAATGTACCTGTCTTTAAGACAAATTTAAAATTATATTTTAGCTCATGTTCACATTGTCTTTAAGAAGAAAATATTAATTTCCTTGCTAAAACTTGGCTTTCTTAGGTAGTCATTCTTAATGTATGATAATATCCTAAGCATATTATTTAGCACATTAAATATAGTTTATTATGTATCTGTTTTGTATAATTTCCTATACTCATGATTATATATTTTAATTGTAACTTCATATATTTAAAAGGAAACAAAATTTACAATGGCAAATAAATATACTTAATTTAAAACATTTTTCTTAAGCTGAAAGCATTGAACATCTATGGCTCTAATTTATATTACTTATTTATTCAAAATTATTTGCCTGAGAAAATATTTATCTTGGTTTGATTTTTTTCAACAACAAAGCAAAAGCTAATACAAAAAAAAAAAAAAAAGACCTGTTAAGGATAGTAAGTAGATTCTGAACAAAGTTGTAACTATGAATTATTCTTGGCTTCTGAAATTTGAAGAAAGGATAATTAAATTTGAGTCATTGATTCTGAAATCATTTTCCATTAATATGAATCAAAATGGAACTTGAAGAAGAGCATTTCTTAGTTTTAAGAGTTCCTTTGTATGATGGTAGAAATGAGCTCTTTCCTTCAGTAGATGGGTTCTTTCAGGATCTTGGAGCAGAGTTTAACTGAACATATCAAATGGCCCTCCTCTCTTTAGGACCACTAATGCACCTAGATTTATCAAAACTGCTGAGATATTTGACCCGTTCCACTTGTTCTAATGATCAGTCTTTGGAAATCAACCTCCTTTTAAAAACAAAGGAGCACATCATACAGCTGTCCATTTAAAGTCAAAATGAGAATTATCTGGTAGAGAATTATTTGGAGAAAAATTAAGCATTTCAAACAGTGTGTGATGGGAATTTTTGTGTGTTGCTCCTAATTCTACATTCTGTAGCAGGGCCTGGCATGTCATATGAAGTGTATGGCTGCTCTGGCAGCTCTGAATTTGGGACTGTGGCAGCTGAGACAGGACTGCCTTTTATCAGCTAATTAATACATGAAGGGGGTTTCTGTTAGGAGAAAATTCATTTTTCTCTTCTTACCTTCTTTTCAATAAACACAGGGAGGTTCGCTTTCAAAGCCATCCTCAATGCACTAAGATTAATTTAACTGTAAGGCAAATAACACTTGTGAATGAAATAGTCAAACATTAAAATTTTTGATGGAAACTTGACTCATAAAATGTCAACCTCTAAAAATTTCAGCAAGGATTGGGAAGGGCTCCTGAGGCTCCATTCGAGCTGAGGTGCTGAGAGAGTCACTTACCTTTTTTTCAGAGTGTGGCCATTGGTGGTTTCCCAATACTACAGAGGGTGACCCCACGTCCATGCAAATATGGGCAGCACCAGATAGACTCAATGGACCATAGATAAATAGCAAGTAAAGAGGTAAAGAGCCCAGGCTCAAATCCTTTTAATATAAACATCTCTGGTCATTCCCTCCTTCCTTCCTTCCTTCCTCCTTTCCTTCCTCCCTTCTCTCCCTCCCTCCCTGCCTCCCTCCCTCCCTCCCTCCCTCTTTCTTTCTTTCTCCTTTCTTTTTTCTTTTGCTTTTTTTTTCTTTTTTGTGGGAGGGACAGGGTCTAATGTAATTCATACTTTTTCAGCCCACTATGTATGTGTGTATGTATGTGAGTTTGGGCTTGAGTATCTGACTCTCTAGTCTCTCACCTGTCAGGTGCTGTAGGCCTGAGCCACACACTTGGCTCTGGTGGTTTCTTATCTAAATCTTCTGCAGTTTTAATTAGAAAATACATCTTGTGCTGTGATTCATTAAATTATAAGATATCAGTTCACTTTCTTCCTGTTTGTAATATTGCTGCTAAATTTTGTGAACTGTTCCTCTCTGAGATTATCTAAATATGTTTCCGTTGCTGCTCTGGTTTGTCTGTTACGCTGGACTTCTGGCAAAACCATGTTGGCAAAATCACATGCAATGTAATTTTTCAAGTATAAGCTGCTAAGTATTGGGAACTCTGAAATTTTCCAATTTGTGTATCAGTTCACTGTGTAATGAATTGGAGCAAATGCTTGAGCTATCCCAGTCAATGCTCTTCTAAATATAAATGTTGTTGGACATTTTAGTAATATTTTAACCAAAATAAAGTCCCTTTTCCTTTTAAGACTTGGAGCAAGTAGGAAGAAAACTAAGCCATTTACATATATTTTATAAATATTTTTAATTTCATGCAGTATATTTTGGTCAGGTTTACCCCCCTTTTCTCTTAACTCTTCCCATATCAGTCCCCACCTGCCCTCACTCTTCGAATTTGAGCCCTTAAAAAATTAAGAACCCATGAACTCTGTTCCTTTGCTTCTGGCTGTGGGGCCACCCACAGGGACATAGCTGATCTACCAGGAGTCACACCCTGGAGGACAATGGGCTCTTCCTCCAGAAAGCCATTCTATCCATAGCTCTTTAGGAAGTGCTATGGGTAATGAACTCTTCCCAAGCCATGACAGAGATTGACTGGATTCATCTTGTACACGTTTTTTACAGGTGACCACAGCTGCTGAATCATATATTTTCATCAAATTAGTTACAAAATCATTTTTCTCTGAAAATGTCTGTCTTCAATGTTGTAAAACTATCACTTATATCTGAACCTGATTTAAAAGTTGTGTTTAAATTTTCCAGGTGAAGATTGCCATGAGGATTTAATTTAAAAGATATCATTCATGTAGACAGAATATATACATATACATATATATATATATATAATTTTATAACTTAATTTAATTTTACATATCAGCCATGGATTCCTTTTTCAATTTTGAAATAAAACAACTTGGATTTCAAATTTAATATTATTGGCCTATTTGAAGTTTTGTAAAAGTTACAAACATCACATTCTTAAAGGAAGCCACATTGTTATTGTTACATATGATTGTATACAAATAAAAAGTCTTGGGCTCTCAAAGTTTGACCCTTGAGACAATTTATTCAATTAAGATTTTCCTACACATTGTGGTCTTTGTCTCGACTGGCACTGTCTGCTTGGGCTACCCCTAAATGTCCCTTAACTTTCTTGAAAACAAAGGTAGGGACTTGTGGTGCTCATTCTACTCCCTCAGCATGCAAAGGACGGTGGTACACTCAACCTGTAATTGCTTCTTGAGACACAAGGGAAACACTTCTCCCTTTTAATATTATAGAGACTAAAGTGTTTTTTAAGAAAGGTGGTCTAAAATCTAAAACAAGGCGTGTAAGTCAAAGCTGCCTAAGGCAGCTTTAAATAATGTGATTCACACTTAGGCCAGATGCTGTGAGACAAGGGATGCCTCCATTTCTCATTAACATGGCAGAGTCCCCATAGACTTCCCACATAGTGGCCACTCAGTCACACACACAATCATGCAAATGCTATGAATGATCAACTGCTTGCTTCCAACAGTACAAGTCTCGACAGAAGAGACTGAAGAAATCAATCCATTTCAAGGAGATGAGCTGCCATTATGAATTAGCTATTCCTCTCCTAGATGTAATAAAATCTTAGAGTACTTGCAATGACTGTTCCTAATAAATTAGATTAATTATTTTGTGATACCATACCAGAATTTATGAAAATCCTTTTAGAAACACACCTTACACGTGGGTAAAATTATGAATTTTCTTTCCAGGACAAAATAGGATGCTGACAAAATTTTAGTTTCTATTGAGAACTGTGTTAAGTTGCAGAATCCTTGAATTTATAGAGCTGGAGCATCAGTGATTACATGAAATATGTCTTAGATGTTAAGAGTGCCTTCCTTCCTGATTATACTATAGTCTGTAGATTAGTTTTTCATATTCCTGTGTTCATTACATTTTTGTGGTATATTTTGTGGTTTATACATACTTATATGATCATTTATGAATATTCTGAGCAGACTCCATTTCTGTTCTAGGTCACAGAGCTGGCTGAAAATCTCTGTTGTTCTTTATCCAAAAGACTATAAGAATTCTTATTCTTTATAGTAAGCAAACAAGAAAGGATAGAGAGTTGAGAGATTAAAGAGAGAGATACTGAATAATTAAATATTACTATACTAAAAATTTCTCTTACATTAACCAAAACCAGTAATGTGATTAAATATTACTATACTAAAAATATTCTCCTCCGTTAACCAAAATCAGCAATGAGAGGATGCTCTAATCTTTGTACTCGATTTGCTTTTTTTTTTCTTGCATCTCTTTACCTATCTTCCTAGTAATCTATGGTTTCTTTCCTCCTCCTCCTCCCCCTCCTCCTCCTCCTCCTCCTCCTCCTTGCCCTCTTCTTCTTCCTCCTCTTCTTTCTCCTCTTCTTCTTTTCTGGCTCATTTGATGGCCCCTTCCAGATTGGCTCTATCAAGGGGATCATATTTATATATGTGCAGAGAAAAATTTACCCATGTAATATTAAATATGAACGTGAGTGAATTTTGTGTAATACATTCCTCAGTAGTTAAAAGAGACCATCTACTCTGTTAAAGATATTTTGATTGAAATGGAACATAGTGTCTGTGATGATTAGGATCTCATGCACCTTCAACTTTCATAGCTTTTTTTATACTCATGATTCTGATACAAAGAGAATTGAGCATTTAACTAAATTTAAAATATATGCATCTTTATAATATACAAACTTAAAGACATCAAACAAGGCAGTTGTTAACTATTAGAATTTTTTTAAGTAAGGAATATGTGCAAAGAGACAATTTAAATTTACACATTTTGAAGTTGAAAGGAGCTAAATTAACATGCAGTCTGATTTTCAAATGGGAGTATTTTTTAAAAGAAATATTTGTAAATGTTGTGATGATTTTACTCGGTATTTTCATCATTGTGTAGTAAATACTGAATTATACACCTTATGGTGCAAGGGATAAATGGTTCACCAGGACGCTGGAATGGACTGGCATGCAGAGGAACATGTCCATGGAAGTACTGCAGGATGCTACCAGAAGCACAGACCAAATACAGATTTACTCCAGAGTCAGGTGGGCAGTTTGTATTTATACTAAAGGGGAGTTTTGGATAACATGACTTAAATTACTATGATCTCCGAGAATGGCATTTTAGGTAGTTTTTAAGGAAATAAAGGAAACATTTCTAGCTAGAAAACTAAAAACCTTGTAAGCAGTATGTAGCAAAGCTTTGTTTAAATGAATTCATTTTAGAAATTAAATGAGAAAGAAAAGATACAACCTACTCCATATATAAAAACATTTGAAAACATATATAACTTTCTCAAAACTACAATGATAAGAACAATAAACCAACCAGAAATTAATCAAAGAATTATAAATTTTACAAAGATTCCATAATGAGTAAAATCTTTGAAAAACAGTTTTTTTTCTGATGTCAGTGAACCAATTGTTGATGTAAGAGGTACTTCCCAATACGGTAACTCTTTCCAATGTAGAGCCTGTTTCAGAAGTTTACCGTTCAGAATGTATCCCATAAAAAGCACCCCCCCAACACACAGCTTCTTAACATCATTCAAATGTACTTTTGTAAATTGTACTCTTCCTGGAAGTATTAAAATAATCTACTGATTCTGACTCTAGTTACAGCTGTCACTTAATCTATTTCTGATAAATTGTCACACTTGTAACTTTCTTCTTTTTCTCAGTTTAAAACTGCACAATGTTAGTGAAATGTTTAGACAAGAAACCGTATGAAGGAAGAGTAGGTTAAAATAAATGCAACATTATATAATTTTGTGTTTTCTCTGCAAATAGTTTAAAAATAAAGGAGAATAAAATTACTCATTTGACATTTCAAACTATTGAAATAAGCCTTGATCATACCTATAGTTATGCACTCCCACGGTCTACTGTGAAAAATCTTTATCAAATCATTGGAATCTATCATAACACTTACAACAACTGTATTTGCTAATCTTATAACACCTTTTTCTCTCCTGTATTTTTTCTGATGCTCATCATTAGTATACAGATCCACCAATTTTTAGAAAATAGGTAAAACAATATGTCACAAAGTTGGAGGAACTGAGATGCTTGCAAACGCTAAATCTCTTACTAGTGCAGAAGGCCCAGTTAGTTCCCCAAATATTTCAAAACATTTGGACAACTGGTATATATGAATTAAAGATCATATTTGGTTTCTGTCTGTGCATTCTTATAAGTTTAATAGCAACTTTTAACCTTATATATTGCTGTTCCACCTGCAATTAAAATATTGGCAATTTTTGAACATAGTGTACAATATGACCGAAGATTTTGATAGCCTGGAAGAGGTGTATTTATTTGCTAATGGAATTCAACGTGCTTACAGTGCCCACACTCCAGCAACTGCACTCTGCAGCCTTACCAAATGTGGTTTGCATTTGGAGAGAATAGTCTTCCAAGCTCAGAGATGTACTCAAAGGTGTTTTCCATACAGTCATGGTGGCGATATTAAAGCAAGAACCACAATTACGAAGAGTTGCAGCTTGAAACCCAATACATATTAATTTTCTTTTGATGTGAAGCAACTGCTATTGTTTCTCAAAACAGCTTTATAAGCTAAATTGCTTGCTCATTTGGTTGATTATTCTGTAGACAGAGCAATGTCTTGGTGAAACTTTGAAAACCTGAAGGAGAAAAGTGGACTAGAAGCCTCAGGATCATGCCAGATATTTCTAGAAGTTATAAACATTTCTTTCAGAGGTTTCCAGGGAAAGGGGACTAGTTTACAAAGTGAGCAGGCCTCACCCTACTGCTCTGCTCCAAGGGATGAATACAGAAGGGCCATGAATATGATGGGGAAAGCATCCTTTCACAAACCATCTCCCTGCTGCTACTTCCTGGCTCCCCACACCCTCGCAGCGCCGCCATACAGGACGACTAAAACATCTCATTAAGTCCCATCAGGGCTGGTGCGTTCCTTCTTCTGCATCACCAAATGAAACTGGTTGTCATTTTCAAAGTGTGGAAGTTAAACTGCACCAGTGGGAAAGAAATGAACCTGAAGTGGGAAGCAGGAAAGGCTGAAAAACAAAAACCGAAACCAAGCAAACCACTGCCACCATCATCGTGTTTTCTTAAGAAACATAATAAATAATCTTCTGAGAACAATTGTTTTGTTACATTTTTATAAAATTCATGGGGGCGGAGGGAATCAAAGATCACATTAGATTTTTAGTTTCATGGAGAAGAAATTTTAAATGCTTCTGTTTTGTTACATCTGGCCTTTGTCTAATATCTTTAAATTTTAGATTTTTATAACAGTTGCACAAAACTGAGAATGGCATTAAAGACAGAAATCTCAAAATTTCCAGTAAGCCTAGTCTTGATGCCATCCTAACATTCAAATATCGGACCAAAATTTCCATTTACTATGTAATAAATCCATTTTCCCTCCAAGTATATTGTGAATGTAAAAATGAAAATAGACATTTATATGCAGCCTGAGCTAGAAAAGGTGCTGATGCTATAATTAATATTGTACCATAATATCTTTTTAATCTATCATGCTGCCTTTTGCCCTTTATGTTATGTCAGAAAGGAGGGTAATGAATGAGTGTGTCGGTGGCTATCAGCCTGAATTGGTGAAAAGTACGGCAACATGACATTTAATGTGATTAAGCCAGATATAGATCCAAGTTTATTGGCTTTCACACAATTGAATATATAGCCTATGATGATAAAAACTTCAACTCTTTTTAAGAAGGTGATTTCTTGAATTTATTTTAAAACTCAGTTTAAATAAAGGACATTTGATTTCATGTGAGATTCGGCACGATTCTCAGCCTCTCTCATGCTTTCTGTGGTGGTAAACACAGTCAAACACCAGAATATCCAACATCATAGGAGAAAAACTAGGGTTTATTATTAAATCAAAAAAGAATTGGCATGAATCTGACTTGAGACAGCTGCTTAGGGGATTAGTGTAGAGTGTCTTTTCAAGTCCCGAGACTACGTCTCTTCCCTTTTCCATCAGAAGGGGGCACTAGTGGTCCATTATTAACAACAGTGCAGCAACATTTCTTTTGTTATGTGACATTTGATAATAAATAAATATTATTTTCTGTTTAATGTTGATATAATTGCATGAAAAATTAAGATTGTAACTATTTATTATTAAAAAGTTAAATAATTAAAAGTTTGTAGGCAAATATAATTTTAACGTCTCTTTTCATTTAAGGATCTTGCACGAAATTAAGAAGTCCTGTTGTAGGCCAACTACAGTGTCAGTTCTCATTGTTTAATGCTCATGTTAACGATTACGGTGAATGAGTGAGGTAATTTTATGCACAGGCACACACACACACACACACACACACACACACACACACACACACAAGTGAACTACATACATTTTAATCTTTCAACCAACCTGTAGTCAACACCCACCCACACCGAAAGAACCTTCCTGTTTATGTAACTTGTTGGATCAGTATTTATTTTCAATATGAATTGTGACTTAAATCGAATTAGCACAATACATTATCCTGTAATTTCCAGTCTGATTAAATGGCTGGTGCCTGTGCACACTTAGCAGGATGACTACACTTTGCATCCTTGCAGCTCTCTATTAAAAGATAAACTGTGAATCTGTGCTTAGTCTACTTCCTGGCAAGCATCTTCGTGTCCAGATCATCTGCTTAGATAAGTGTGACTGGGTAATGTGGTATTATAATTCCACAAATAAAGTAATTGGAGAATTTCAGAGATACACCGGAGATAGGAAAACTGTCTTCAGGCTGGGTATAGCAGGCAGGCGTGCAGGGGGACAAGGAGAACGGAGACAGACGCAGACTGGCAGCCTCTTTGCTTACAGACAGCACACGATCTGAATTTAGCAAGACTCTTTTCCTCCCTGCCCAGAGCTCTTCCATGTAAACGTTAAGATGTTGAGACATGCATTATGTTTTACATTTTCTGTTAAGTTTTGCAGAAAATCATATGGCTAAGTAGTCCTTGTATTATAATGGGGAAAGGTGTGAGGAAAAACCTTCCAAAAATGAAACCCACTTGTCAGTTCAAATCTGACATGTTTTATTACATAGTAAAACCTGTCAGCTAAAATTTTAAAGATTTACACCTAAGTTGTGACTGAAAACAGGTAACTGTCCTTTCAAAACAGGTATTGCGCATATATACATGGAAATTTGGAGAACCATGTGCCTGTGGCTAGCTCGTTTGCTTGCAAAGTGAATTTTAAAATTTATGTAACTTTCTGCTGTTTAAAAAAGTACTGAGATGTGAGACTTTGAAGACTAGGAGCTGTGTGACTTCACAGAATTTGACAAGTTTGCATGTGAATTTGCCCAGTCAGTCCATTCACACTGCCTTTAATACCCACTCCAAACTATGGTGCCCTAGATTTAATGTGAGGCTTGTTACTTACTTAATGTCAAAAGTGATCATGTTTTACAAAATCTTCAATTGTTAAGATTTGTGAATATTAAAGTATTTAATTTAACAGAATTTTTTCTTAATAGAAGATTCATTTTTTTCTTTTATAGCAGAAAATATTGTTCTGAGTTCTTGAATCTTAATCACTCATTGTGAGTGTTTTTTTTTTTTTTTCTGAAGAAGAAAAAAGTGAGGAAGAATTATTTTTCTATGTAGGGATCCACCAAATTTTGTTTTCTCTAATTTTAAATGGCTGTTATTACTTTTTTCTCCTTTGTACCCAGAGTGAGAGATGGAGACAAGAAGATGAAGGAACAGAAGGGAGAGAGAAAGGCAGAAAGAAAAAGAAAATTGATACAAGGGAGCAAAGGAGGTGGAAGGCAGGATGGTGAGAACTACGGAACAACTCGAGGCAGGGGAGACTGGCGACTGCTGCCAGTGAAGAAAACGATCAAAGCGGACGCGTCCTGGAGGGGCTAGCATTCAGACCAACTGACTCCGGCAGGCTTTCGGAACTAACTTAGAGGAGTGTGATTCTGGCAGCAGCTCAAGATCGCACATCTCCGAACTTTCAGAACAACATGATTTCAAGAAACTGTGTGACTCAGAGGATACTTCTGGCATTGAGTTTGTGGAAAAAGGAGGGTTTGCTTTTGTATTGCTCTTCAAATATAAGAGAAAATTATGTTTCTGCCAACATAGATAAAAAAGCCATCCAATTATTACAACGCCAGCTTTCTCTTTACAAATATCATGTGTAATTAAAGCAAAGAGCTAAATATTATAGAGGAAATAAAATGGAAAATGTTGGCTGTTGGAAATTGGCTTTATGGAACGGTGGCATTTACTGAATTGTACCAACTCTGCTTTACGTTTTTAGACAACGTTTGGGGCTGAACTGTCGATCTGCCTGCTCTGCATTAGTAACAGCCATGAAGAATGTATCATCTGCTCAAATATTTTTCCCACCTGGTAATTTTTTTCATCAGCTTCTTCTACAATCAGGCATATTTTGGCTATGAATAGTCATAGACTAAAATCTTCCCAACTTTTTGTGCCTGTGTATGTGTGTTTGTATGATTTCTGATATTTCTCTTCCATGTTTTCCCACATTTGCTTCAAAGGCTGTGGCTAACTTGGGTTGTCTTTTTTTTTATCAATGTTTTTGATTATTGAAATATCCCTGTTCCTTCTTTAATGCTTACCTAAATATTTTCTTATCTTACCCTTAAGTAAAATGTCAAATTCTTGGCAGACGAAGCAGTCTGCTTTCTTGAGTAGAAGAAAAGCAGTATCACTTCAATGTTTTGTCTATTTAAATGGTGCTGTGCATTCTTTAGCCTTCTGTAAACAGGGAACCCTCACCTGGAATTGTACATCATTAGCTAACACAACAGATCCTCAAAGGCTGAGTGGTGCCTAGGAATATTTTCTCTTTTATGACACACTCCTGGATAGTGCCTTTACTGCAAGTCATAATCATGAAAGTGGAAATATGCAAACATTAAACAGTATGTAAGACCACAGGTATGTTACTGAAATGAAAAACAATGGATATCTATATCTATATAAGTATATATATATATGTATATATGTATATATATATATATATACATACATACATACATATATGGAAAATGGCACATGGAAATATTTGTAAAATGATCATTCTACACATTTAAAATGTGCACAGAAATTAGCAACAAAGGAATTTCAATAGCCATTAAACAATTGTCCTTGAACGAGGGAGCCTGTGGGAGAAGCAGGATAATTTAAGACGCATATTTACAAAAAGTAATAATAGTGTGGGGCTCACTTTGAACCAGATTTAATTTTTGTGTGACTGCAAAGAAATACTTAAGTATTTGGGGAAAGTATTTTTTCTTAAGAATAAAATGTGAAGTACTTATTTGTATTTACAAATAGAAGCTTTAGGGTGAAACAGAGCTATGATCAGGGAAATCAGTGTTGAGTCTAAGAGGATTAGGGGAGTGGGTCTTGGAAATACAATGCCACTGCTCTCAAAAAATCAAATTTGTACCCTAAACAAAGAAAATAAAAATTTAAGGTATCTAATATTTATAAATGTAGTAGAGTCTCTCTTTCCTTTAAATCTAAAGAACATTTTATTTTTTTATTTTAATTTGTTTGGTTTTTCGAGATAAAGTTTCTCTGTAGCTTTGGAGGCTGTCCTGGAACACACTTTGTAGACCAGGCTGGCCTCGAACTCACAGAGATCTGCCTGCCTCTGCCTCCCAAATGCTGGGATTAAAGGCATGCGCCACCACCACCCAGCAAGAACATTTTATAATTCAATTTTTTTTTTCTGGGAAATCTTTTGTTTGTATGTCCTGGGGTTGAACTCATCTTAGATACAGAATTCTGCACAGAGCAAAGCAAGCTTTGTTTTTCTCCTTCTGAATTTTGCCTCTCAAACCTCACTGTTTAGGGTTTTCTGTACTCAGATGTGTGGAAAACTTTGGATTTTTTCAGAAGATCAGATTTTAAGTAAGTTTCTGCTCAGAAGTTGCTCGCCATATTCTGCACCCCATTATCCCATAGGGAAGAGTTTCTGATACTCAGTTTTGTATTGTCAGAATTTTATTGTGGAAAACCTGATCTCCCAATTAGCTGACCTCTACTCACCACACTCACTCTCTAAAAACAATGTCACATGGAAGTGATGTCCAGGGTCTACAACTAACGTCTGCTTGGCTGATTATTTCCAAACATGAAGGGACATGGCATTTCTAAACATGAAATTTTTCTGTAATTTAATACATGGTTAGTGATATTTTTGTGCTAACCCATCTTTACAGGTTTGGCTGGCTGTGTCAGGTGTACTTCAGTCATGCACTTTTGTTTACAGTGTCCCCATGAAGAGGAGGACACGTGGACATTGCTGCTCCTATGAATGAATATAAGTCACTGTTTCAGTGACATTGAGATTAAACACAATGGAATACATTATTAAGATATTATTGTGCATTTCCTATACTGTATTTCTTATTTATAGAACTATGCATTTTTGCTTAATAAATGAATCTGCAAATTTGTATAACATTTTTGAAGTTATACTGTGAATATTCTTATCTGAAACCAAATCGAGAGAATGTAGTCACATGGTCATAGAAATGTGAATGGGGTCACTAAATGGATTTCCCCAATTTTCTTAGTTCAGACTGAGATCTCAAGATGAGGAACAGAATGAACTATGTGGTCTAAGTTGGAGCAAAAGGTGCCACACTGTGCTCATTCCATTTGGGGTTAGGAAGTGTACACCCCATCATTATGTTCCATCCTTAGTCCACTTCCAACTCCCTGCTATGCAAAAGGTGATTGATCAAGTGGGGAAGCAATCTTAAATTCAGACTCATCTGGAAAGGGTCATCTTGGCAGGAATGGGAAAGGATGAAAATGAGGAATTTTACAAATTAACAAGGGACACAGCTTGACCTATTTGGCAAATGATATAGATATGCAAATAATTCATGAATCAGAAACCTATATGGTTAATAAAAAATATTTCATCTTTACTAGCAGAGCTAATGGAAATTATAGCAAAGATAAGAAATTACTATCAACTTTTAAGAATGGCAAAAGGAAAATGTCTGGCAACTTCAAGCACTGGCTAGGATGTGAGGATGTGGTAGTCGGGCTGATGTTAAAGTCAATGGGCCTCATTCACGTTGGACAGTGATTCAATAGTCACTGGTGCTTTCTGTCAGTGGATCTGGCAGAGGACATCACTGTTCTACTTCTGGGTGTGTGTCCTGAGATGCACTATTACCACCACTCATGTGTAGTCACATTTCTGTTTACATTTAAATTAAATTAGAGTTAAACAAATAAATCACTTCTTCAGTCACACTGAGAGATTTAAAGTGCTCACAAGGCCCAGGACAGGCAATTCGTCTGCTGCCAAAAGTTACACTCAAAAAAAAAAAAAAAAAAGTGAAAAGGGTGTTCATCTCAACACTAGGTATAATGGAAATAATAACAAGTATAACTAGTCAATGACATTCAGGGTAGAATGAAAATGTACATTGTGATATAGTCATACTATGAATGATATACCAGTTAAAAGAAGTGAATCAGAAGAATATTTAATAAGAATAAAACTATAAAATATATATTGCTAAGAGGTAATTTTTAAATGTATTTTTATTTTATGTGTATGAGTGTTTTGCTTACATGTGCAACTGGAGCCCAAGGAGGTCAGAATAGAGCACTGGATACTATGGTCTTAGAGTTACAGAGGTGAGCCATCATGTGTGTTGGAAATCAAATCAGATCTTCTGGAATAGCAGCCAGTCCTCTACACTGCTGAGCCATCTCTCTAGCCCTAAAAGGGGAATTTCAAGTTTTATTGTCTGAGGGTTTCTATTGCTGTGATAATACATCATGACCAAAGCCTGAGGGTTTCTATTGCTGCAATGATACACCATGGCCAAAGTGACTTGAGGCAGAAAAGGTTTATCTCAGCTCACAGTCTATCACCGAGGGAAGACAGGAACTCAAGGAAGGAACCTGGAGGCAGGAACTGAAATAGAGGTGACACTGCAACATTGTTTACTGGTTCACTTTCCATTGCTTGCTCATTGTTTTCTTATAGCACATTGGATCACAAGTCCAGGGGTAGACCTAATCAGTGAGTTTCGCCTTCCCCCATCAATCACTAATCATCAACCAAGAAAATGCATCACAGGTTTGCCTACAAGCCAATGTAGCCAGGGCACATTCTCAACTGAGATTCTCTCTTCTCACATGACTCTAGTTTGTGTCAAATTGCCATGAAACTAGCCAACATAGTTATATATCCTAGTAGTTTATTCATATAAATTAAAACTATCATATAACATTATTATTATTATATATTTTTGATGGTTTATTTCTCACTCCTTTTCTATCTTAATTACTTTTCTAGTCCTGTGAAAAGACACCATGACAAAGGCAATTTATAAAGGAAAACATTTATTTGGGGGCCTGCTTATAGTTTCATCATGGTGGGAAGTGGGCAGACATGACCATGGAGCAGTAGCTAAAAGCTACTTTGAAGGCAGAAAGAAAGACTGAGTGTCGGAGAATGGAGAAAAACAAATGTTCTCCTGTAAACCTAGTAGATGTCAAAGCTGAAAAGCAAATTTGATGGAATTGTAAGGTTTCTTATAAAGTTAAATGTATGTAAGTGATACTGAATCTTCATGGTATACAGGAAAGAAATCTTGTGTCCACACAAAGGTTTTCCCACAAATATTCATGGTAACTATATTGGCCATAAACACAAACTGGAAACAATTTAAGTATGTATTATTAAAACAGGTGCAATTACAAAATATTCAAAAAATATGGCCAACCATTGCCATTTTCTCTTCATCTACTTTTTATTATTCTACCATTATAACTATTTTTTTTAAACCATGAATAATCCAAACAAATATTGTTTAGTTACATTCAGAGATTGCTTCAATTTATGGAGCAAAAGTTGTAATGAAAAAGAAATAATCATTTATTAGTCAAAGCATAAAATCTTTTTGGTTTAATATATTCATTCAACATTGACTTAATTTTCCAAGGTATTTCCTATAAGTTCATCTCACTAGAATTAAATATTCTTATATTTATAAATATAAGAATACTACTTTATAATCTATAATGATCTCATAGTAAGTGTTCAATTTATTTCCATTTGTTAAAAATAGATCAATAGGGTTGCTTCAGTAACAATAATGTGTATGTATTTGTTTTGATAAGACACAGAGAGGTATCAATTGGAGTTTATTTACAAATTATTGAATCAAAATGAAATAAGTTTTTGGAACATATTTTGGTCAACATTTTTTCTACTTTTTAAAATGCTAGGTCTCTTTGATTTTTTCAAGGATGTCTCTAAAACATTTTTATGCTGAATGCTGAATGTATTCCTAGTATTGTATCCCAAATTTCTCTTTGCACAACCCCAACAACATAAATCCAGAAGAGGGCATATGGGGAATTTCTTTTTCCATGGAAACAGAAAACAAGCCACTGTTTTTTTTTATTGTATAATTTATCACAAAGATACACCCATTGTGTAAAATTGTTGCTTCATGATTTTGAACCTAAGAAAAAAACCAACTTCCAATTCTTGATTATAGCTTCTCAAAATATACAGTATAATTATTGTTGAAAGAGTGATTATATTCTAGGTCCTTGTTTCACACCCATTCAAATTTTTTTGCTTTATCTTTTGGAATTTTAAAACATTTTCAAAACAAAAGTGTAATTTGTGGGACATAAACATAAAAGATACATGTTTTTATAATCACTATGAATAAACATGATAATATTTTGTACATATTATATTTTGCTTTCAAAATTCAACGTCTATGAAAGTCTTGTTTCTTGATGTGCAAATGTTTGGGGAGTAGTCTGTTTATTTTATCTACTTATCCCCCCTCCAAGATGTTTTTTTCATGCCTTGGTGTGTAGAGAGTGCTTGTTGCTTGTACAAACAGCTTTATAGAGTATTTACCTCCTGATTCTGCCCAGATCCTTTTTTTCGGAAATAATAATTATATGAAATAGGAGCCTTTCCTGTTCTGGGACACAAAGCATGCATAAAATACATGTACAAAACGAGTATGTTGATGAAAAATAAAACACTCCATTTCAGACTTAAGTGAAGGCTAATTATAATTGGAGGCAGTAGATAACAGAGTTGTAGTAGAAAGTATCAACCTCAGGCAAGACAAGGATTTTTCTATCTTCATTTGGTTAAATCATTTCTGGCAAAAGTTCTTTTGGTGTAACTGGTATACTGAAGAGCATTTTTGAGACTCCAAGGGTCAAATGCATGTTTACCAATTGTGGAAAAATAAAATTTGTGGTTGCCTTTCCTAGTGTAATCTTGTATACATTGTAGTTTTGTTTTTTGTTATGGTCTGTTGTTGGTGTGGCACCATGGGAATAAGTTTAGCCTAAGCCATTCTTCAGGGTTGGTGTTTTCTCTGAGCACATTTTGACAGACAAGGAGTGTCATAATTCTTTATAATATTTGAGAGCTGGTGCTAATCTCTGTTTCTTGCTGTTTCATTTCTTTTGGTAGTGTGTCATGGTAGATGCTCAATGGCTACATGGTTTCTTAATGACTAAATCAATAATTAAAGGATGTAGAGATAACGACTGAATTAACAGATATGTTCCCTGGGAGCTGGTAGAAAGCAGAGCTAGTCGATACAGTAGATTTGGAGAATAGGCTTTAGACAGTTGGTTGCCTAGCTAGGTAGACATGCATTCACTCACTATGAAGACAATAGCGGCTCAGTCTGTCACTGGTACTTTTTTTCTCTCATCTTTTCTGCTTAACAGTGAAGTCCCTGGAAAATATTCTCCATGCATAGTAAAGATTTTAACCTTCTGCCTGGAAGCCTAGTCCTATCTAAAGGGACTGCACATCCTCAGCCATTATTAGGGAGTGACAGAGAAGGAAGAGGCGTTCATGGATTAACTTTTCATGGTTTTCTTATTTATTAGGACAGTTCAGTGGCGTGTCCTACCTTGTCTCTCAGAGGTTATATGCATAGTGAGGTCCCAGGTTCTTATGATGATCATGTTGACCTACTCTTTACCATTCTTTTTCTTTTTTTGTCTTACTATCATCACTTGAGTGTTTCTTGGGATTATTCCTCAACTAAAGCATTTAATCTCAACTCCCAAAGATCTCAGATCTCAAAGCAGATCTGAAGGTCTGCTTTACAGAGGACCAAAGCTAATCACTATAAGTAGTAATTAGGGAAATAATAGTAATAGCAATTAGGGAAAAAAGTAAAGCACTGTTCAACTGTCCCATAGACTCTCCAAACATTTATAATCTTCTAAGACCAAGCTTTATTTGGTAATTTTGCATATCAAGCTCCCTTCCAAATGTTGATGCTGTGTTTAAGCAATTACCCATTATCATCATGGTCATTAATGTCTTTTCAAGCTATTATATTTCATATATATCAAAATTAAGATGCTTACTATTAAGGGAATATTATTCACTTTAAAAGTAGAAACATTGTACTGTGAGATTGAAGACAGTTTTGAAATGGAAATTGCATTAAATTTCTAGATAGTAAATTTTAAGATATTAATATCTGTTTAAATTTTATATAACTCTGACCTTACATATTAATATGCAACAATTTATGACTATGCAAATTAAAACAGTAGGAAGTCATTCTGCACAAATAAATTCGAAATTGAGCATTTACCATATTAGATTGTGAATACAAGTGAAATAAATTGGGAAAAATAACACAAACCTTGTAATAATCTAAAGCACAGTATAGATTTTAATTTTCATTGTTTCTCCAAGATTTTCTTATAATTTTCCACAATATAGGGTTTCTTACTTCATTTCCCTTTTAAGATACTTGTAATTTCATTCTATTGTTGTGATAATGATATGACCAGCATCAACTTAGGAGAGGAAAGGTCATCGTCCATCTAAGAGAAGTAGGATAGGAACTTAAGGCAAGAACCTGAGGCAGAAACCATGGAGATGAATGGTGCTTGCTGGTTCATTTGCAGGCTGGCTCACAGGTTCATATTTAACTAGCTTTCTTATACAGTTTAATACCTGCCTAGGAATAGTACCACTCACAGTATGCTGGGCCCTTCTTCATCTATTAATAATAAAGACAATCTTCTACAGACATGTCCACAGAACAATATGTGCTAGGCACTTCCTCAGTTGAGGCTTTCCTCCTCTCATATGAAAGTCAACTTATGAAAAGTGAAAGCAAAAACTACTTGAAGTTTCCTCTTTGAGGTGTGAGTTGAGGGAAAAAGGTAGAAATTTATTTTTCTAAACAAACTCTTGTTTTATTTCTCCACGTTACTTTGGTAATAATTTTAAGGCATTTATGAAATATAATCTGACAATACAACATCTTTCTTGTGTAAAAGCTTCAATAAACTGTGAAAACCTCTTTCCACTTAGTGATATATATGACTGCTTTCTGATTGGATCTGAGGCACATTGAGTAGAGACAATCCATGCTTGGTGCTGTAGACCTGAGCAAAGGCTCATGGCTGTGGAGGTCATAGGCCCTAGGCACAAACCTGTTATTGTTTTAGCAAATTGGTGCATTGTTAAATTGTGTTCTATATATTTATATTTATACTCATAAATCTGGTCTGCTCTCCGTCTTGATCATAGAAGCTCCTTTTTTGCAGTAGACAGTGGTTAATAAAGAGACACATCATATATTTACATAATGGAATATTTCTCAGCTGTTAAAAATGAAATAATTAAATCCTCAAGTACGTAGATGGAGTTAAAAACAAAAACAAATAAACAAATAAAAAAAATATTCCCACGCGAGGTAACCCAGACTCCAAAAGACAAGCATGGTATGTAGTCACTGTGGATGTCATCAAGAAGCATGCTACAATCTATATTAACCACAGAGATTATAAAGTAATTGTCTAGGAGGTGGGATGGATCACCAGAGGAAGAAAAAATAGAATATACATTTATGAATAAATGGGAATGTGTGTGTGTGTGTGTGTGTGTGTGTGTGTAAGAGAGAGAGAGAGACAGAGAAACAGAGACAGAGAGACAGAGACAGAGAGACAGAGAGAGGGAGAGGAACAAGAGGATTAAACAGGGAAGTAGAGGGAAGGGTGTAAATGATGGAATAAGGAAAGGGACAGCTAACATTAAAGGCCACTTGTTGAAACCTATTGTAGTAGACATTGCTTAAAATATATACATAGATGAAAGAAATCTAAATGAAATCACCAAATAATAGAGGAGACAATGTCCCAAGTAGACATCCTTTGCCACCAAGTGAAATGTTAGTGCCAGGAACAGGTTGCATCTAATTGAGTTGTTTGCCAAAGGGGCCCCATGGAACCTGCCATCAACTCAGGCTATTTCCATGGTGATTGGTATCTCTCCAGAACCTTGTAGTAAGTCCCAATTACTGAAGACACCACCTACATATTTTACTGAACACTGAGAAGTCAAGGTAGTGTTTGAGTAGAGCTTCTGCACTTTGACTAGTGCTCGGGTACCAGAAGGTACTCTATATACTACCAGAAAAGAATGGTAAACAGCAGTCCAGCTACAAACCCTTCAATCTACAATAGTGACATGCCTGCATTATATGCTAGTACAATAGTAGCACAAAAGTTGTGGGAGTAACTAGACTGATTGCATTTAAGACCTACCCCATATCTGACACTGCTCCAGTAGCCTAGAACCTGAGACTACATAGGCCATTTACTGAGGGGAATACCAAATACTATTTTTCTGATAAAGTAACATAGCAATAAATGACTTCCATTGACATTCTGGTATACCCATACATTTTCCTCCTGCAAAAAACAATGGGAAGAAATACAGAGGTCTATAAATGGACAGTGTACAGAGAGTGAGAGACCTTGCAACACTCAATCCTAAATGGGATGTTTTCATGAATACTTCCCCTCAGTTCTCAGGGAACTCTGAAGAGGAGGATAAAAAAAGGATGAATAAGATTATCAGTGCCAGTGTGGATGGAAGATACCAAGAACTTAGTGACTTCTAGACATAGCAGGACTGACATACATATGAACTCACAAAGACTGGCAGCATTCACAGACTTGTGTGTTTGAATGCTTGACCTATAGGGAGTGGCACTATTAGGAGGTGCCTCCCCAGAGCTGCATGTTACTGTAGGAATGGGTTTTCAGGACTCCTATGCTAAAACTATGCCCAGTGTGGACAGACTCCCTTGGCTGCTACCAGATGAAGAAGTAGAACTCTCATCTCTTTCTCCAGTACCATGTCTACCTGCATGAGGCCATGATCTGCCATGATGATAATGGACTAAACTTCTGAAACTGTAAGTCATCCCCAATTAAATGTTTTCCTTTATACAAGTTGCCATAGTCAAAGGACACTGTCAATAAGATAAAATGGGAGCCTAAAGAATGAGAAAAAAAAATCTTTACCAACTCCACATCTGACAGAGAGTTGATCTCTAAAATATAAAAAATTCAAGAAACTAGACAATAAAAAAATCAAATAATCCAATTAAAAATGGGGTACAGATCTAAAAAGAGAATTCTCAACAGAAGAATTTCAAATGGCTGTAATACACTGAAAAGGAATGAAAAACACCCTTAGCCATCAGGGAAAAATACGAATCAAAACAGCTCTGAGAATCAATTTGACACCTGTAAGAATGGCTAAGATCAAAACACAAATGACAGCTTATGCTGGAGTGGATGTAGAGTAAGGGGAACACTCCTCCACTGCTGATGGGAATGCAAACTGGTACAGCCACTTTCGAAATCAATACAGTAGTTTCTCAGAAAATTGGGAATTAATCATCCTCAAGACCTAGCTATACCAATCTTGGACATATAGTCAAAGGATGGTCAATCATATCACATGGACACTTGCTCAACTATATTCATAGCAGCATTATTTGTAATAGCCAGAACCTGGAAATAACTTAGATGTCCCTCAACTGAAGAAGAGATAAAGAAAATGTGGTACATTCACACAATGGAATATCACTCAGCTATTAAAAACAATGACATCATAAAATTTGAAGGCAAATGGATGGAACTAGAAAAATATCACCTTGAGTGAGGTAACCCAGAACCAGAAAAATAAGCATGGTGTGTGTGTACTCATATGTGGATATTAGCTGCTAAGTAAAGGAAAACCATGCTACAATACAGAGACCCAGGGAGACTATGTAACAACTAGGGCCCAAAGAGGGATGCATTGACTTCCCTGGAAGGGGAAATAGAAGAGATCTCCTGGGTAAACTGGGGGCAGGTATGGATAGGAACATGAGGGATCAGGTTGGGTGTTGGATAGAGGGGGATAGTAATGAAAGCGATGTCTTGACTGGGGCCATTACATGATCAGGGACTTGGTGAAAGGTAAACTTCCACAAATGTATAAGGAGATCCCAGCTAAGACTCCTAGCAATAGTGGATAGATAGGTAGCCTGAACTAGCCATCTCCTGTAATCAGATTGTTGACTACCCTCAATTGTCATCAGAGAGCCTTTGTCCAGTAAATGATGGAAACAGATGCAGAGATCCATAGCTAAGCATTGGGCTGAGCTCCAGGAATTCTGTTGAAGAGAGGCAAGAAGGATTGTATGAGCTAGAGGGGGTGTAGGTCATCACAAGGGAACCCACAGAGACAACTAACCTGGGCTTATAGGAGTCCACGATGGACTACTACTAAGAAGCATGCTTAGGCTCTCTCTATATATGTGACAGCTGTATATCTTGGTCTACCTGTAGGATTCCTAGCTGTGGGATCAGAGCCTGTTCTTGATGCTTTTGGGAACCTATTAGTCATACTGGATTGCCTTACCAAATCTCAATACGAGGGGAGGAGCTCAGTCCTACCCCAACTTGATAGGCCGTACTTTGTGAACACCTGTGGGAGGCCTGGCCCTTTCTGAACAGAAATGAAAGAGGAGTGGATTTTTTTGGGGGGAGAGTAGGGAGAGGAAATGGGAGAAGAGGAGGAAGAGAAAACTGAGGTCAGGATATAAAATAAATGAATACATTTAATAAAAAAAAAGAGTTGCTGTGGCCATGGTGCTTCTTCTTGGTAATAGAAACCTTAATTAAAACAGAAATTTGTTTTTGGTGGTTTTTTTACTCTTTTTGGGGGGCCCACCACCCAGCTTCCAAATAAATTCACACATGGAGACTGATTATTACTTATGAACGCCTGGCCTTAGATTGATTTAGTTTCTAGCCAGCTTTACTTAATTTATCCCATCTACCATTTGCTTCTGGGATTTTCCTGTTCTCTGTTCTCTTACTTCTGTAAATTTTACTCTTACTCTGTGGCTTGCTGATTGTGTAGCTGGGTGGCTGGCCTGTGATGTTCTCTTCTTCTCTGGCCCCTTCTAGATCTCATTTTTCAGATTTCTCCCTCTATATATTCTCTCTGTATGCCAGTGATATGAATTCACAACATGCTCCCAAGGTTGAGCATGCCTGGTGGACCTAGACAATTCTGCCTAGCTATTTCCGGTTCAAAATAGTCATTTCCAGGTCAAAACATCTCCAGTGACCAGGACCCCGTGGCTTGGTGTGGTTGTGTAAAGTGTGCATGCAGCCATGTGATCTATGCGCATGCATGGGGTAGCCACATGGGTTCGTGTATGCAGGTGCGACCCATCCTTTATAAGCCAGCACCATGTTCTCTGGCCTCACTTTCCCTTGACCATGTGTGTTTTCCACAGGCCTGTTCATGTCTGTCTCTTTATTTCCTATCTTAATAAAAACTCTTGTTAGTGGATCTTGTCATGTTCGTGACACTTCCTTGAAGGGTAAGAGCACTGCCAAATAACTAATAGCCAGCCCCACCTATCCTTTCTCCTTTCTTACTATTGGCCAGTTCTTTATAAGACAATCAGGTGTTTTACACAGGCACAGTAACTCAGCTTCACAGAGTTAGACAAATGCAACATAAACAAAAGTAACACACCTTAAAACAATGTTCTACAACAGAAGTACCAGGGACTGAGGTATTGTGATAGGCCTGAGCATTCTTTTGTTTGGTGGAATGTGGACATTGGGAGTTTGGGTTGGAAAAACAGCTGAATGCTTCAAGTTGGGCTTAATGGACTGTACTATTGGGAACATGGAAGACCATGGTGCTAAGGGTGATTTGAATAGTGGGGGCCTGGCTCAAGAGATTTCAGAGAAGATTTTTAGTATGTCATCTAGAGATCATTCTTGTGATATTTTGGTGAAGAATACAATTTTGTGAGGCTAAGGTGAAGAGTTTCAGATTAATTCAGTTGGCAGAGGAAATCTCTAAACAGCCTAGTATTGACTCTGCTATGTGGTTAAAATGAAAAGGAGTAAGCTGAGCAAGTAAAAACACAAAATGTACAGATTGAGAAAAGGGACACCAGGAAGTGGAATGGAGCTACATCCTGTGTTCAAGGAGAGAAACAGATTAGGAAATGGCACAAAGGGAATTGTGACCTCAGGGAAAGACCCCCAGCTAGCTAAGCTTCCAGCTTGTGACAAGGCATTAAAGAAAAGCTTAGAGGCAGCTGCAGTGGTGCACACCTTTACTCCCAGCATTCCAGAAGCGGAGGCAGGCAGATCTCTGAGTTTGAGGCCAGCCTGGGCTACAGAGCGAGTCACAGAACAGCAAAGCTGTTATGTAAATGTAACCATAGAAAACAGAAAGCTGGTGAAGATGATATAACTGAACAAGGGAACCATGTTCTAGCCCCAGCAAGCAGCAGAACTTGGTAGCTTTGGCCATGTGGTTATAAAATTTAGAGTCAAGGATAGAAGGAAAGAATCTCCCTCCATGACTAAGGAAAGCTGCTGAGGAATAGAAAGCATGACTAAGACACAGGGTGTACACAGGTCTAGGCCAGATGGGGTCCCAGCCTGGAGATGCAACTTGGACATGAGTACCCATCCCTAACTCAAAAGCTGTCTCCAGTTGATAACACCCACAAATGAAAAATTAGTTTTATCCAAGGATGTCTGACTAGTTATAGAAGCCACACTTAACAGAGGCCCAATGAGTCCTTTTCTCTTCCCGTGCATGGCCTCTCTGTCTCTCTGTCTCTGTCTCTCTGTCTCTCCCTCCCTCTCTCTCTCAATAAAGTTCTAGAAAGGAAGAGAGAGAAGAGAGAGAGAGGAGAGAGAGAGAGAGAGAGAGAAGCCCAATGCCCAGTTGTATGGTCAACACAAAATGAATTCAATGCTATTTTTTGAGATGTTTTATATTATAATGCTTTTGGGGGGATTTATACCTTACTGTAACACAAATCTTAAAAGGTCTTATAATAAAAAACCCAGAGCCAGATATTGGGGTGAAAGCTGAATGATCAGAGAAGCAGAACAACCAGCTACTAGCTTACCTCTACAAATTTCCTTATATACCTTTCTGTGTCCTACCATACTACTTCATGGGATTAAAGGCATGTATGACCACTGCCTGGTTCTATTTCTCTCATGTAACCCAGTGTGGCCTTAAACTCACAGAGATCCAGATGGATCTCTGCCTCCCCAGTGATAGAATTAAAGGTGTGTGCCACCACTGCCTGACCTCTAAGGCAAATTTAGTCACTGGTTCTGTCCTTTGATCCCCAGGTAAATTCTATTAGGGTACACAATATATCACCACTCCTTACTTTCTTTTCTTTTTATTGTCTATTATGGTCTCCAATTTTGTGTTTTTTATGGGATTTGTGTTTACACAAATATAGGTGTCTCTATGTGTATGTGTTTCTTCAGCCTTTTCATTTTCTTTGGTTTTTCCTCTGTTTCTTAATTTGCTTTTTTCAATTCTGGTTTGTTTGTTCATTTTTGTTTTATTTTGTTTAGTTTTTAATTGACCTTTTTGTTTTATGTGGAAAGAAAAAATTCATGGGATATGAGATATATCTGGGAGGAGATGAGGGAGGGAAAACCGTGATCAGATTATATTATACGAAAAGGTATTTTGAATTAATAATAATCATAATAGTGATAATAATGGTAAGCAACTTTTCACAGACACGGGCTGATAATTCAGATTGTTACTTTCATAGCATTTCTTTTTACATTTGGCTACATGATTTTTGAACAATTAGAATTTTGTTTTCTTACTCTATTTTCTACAAAACCAAAAGAAGTTGGTATGATTTCCCCATGAAAAATAATTTTTTCCCAAATGAGAAAAGTGTAAACTCAGATTGAGACTTATTTGTGTTGTGTCTTACTATTTACATATCTACTTAAAAACATGGTCAGTACTAACTATACTGCTTACAAATACTTTTAACTATTGTTTCATTAGATTTTTGGCTCTCATCTCTGAGTTCATTCGAAACCATTCTCTTCAGTTAGAGTTCATATAATTTTCAAGTTCTGTTTCCACCCTGCTTTGATTTTTGTTGGCAATGAGACTAATGTCTTGCAAACTTCACTCCTTTCTTCATTAGATCCACAGATTTTTCTTGGCCTCCAGAAAGGTGTGGATGTTTCTGAAAGATTTATTTTTTAACAATCCAGATTTCTCCTCTAATCCACTGGAAATAAGTATGTTACATGTGCTCTGCAATTATGATATTTGATTTCTTTGTGTTAGAAGAGTATTTGCTTGTAAGACAACTTTTCATTATGTTGAAACTTGTAATAGTTTTTACTTACGCTGTGCATTTTCCCTTTTCCAGTGGAATTGGTAATTTTATGGTTAATTATGGCATGATTTTGCCCTTACTATACTCTAATGAACATTTGCAGATCAGTATGCCCTGTTGCTATTCAGTAGTAAACTGTCCAGCTGTCTCCTTTGGCCAATGCTTTAAGCCTTGCCATTGCTGTCTTATCACACACAGCTACCTGTTCCTCTATGTGTCTCTTGACTCTAATTCTGACCAGTTTGGTGGCTCCATTGCTTCTGAGTTTTAACTGACTTGCTCCCCCTGGTTTTTGGCCATGTTATAGCTGATGGCACCAAGCAGCCAATCCTCTCCTTCTCCCAATATTCTCTTTTC
The DNA here is from genome assembly GCF_903995425.1 of Onychomys torridus. Lineage (NCBI taxonomy): Eukaryota > Metazoa > Chordata > Mammalia > Rodentia > Cricetidae > Onychomys > Onychomys torridus. Next base: position 5,288,861 of record NC_050457.1, on the reverse strand, counting down.
ATGTCTGTACTTTTTTAAAATCATTTTCCCCATTCGTGTTGATTTCTTATTTAAGACAGGTTGGTTCTTCTTTCAGTTCCAGTTCATGCACCTTGATTTGTGTCTCTCTTTGTTCTGTCACCATTTGTTTAGACAATTGCTGCTGGTGGAAGTAAACTTGTTATGGTCTTCCAACATCAGCTTCGTCTTATGAAAGAAGCTGGCTCACAAAGAAGGTTAAGAAAAACTATTAGGATTTATTCTTTTCTGCTCCTTGTGTTGTGTGCATGAGGTTAGGCTGCTCCTTTATCTCCACCTGAAGTAACAGACTTGTTACAGCCTGGTGTTCAGTTCATTTTAAAAAGATATTCTAGTTAATATCAAGGTTGAGAAACTCCTGCCAAGTCTAATAGGCATACATGCTTTCAGGTAAATAGAGCTCATAACTTTACAGCCCAGAACAGCAGGGGTTGAGTCAACTAAATTTTTTATTATAGTCATTTAGAAATTCATTTAAATATTGTTCATCAGCATCCATTGATCTAACCATTTTTCATCCAGGCCGAAAGGCTCCTGTACAGGCAGCTTCAATGTACTTGAATCTATCAGATTGTTTATGCAAAATTTCCAGGTACAGTGTGATGATTTCATTTTATGGCTTGTTTTAGGCTGTGGCAGAGCTGAAGTAAATTCCATTTGAACTTAGACCAATGCATCCAGTTTAGCTCTAGTTACTTGGTGTTGATTGGGGTAATGAATCTCTCCCTTATTGATCCACGGCTGATGTTTTCAAAGTCAATGTTTGTGAACATGTAATACACATACACATTTTCATTGTTTCAGACTCAGTTCTTTCTTGCAGAATGAATTCATTTTACAGCCTAATGAAGGAAAATCATTGCGTAGAACTAGAAATACATTAAATGTCTTGTACACCAAGTAACTAAATTAAGAATATTAGGTTTTAACTTACTCTGGCCTATTTATAAATTATAAATATGAATTTTGGAATAAAATTATATTTTATGTTGCTCAAAATGTTGTTTTATATGGCTTATGAGTAAAAACTACACAAGAATTTTTACTGAGTTTAATGTACTTGTGACTATTTTGCTTATGTATATTAATATACTACATATACAATTGTTGCTTTGTTCTCAGTTCATGAAATAATAGAAATTTTGACCTACCAAATCCTCAAGGCCTATCTGATTCAAAGAAGCAATAAGGAAAATACAGAAATATTGTTGAACCATATAGATTTCATCAATGAGAAATAAAAATTTTGAAAATATAATCAGTAGCTTTGGGTACCAAAACTTTTTTTAAAAGCATGACTGAGACTGAATCTAATTAAATTTAAATTGATTTAGATCATTAAGGATTATGAGTAATGATGATCTTTGTTGTGACTACATTGTTATGTCATATACGGTATATATGTTAGATGAAGATGGTGGGATATGCAGTTTTTATGATCATTCCCTCCCCATGCTCTCTAACAACAATTAGAGACTTGAAAGAAAGGAAATTTTACTTTAATGTGTAAGAATTATAATAAGTGATATAAATGCTTAAATTTATCCCTACATACTCCAGTGACTCTAAGAGTGATGGAGAGATTTTAAGAGAGGTATTGTGTTTCTTCCTGAGCAGTTACTTCTGAATGGATCTAGAACTTGGTAAACATGCAGTTACATGCACTGAACTTGCTCCACCCTTGAAGGGCTGCACCCTTAAAACACTAACTGTCCCCCTCCAAACACTAACATATCATCAACAACTCCTCAAATAGGGGTGCAACTTGATGACCACCTCTCCTCTTCTTCCTGAGCTTTGTTCTGCTGCAACTGCTGTGAGTTCATATGTGCAGCTGCCCTTTTGAGTCCAGAAAACAGCTTTGTTGTAGTCATCCCTAGCCTCTGATGCTTGCAATCTTTCCATCCCTCTTCTGCAATGATCCCTGAGCATTGGGAGGATGGAGTGTGTTCCACTTGGGGCTAAGCATCTTCAGTCTCTTATTTTCTTCACTGTACAAGCTGTGGGCCATGCTGATGATTGACTTCAAAGGAAGCTTTTCTAATAATGTATGAGAGATTGAGAGATGAAGTAATCTATGGGTATAGGTTATTAGGAGTTGATTTAATAATGTCTCTTTAGCAGAATAATAGTAGCAATTCTCCTACAAGATCTATAATCTCTCTACCTCAGTGCTAGAAATGGGTTACTTCTTTAGCATTTGTTGGCCAGTAAGGCCCTGTAGACACCAAAACATTATAGTCTACTACCAATATTTTGGTTGCCCTCCAGAAATTGATGGTAAGATGTTGCTGTGTTCTAATGGTTCCCTCAGGGGAGGGGTTGAGAAGGTACAATATCAATGACACAGACACTGGGAATCCAGTGAAATGCGAACAGCAGACTCATTTATTCTGTAATGAATAAAGCCTTATATACCCCTCTCCTAGCACCCAGACTGCATCCAGACCTGGTGACATTGCATGGTCACCTCTCATTGTTGGGCACATTCAGGAGCTCTGGCAGTCCCTGTTGCTCAGCCCTCAGGCAGACTCCAGGTTGGCTCATAAGGAAGTATATTATGTGTTGCCTTGGCAACTGGTTTGAGACATCATCCTGCAGTAAGTCTTTCTTGCTGAAATCACCATGTACTTGAGACATAGTACATGGAGAAACCACAGAGGTACTGACCTGGAGGCTTCATCCTTACTGGGCAGCTTTCATAGTGCTGGAAGATGGCATGCACACTGCTAGAGAAGAAAAACAATCATTTGTCTCATCTATTAACTTCATGAGCCACAATAATGACAATGTTTGAATATTTAAAACATATTTCTTATTCATTTGTATTTCTTCTTCTGAGAACTGTATATTAGTTCACTAGGCTACTCTTTAAATGGGTTAGGTGTGCATGTGTGTGTGGGGGTGTATTTTTTAGTTCTTTGAACATTCGACATACAAATCCTCTGTCATATGAGTAGCTGGTAAAGGCATTTTCTCATTCTGGAGGCTGCCTCTTCAGTAGATTATCAGTTTCCTTATTTTCATGAATTCTTACTTGTTAAGGTAACTGCAGTACTATTCAGAAAGTCCATTCTTGAGCCTATATCCTGAAGTGTACTTACTACTACTTCTTCTAGAAGTTTCAGGCCTAATATTGAGATATTTGATCCACTTGGTATTGATTTGTTTATAGGGTGAGGATGAGCAAGTTTACTTGTTCTATTGAAAGATAACCATGACTATCTATTAAGAGAATGGAGATGGTATAATATATATGATATGAAATGGAAAACAGAAATAACGGGGGAAGTTTATTCAGAGAGAGGGCAGTAGGTAGGGTAGGGTGAAAGAGGTTGCTGAGGAAGGCTTAACTAACTGATGGACTGACTGACTGACTAACACTAGCGATATTTGCAAAAGCCTTATGGAGACCTGAAATCTTATAATATGCTATATTTAACATGAGCGCTCAGTCCTAGGAATAGTTGTGATCGAGATTCTTGAGCCTGGATTTAATACATCCCAGTGAAGTGAATGTACTGATATTTTCCATGTATATGTGTGTGTACATACATATTCATATAAAATAATTTGGTTTGAGTTACCCTTCACAGGGAATAATATATTACAAAAATAGAAAGTAACCTGCCAAGTGCAGTGTCCCATAGACTCCCCAGATAGAATAGTCAATTTCTGTGGCTCTTGGTTGCCCAGAAATTGATGGTCCAGACCCTACTGATAAAGATACCAAACATTGTTGGTTACATCCCTCCTTTGGAAGCTGCATGGTAACTTCTTGTACCTTAAAACTAGTCTCTAGAGAGAGGACATTCAGGTCAATTCCAGCTCAGATATCTCTGGTCCTTGATTCTGAGTTGCATGGTATCTTCAGCAATCAGAACTTACCTTCCATCTTTGGGGCAATAACCAAGGACAAGAACAATAGGTTGTTTGTTTTAAGACTCTGTTATACAGCATTAGCCAACAACTCAAAAGAGTTATCCTATCTGGTATTGGGGTTTTTGCTAAGTAGCCTTTGGCTCGTGAAGGGAACATACTAGTCCAGATGGAAAAAGTTCATTAAAACTGTGTATGTAGTCAGGGGGTGAACACCTTTAATCTCAGCACTTGGGAGGCAGAGTCAGGTGAACCTCTGAGTTCAAGGCCAATATAGTCTATAGGGTGAGTTTCAGGACAGCTAGGTCTATGCAGATAAATCTTGTCTTGAAAATCACATAAAAAAGCAGATCACATTCTTCCCATATAAAATTGTAGATGAATTTCTAAATGGTCTTATTAAATAAAAAAAAAACAAACACAGAGCCAGATATATGGGTGAAAGCCTGGGAGAGATCAGGGAAATAGGGAAAGCCACAGCTAAACTTACTTGACTAACTCTGTAGCTTCCAAATGCGAGTTACTTCCTGTCTATCCAGGCCTATATGCCTTGCTGTTCTGCCATTTGATTTGCTCTATCTGTCTAGCTATATTACTTCCTGTTCCTGGCCATCTCTGTCACTTCCTATGTGGATATATAGACCTCCAGACCTCCATGGTTAACTAGTGTTGGAGTTTAAGGTGTGTGCCACCACAGCTAGCTCTGTTTCCAGTGTGGCCTTGAACACACAGAGATCTTGCCTGCCAAGTGATAGGATTAAGGGTGTATGCTAACATTGCATGACTTCTGTGTTGTGGCTGTCTTTTTCCTCTGATCTCCAGGCAAGCTTCATCTATTAAAGCACAAATAAAATATCACCACATTTCAGCACAAATAAAATATTACTACATTTCCCTTTTTGTCTAATAAAAAATTTAAAAAAATTAAAAAGTTATAACTAATATAAGAAAAACTATGTACAATAATTATAATAACTATATACAATACATGAAAGCAATAAATACATCAACAATTTCTAGTCCATTTGCATTTGACAAATTCAGTGAAAATATTTCATTATCTATCCTATTTTGGTGAGTCAAAAATGTACCTAATTCACTTTCTATCCTATCTTGTATTACCAACGGAAAACTCTCATATAATGTCTTTAAAACTTACTCACTTAACACCTCTTAGTGAGTTTCTTTTCTGAATTTCTTAACAAGGAAAACTATAACCACAACTATCTAATCTTCAATTCCCTCAGAGGCCTGAGTATCGACTGGACATTCAGGAGTCATACAAGGTGACCACTGAACTTTGCAAGACAACATGGTCCTTCAGGTTCCTGCTTCCCTGAGGAGACTGCCAGATATTCTACAGGATACCAAGAAAAGTGATTGAGAGACTTTAGGCCTATAGACTGAAGATTGATGCCTCAAGGTTGCAGAAGAACTTTGGGTGACTATCCAGGCAGCCAGCTGTCTCTGTCATTCTAGATTTTTGGAAGTTGCTTACAATGTTTTTCCTGTTTACTTAGGTAATATACCCTTCTGGGGTCTTTGATGTAGTTAAAGACTAGATATTTATAATTTTCCTTGTTTATGATAAAAGATAAGTTAGATATGAAACCTTAGACTCACAAATAAAAGATAAATAGAATATTTTCTTTGAATTGGCCAAATACAAACAGACTAGATATTGTAACTGTTATTCTTGCTTAATATTATATGTAATTTTAATATGTTAAAGTTAAAACCTTCCTTTTTGATTAGACAGAAAAGGGGAAATGCTATGGAATATTGTTCTGTATGCTGTGAATGTGTGTTGCTCTGATTGGTTGATAAATAAAATGCTGATTGGCCAGTAGACAGGTAGGAAGTGTAGACAGGACAAGCAGATGAGGAGAATTCTGAGAAGAAGGTTGAGTCAGGAGTCACCAGCCAGACACAGAGGAAGCAAGCTGACAAGGCAGAACTGAGAAAAGGTACCAAGCCATTTAACTAAACATAGATAAGAATTATATGTTAGTTTAAGTGTTAAGAGGTTGTCAGTAATAAACCTGAACCAAATGGCCAAGCAGTTATAATTAATAGAAGCCTTTGTGTGCTTACTTGGGGGATACCAGTGGGAAAAATTTGTCCTGACCGCTGGTCAGCCAGGATACAGGAAAACTTCCAACTACACAAAATGGCACAGAATATATATTACCATTCCAAAAGGAGGAAATGGGGCATAATGAGGAAATATTGGTCCAAAGCAAGACCAAAATCCATCAGAGCACACTAAACTCTGAGGCTTCCTCTGTGTCTCATGTCAAAATGCTCTTCACATCTCCAGCTCCTTGGTTTTACAACCTGTTAGAAGCTCTTCTTGGTAGAGATACTCTGGCGTCTCAACATCTTAGGGCTTTCAGTGTAATCCAAGCTTTATTATCACAGCTTCATGTTATGGCCTTTCTTAGCCTTCATGTATGGGCTGCTCTACCAAATGTTTGGCTATATATATATATCTGAAGTTGGAAGAAGACATGGGGAAGATCTGGAAGGATTGAGGGGAATAGAATAGTTGGAGATAAAGATGACCAAAGATGTTATATGAATCTATGAAATTTTCAAAGAATAAAATATTATATTAAAAAATAAACTGTTTATTTGGGGGCATTTGACTGATATATATATATATATATATATATATATATATATATATATATATATAATACATATATACACATATATACATACACACACACACACACACACACACACACACATATATATATATATATATATATATATATATATATATATAGAGAGAGAGAGAGAGAGAGTATGGAAAGACACAAGGTCCTGAATTTTTGCTGCCATTCACTTACTGCCTAAGGATAAGTGAGGGAGAGTACTTCCTTGACTCCTCCTGTAGGAAGGAGTTAGCATGGAATATGAATTTTAGCAAAATGTTCAAGAATAGTTTCCAGCTTCTATCCACCTGCCCAGCATTGCCTAATTGCAGAGGTTTTACAGTTATTCATTTTTGTGTTCCTGTTGATTTCTTATTGATACATGAATCTCATTCAAAGCCTGTTAGATGAAGGTAGTAGCAAACATTTTATTGGAGTATGATATGTAAAGAGTTGTTAGCTACAGCACTAGATTTTTGTGGTTTGAAGTACAGGCCTCAGACAGAAAGTTTCTCCTGTAATTTTGTAAGCTCAGAGAGGCACCTTTATTCTCTATGTCTTAGATAATTATACATGAAATCAGAAGTGTGTACTATGAGGATTAATTGAGATAATATATGTGAAAATTAAGCATCCAGTGTGGAAAGCTATTAATAAAAATATCAGAAATGGAAAATACTTTGAAACAGATATCTTTTAATTCTAGTTTAAGGAGTTGGGTATTCGTAGAAAATTTCTCCACAATGTTATTGGGACATGCTCAAAGAATGAATCAGTATCATAGGAAATTCTCCTTATACCGTATAATATGTATTATATAATTATATAAGACATGAGTTATATATTATAAGATATGGATCTACTGTACTCTTGTAACAAGATTAAATTTACATTTTATTCAGTGGTTCTCTTTCTTTCTGTCTGTCTGTCTGTCTGTCTTTCTCTCTCTCTCTCTCTCTCTCTCTCTCTCTCTCTCTGGACAGATCAGCTGAGACAGGAGGGCTACTCATATCCTCTATCTCATTTCACCTTATTACCTTCAGACAATCTTTCCTTGAAGAACTTGCTATGTTGAAGCAAAGTTGTTAGCTAGGAACTCCAGTGCTCCTCTTGTCTTTTCCCACATGACCATGTCCAGCATTTCATGTTGTCCTTGATTTAACTTTATTCAGTAATCACTTTGTGTTATCCAGTTCTTTCTTCAGCACAATCACTGGATTTGGATAAATACTTCTGGTAACTGGTTAGAATTGATAGCCATAAATTGTTCCTTCAATAACCTAGTTAGTAAAAGTTTATGCTCATGCTAACAAGCCAATCCTCAGCATGAACAGGCTAAGACTTGATGTTTAGTATTTGATTAACACTATGCAAATTCTGTATGGAGTTTCACATATACAGTCTTGCTTGATTATCATACACGAATAACATCTAAAGAGGCCTGACATTTATATATTTTTGTTTACCTATGTTCATATTTACTTACTTATTGTGGGAGGTGCTCACATGCCATGGCATGTGTAAAGATAAGAAGACAACTTAAGGGAGTCAGCCCTGGCATCCCACCATGTGAGTATTGGGGTTGGCCTCAGGTCATCAGGCTTGTTGGCAAGTACCCATTTGAACCATCTCAACAGTTCCACATTGAGGTCCTATTTACATTTCATGTTGAAGAATATATCTGCAAATTATGTGTTAAAATAGTAATTGGAGATGTATTGAAAGTCAAAGTTAATTATGTATTAAAATTAACTGCAAGGTATGAAGTTTAGCATGAGCAAATGTTTCTTCCTGACAAAAGGTGAATCTTTATAGAGATATAAAGAGGATATCACTCTGATGAATTTTTCCTTCAAGTTTGGGGCTTTTTTTTTTTTAAACTTTATTAAAATAAAAAGCTTTTTCCCTTCAGCTACTAGGTTTGTGCTTGAAATATTACTATCTTTCTGTATGGTTTTTTTTATGTTTGATCTAGAAAACAGTACGATGCATCACTGGGATGTTAAAAGTACATGTACTAGTGAATGAAAGATAGAACAAGAATGCTCCTGGATATTTACGTTTGTTGACAAAAGCCACATGATGTGAATTTCTATCATGTTCATGATAAAACAATCATTAGCCATTATTAGAATTTATGTGGAAATGGGAGAAACAGAATAAATAAATGATAAGTTTGAGCAGAACATGATCTGTTTCTTGGAGGGAGCACATTCTTTTGTTACTCTTGTTTCAAAGGATGAATACCCGGATGACAAATGATTATTTGACACAGAAATTCTAGTCTTAAGCAGGATGATCTAGTGCCATATTTTTTAGTTGATTCTATTTAATGTTCCATTTTAAAAGTGTATATCAAATCATTAAAGATGTAATAGCTTCTTTCTCCTGCGTTGTCTGGGCCTAAGCTGACAACAAAAGGAAACACGGTGCATACCAGGGTTCCTCTGGTAATACCATAAACATGACACATGTCATCCTATGATAAATTGGCTCAGTGTCTGTTCAATTTCTAATCTAAAGCTCTAGAGGCAGAAGTGTTAGGAAGCAGGCATAATTCTGGCGAGCAGAGGCCTCAGATGCGCAAAAATTAGTGTGCATGGAACAGATAACAGAGGAAGAGACCCACAGTGCGGGGAAGTTTGCACAGGTTTGGAGACTTCCTGGGGTTTAGGTAGTCTTGGCAGATGTTAGTTGGGAAAAAAAACATCTGTAAGCATGATAATGAGCATTCCCAGAATCCGAAGTGACAACTGTATCCAGCCCAAATGCTGTCTTCTTGCTCTATTTGCATACCAATTAAATTTTAAAATAGAGAAACAAATATTGGGTTACTGCATTTGTTTGACAAATAATCTATAGGGCTTATTCAATACAACTGGGTCAGGGATGTGGGCTGTTTGGCAGCTGCTGTATCTAGGAAAGATTTAAACAATAACAAAAAATGTATCCAGATTGTTACCACCCACAGTTTTATAAGCATGAATCTGAAATGGGTTCAAGATGGTTTGATAGCCTGAGGCAACCACCACGGAATTCTGTGCTTTGCTAATGTGTTCAATAGGTGATATTTCATACTTTTAAAGTAGGAACAGTTAAAAAGCTATCTATAATATTTCACATTGCATCTCATTGTATCTATCATTCAAACTTGAATGGTGTATTAAATGTATTTCATCACTTAATTTTAAGATTTAAATCCAAGGCAATTTTCACAGTTATCAGGACATGATTACCTGTCATGTGTTGTAATTGTGTGTGCATGCAGAAGCAAGAGGTCAATTTGGTGGGTCATCATCTATTGCTCTTTACATGAGACTTGTTGATTGCCTTGACTGGCTGGCCTCTGGGGCTGCAGATGCACTCTTCTGCGTCCAGCTTCCTGACAGACATGGGGAGTCAGTTCATAGTGCTGAGCATATCTGCCAGCATCTTGCAGGCTTGACAACTGGGCAGAATAAAAGAGAATGAGGAGAAAGGTGGAATGGTGCCAGCTTCTCTCTGCCGTGGTTTGCAATTAGGTGAAGAGTCTCCTCTGCCACATTCACTTGCCCCCATGATGCTCTGGATGGTGCAAGGAAGATGGATGGAGCCTTCTGAAGCCCCGAGCCCAAACACCCCCCTCTCTCTTCAGTTGTTGCCACTGGTCTCTGGGGCCAGAGGTGAGAAAACACTCCGTGGTTCAATTTAAGGCACGTAGATTGTCTGCTAGACTCAGATATTGTGCTATGTCATGGTGAGGCAAACATGAGTAAGACATAGTCTTGGGACTTAAACTCTTTAGAGCCTCATTCTGAAACAGAAATGTAGATTATTTCAAGATTATTGATGTTCACAAGGGGGACAGTATCTTGTCATGAATCTTAATTCTAGGAGTTTATATTAGAAAATTCTTCTGGAAATTGATACTGATTTATCTTTGTTTGATACAATGGTTATGTTTTGCAATGTGTATCAATCAAACATGTAAATTAAATCATATTTCCCTTGATTAAAGCTTCAGAGCCATGTTTGATTACCATTTGCCTCTTCTTTTCATTTGGTTTATTTTCAATAGATGTTGGCTTTTCTTGATAAAATTCTCTCTCTTCTGCCTCATATTCCTGTCAAGTAGTTAATCATTTTAAACCCTTAAATGCTCTAGAAAAGCACTTGCAGTTTGAAGGCCCCCTGAGGTGAGTCATTATTTAAACAGAGAACTGCTCTGTTTGAGCAGAAGTTATTTTCTTTTATCTATTTGGTAAAATAACCCACTCAGACACGTTGTTCAGCTGGTCATGAAGCTGCATGATATTCTTCTCTTGACCACAATAACTAGTTAGCAGAATATTCAAATAACAACATAACTTCAGTGAAACTTATTACATTCATTACCCCACCAGTGTTTAATGAGATGTTATGTGGTGCTTTGTTCAGTGAGACATGTGTTTTTATGTCTTCTAATGATGCATATTGCCATGGTAGTTATAAGCCTGTAAGGTTACAGAGAAGTGACTGATATAATTTTGGTATATGCTAGGTGCTTTGAGAGAAGCTCAGAATAGGTGAGGGATGCAGTAGTGAGGGATATAGTGAATGTGACTGTTAACATTGGTGGTTAACTTGACAAAATTTCAAATCACACATGAAACACCTGTAAGTATTCATCTAGATTTAGTTTAGCCTTCCGTCATGCTTGTGATGGATTATATTTTGAGTGGCATCGTTCTCTGGGTGTATGTTGTAGGCTGCATAAGAACCCGCTGAGCAAGTCAGTTGGCTTTGTCTGCAACCTGACTGTGAATGTAAAGGCCGCACCTTCTTGAAGCCTGGACCCCCCCACGATGGAATGAGAACCCTTGAGCTGTGAGCCAAAACAGACGCTTCAGCCTTAATTTGTTTTGTCAGGGTATTTTATGTCAGAAGAGTGGTTAAGACTTTGGGTCAGGGACATCGACCTTGATGTCTGCTGATTGGTACTCTGGGTCAAAGGGTAAACACAAAAGGTCAGCAGGAGATGAGTCTGAGAGGGCAAGACATTACAATGTCATATGCAGTGTTAAACAAAGGTGATATCTTTACTCAAAGGAATAGATGAACCACTTCAACACTCAAGTAGTAGGATGATGTCATCTCACTTATGTTTTAGAAAAAAGTATTCTGACAGCGTGAGTATGTCTAAAATGGTGGCACAAACAACCTCAGAAATGATGAAGTAAAGGTTATTGAAAATAATTCTTAACGCCTGTGTTCTCTGCAAGCCAAACATTATTAAGTGGCCTAATTAGGGCTTAGTCACACTATTTGTATTGGCCGAATTAGACTGACGGCTCAGAGAAGCTTTTAAAGTAGCTTGGTTTCTTGATTCCAGCTGGGCTTCTCTCATACAATACTATTTCCACAGGGCTGAGTCACAAGGGCAGTGTCAGCTCAGGTGGAGCATAGGCTGCTCTTGGCTGGCCCTGCCTCTGTCTAATGAGCCTACTGCAGCCTGCTCTGTTGAAAGGCTCCCAGAGGGCACACACTTCTGACTCTCTTTGCAGCTGATGCTGCTATTGCAGGAGCACCATGGATGGAGTCCCAAGTTCTTTCAACAAAGCAAAGACTTGCATGAGATGTGGCAGGTCTATAGAACTACTTATCAACGAGGGAGAGGCAAGGGGGTTGGCACTTCCAGGAATATGACAGAAAGAAAAGGAAGAATAAAAAGCTGCTATCACACCTGCCAGAGAGGGCAATAAGAGACATAGCAATGTAGAAAGCTACTAAGGGAGTTGAATGTTGGGTGAACAAATGGTATATTTAGGGCAGGAAAATGATGTTAGTTAGAAATAGTTTTTAGTTCTTATTACTCCTCCAGTGAATGAAGCATTATGCTAAATCTTATAGCTAATTGGAAGTTTGTCCAAATTTCTAAATGCTGTGGATGAATGCTTTGTTTTGCATTGACTGCTGTGTAGAATTATAGTAACAGCAAATCCCCCTCTGCAAATCCACCATCATAGGACTTAGTCTAAGAAATTCAAGTTATGAAGTGCTAAGTCATTCTTTAGGGGACAGGGTTAGCGTGAAATAAACTTATATGATTCTCACTCCTCTGAGTATATGCAATCACCAATGAACCAGTGAAATCCTATATTATCAGAGAACTATTAATTAGTAAGATTATTATTTGGATTGGGTGGATTGGGATATAGTTGGGGAAGGGACATTATCACTGTCTAGAGTAACTAATGAGATCTTCTCACAGAAGATAAAGCACCAATATGTGAGAGGTGAATGGAACAATGTGTGGCAAAAGCTTGATTAAGAAGTGTGTGTGTGTGTGTGTGTGTGTGTGTGTGTGTGTGTGTGTGTGAGAGAGAGAGAGAGAGAGAGAGAGAGAGAGAGAGAGAGAGAGAGAGAGAGAGAAAGGATGATGATGAGGAGGAGGAGGAGGAATTCATGAAGTCTGATGCGGCAGATCAAAGTGGTTGAGTTGATGCTGAAAGCAGACCTGATTGCAAAATTGAGAAACGTGTGTTAGACAGAAATGGCATTCAGAATTTGGGTCTGAGAGTCCTTGAAGGTATGGTAACCAAAGGGTATTAAAACCAGCTGTAATAAAGATCTCTGTAGAAGATTTATCAGAGGTAGTTTTGGGATCATGACAATTTAGGAGGAGGGTGTTATGAAGATGATCCTGTGGTTAGAGGGGTGTGAGCATGGCAGGGCTGGAGCAGGGCTAATGGGCAGAGTGACACAGAAGACAATGAGAACAGTGGCTGCTCTGATAAAGCTGGGCAGGAGGATGCCTCTTCTAGAATGAAGACAGCTCCATCTGAGACATGATGATTATGAGGAAAAAGAATTTTTCATTTACATGCAGCTTTGATCATTAGTCTTGAAGGCAAATGTGTCAAGAAGATACATAGATCTGAAAAAGACTTAGCTGTAGAGAGGAAAAGCACCAGAATCAACATTCCTTCCTACCTGTCAAACTGCCAACCTTCAGCTTTCATATTGCTTCCTCAGAGCTTCTGTGACTGCATGTGAAAGCCACTTAGGGGATTGAGACTTACTCAGGGCAGGCCATGGCAAGAAAGTCAAAATGGCTCTCAGCAAGTTTGTGTGTGAACAGAAATGACTAGTGAGCTTCTGATTTCTTAGAGTTCTCACCTCTTTTGGCTGGAAGTATTATCAGTAGAAGTTATAAAGCCTAATCTCCCTTCAGCTGTCACCACCTTGTCTAAGATTGGGCTGTCATAACAATGTGTTAATATCATAGGCTGCGTGGCTCAACCAATAAACATTTCTTACTGTTCTAGAGGCTGAAAAGGCCAAGATCAAAGTAATGTGAGACTTCCTTTCTTGTAATTTTGCTTTTTAAAATTTGCAAAATAAAACCGTTCAATGGAATATTTCAGAAATAAAAAGTCAATGTTTTAAATATTTTATTAAACTATAGTTATAATCACTGTTTAATTAGTTATTGTTATTAATATTTACATAATTTAGAAATTAAACTATATTGTTCATATGAACATAAGGAATAAACAACACATACAGCTTAGCACTAGCCTCAGTTATAGGAATTTACTAGAAGGTTGGCATGTACTCTGATAGGCGTGGGAGGCCACTGTCTGCAGAGTCCTTTTCCTGCTTGCCTCTGTGCATTCTCACATGGCAGAGGGAAGCTCTGGCTTCTGGTCAGAGAACTAAGGCAGACATATGGGATCCACTCCCACAGCCTCAGTGCCTACATCCGTCCCTCAAATGTCTGTCTGTACCTTCCTGTGTGGAAGGGGACTTTAGAATATGATTTTTAAAAATTATATTTGTGTTTTAATTTTACACATCAGCCATGGGGGCCCCTGTCCTCCCCACTGCCACCCCCGTCCCCACCTTCCTCCCATCCCCTCCCCTCCATTCCCATCTCCTCCAGGGCCAAGACTCCCCTGGGGATTCATTTAAACCTGATGGACTCAGTAGAATATGTTTTTTTGTTTGTTTGTTTGTTTGTTTGTTTGTTTGTTTGTTTTTTTGGAAGGAAATATAGACTCAGTCCATAGCACCATAGAATTATCAAATTCTTTAAAGAACAATAAAAAGTCAGAGTTAGTTCCACTTGTTATTCTTCTCAGGCCTGTTCATCCGTTGTTTTTCTTTCTGTTTATGGATCTCTAGCTGATTTCAGCAATCTCCATGCCAATGTCAGACCCACTTAGCTTATGGAGGAGTTTCTTCCTAATAGTGACACAGTGAACATGACTTACACTTTGCCTCTAGGTGACCTTTGATCCTCCACCCTAGCTTACCTCCTGTATTCTGTGGGTTAAACACAGGAGAATTTGTTTCTGAATGTGACATGCCTCTCAGCAATGGAGGTGTGAGATCCAGGTGTTTTAGGTGATTCATGAAAGCTTAGCTATCCTCATGTTCATTGTGAATATGTTCTGCAAAATATAGCCAGTCTTAAGCAATTGTGCCTTTTTGTTGTTTAGATTATAACACTAAATGGTTCAGCAAGTCAAGTTTGGATGTGGGAATTCCTTGTGCTAATGACTTCACCACCATGCTATGTTATCAAGTAAGAATGCAGACAGTGTCTGATGACTGAGGTACCCAGGGAGGGCACCTGTCGCTTTTCCTCCTGTAACCCTGACAGAGAGGAACGTTTGGTGGAGGAGAGAGTGTGGCTACAGCAGGCCCTCCTCAGTCTGTCCCCTCCAACAGCTAGATTACTATAATTTATATTTCTATAGAATTCATTGCTCCAATAAATAGTTTCACTTGTTTTATAGATGTACTTAAAGATGATAGAAAAATAATATTTTGGATGACTAAAAATTGCCATTAAATGTTTAATATAAGTAGTACCATATTAATTCTATGCTTATTGAGGCAGCAGAGTGAAATTATATAAACATTATGGAATGAAATTCAAAGTTTTGTTTTGCTCAAAGGTTCCATTTCCTCTATCCAGAAGGCCTTGTATCTAACTCTGGTAAACTCTAACTTTGTTATAGAGACTTATAGAGATTGTAATGTTATGCTAGATGGACGGAGGGCATGATCCAGATTTATGGAAGGTACATTCGATAATGAAATATTTAAAATGTAAATGGAGGAAATCTCCTCTGCTCTTTGAGGTATCGAATGTGTTCAAGTCTGCTTGGCACAGGGAAGCTGAGTAGGAAATGATATGTTTAAGGATGGCAAACTACCCAGTCACCTGGAACATCACATCACTTACCTATGCAGAAGAGAAATTGAAAATGCCCTGAATAAAGGCAGGCAGAACAGTTATGTGCCAACCTAACTCATCAAAGAAAGAAATGGAGAAATTGTCGGGTTGTCAAATTTTATATCAAGACAATAATATTGCATAGTATACACACACATTCTTTTCTTTACTAAGAAATTTTCATTCATTTTTACATACCAACCATAGATCCCCCTCTCATCTCTCCTCCTACGGCCTCTCAAGCATTTCATTCCTCAACCCACCCTCCATTTTCTCCTCTGAAAAGGTAAGGCCTCCCACAGGGAGTCAGCAAAGCCTGGTACATTCAGTTGAGGCAGGTCCAAGCTGTATCAAGGCTGTGCAAGATGTCCCACCATAGGTATTAGGCTCCAGAAAGCCAGCTCATGCACCAGGGATGGATTCTGATTCTACTGCCAGGGGCCCCTTAGGCAGACCAAGCTACACAACTGTCGTGCTTATACAGAAAGCCTAGTCAGTCCCATGGAGACTCTACAGCTGTAAGTGTACAATTCATGAGTCCCCACTAGCCTGGTTTGATTGTCTTTGTGGGTTTCCCCATCATGATCTTGATGTTCCTTGCTCATAGAATCCTTTTTCTCTCTCTCTGACCACTCCTGGAGCTCAGCCTCATGCATGGCTGTGGATCTCTGCATCTACTTTCATCAGTTACTGGATGAAGGCTCTATGATGATAGGTTATTCACCAATCTGATTGCCAGGGTAAGCCAGTTCAGGCACCCTCTCCACTATTGCTAGTAGTCTAAGCTGGGCTCATCCTTGTGGATTCTTAGGAACATCCCTAGCTTTCTCCCTATCCCTGTGATGTCTCCCTGTGTGGAGATATCTCTTTCACTGCTCTCCCACTCTGTCCCTGTTCTAGCTCGACAGTCCTGTTCCCTTACGTTCTGATCCTCCATCCCCTACTCTCCATTGCCCTCTTACCCCCATATTACTCCTGGAGATCTCATCGATTTCCCCTTCCCAGGGTGATCCATGGATCCCTCTTAGGGTCTTCCTTGTTAATTAACTTCTCTGGAGCTGTAGGTTGTAGTCTGATTATTCTTTGCTTTATATCTAGTAACCACTTATAAATGATTTCTGTAGCTGGAAGTTTCTCTAGTCCCACCCAGCCCTGCAGTTCCACAGCCACTTGTAAAATAATCACTCAGAGACTTATAATAATTACCAACTGTGTGGCCTATGGCTCAAGCTTCTTGCTAGCTAGCTCTTATAAATTAACCCATTTCTATTAATCTATAAGTTGCCATGTGGATGTGGTGTTACTGGTCTGCTGGCATTTTGCTGCTCCTTGGGTGGTGACTGGCATCTCCCACATTCTCCTTTCTTCTCTCACTGTCTCTCTTGGATTTTCCCACCTGGCTCCATCTTGCCCTGCCATAGGCCAGTGCAGCTTTATTTATCAACCAATCAGAGCAACACTTATTCATAGCATACAGAACGACATCTCACAACACTTCCCCTTTTCTAGCTAATGAAAAAGGAAGGTTTTAATTTTAACATAGTAAAATTACATATAACAAAAGAGTTATTAAGCAAGAATTATAGTTACAATATTAAATCTATTTGTATTTGGCAAAATTAAAGAAAATATTCTACCATCTATCCTATTTTTGTGAGTCTAAAGTTTTATATCTAATTTATCTTTTATCACGACTAAGGAAAGCTATAATTATAACTATTTAGTCTTCAACTCCATCAAAGACCGCAGAAGGATATAATATTACCACAGTAAACAGGAAGTACATTGTAAGCAACTTCCAAAATCTAGAATGACAGAGACATCTGGCTGCCTGGACAGCCACCCAAAGTTCTGAAATGTTGGGGCATCCATCTTCAGCCTGTAGGTCTAGAGTCTCTTGGTCACTTCTCCCTGTGTCCTGTAGAATGTCTGGCAGTCTCCTCTGTGAAACAGGAACCTGAAGGATCATCTCGCCTTGTTTTGACAGTATTTAGTGGTCATTTTCCTATGGGTCCTGCATGTCCAGTTTATGCAACATCCTGTCAAGCAGTCCAAGCAAGGGCATATTTTTTTGCCTGGTGGCTAGCTTTTGCCACAAAGAAAGCAAACTCCATAATAAGTTTCTTCAATGTCTATCATCCTCTTTGAAGAAATTGGTGCTGCCAGGAGCAGATGTGTCTCATTGTCCAGAAGAGTCTAAGTTCTTAAAACATTTTACTTGCCATATTTTTTAGGTCTTTGAAGTGTTTGAAGATTACCTACTTAATTGAAATATATCTTTGTACATCTAAAAATGTAACTAACAGGGCTATAAATTTGACTATCATAGAAGATTAATTATTAATCTGTATTTCTTAATTATGCATTAAAATTTAAATGAGTTTCATAAACATAATACCTTAAGCAAGAGTAGAAAAATATATAAAGTATTACAAAATTAACATTAAATTTGTAACAATAAACCAAAATCCATAGCAATGTAAAACATTTCAAATAAGTTGTTGTTCTTTAAAAGTAGATTCAGTAATCTACCCTTTTATCCTATCATATTTATAATCCCCCTTTCTTCTTTAGAAAGTGATTGCATTTATAATCAACCCTTTTAAATAAAAATAAACTTTTTAAAATGATATTTTGGGAATTTGGGCATAGCTTCTCATACTACTTATTGTTGATTTGGAGCTCTGGCAATCATGGAGATCCTGAGGAAATTTGAGATAATGGTCAAGTCCTGGGAAGACTGGCTATAACTTTTGTTGATAGATAAAATCTGTTAAGGTTCAGGAGGTCTTGCTTGATCAATTCTGATGCATCTCAACTTGGAACAAATCCATAGCCTCTTGTGGAAACAAAAGCAGAGCCTTCTTCCCAGAGCAATATAACCTTAGATCCAAGTTTTGAAGTCAAGATACCAGGGTGTATATTGGTTTAACTTAGCAGCCTTTACAATTAAATGTCTTTCTGCAGTTAAAAATCCCAAAGATAACACAATACAGACTCTGTGTAATATCCATCTTTACGTGGCTTATTTTTCATATATTATTTTATTTTTTAAAGACTTTATTTTATTTTTATGACTGTTTATATCCTTTCTCTTCTCTCTCTCAAGCCTATGTATATTTTGCACATATTGTAAAGCATTAAAAGGTTTATTCCATCTGAATCTGTCTTTTGTGTATCTATTATTCTTTCCTGTTCATTAGTTTAAACTGCGGTGTGGCTATGACTGTAGCAGCAGCTTTGGCTGCTGACTCCACCCATCTCAGCTTCACAACATGGCAGCTGTAACTTTATCACCAGCTCTGAGCAGTGGGTCTCTGCATCCAGCAAGCAGCATGTAGCCCAGAAACCATTTTTTTTTTTAAAGTAAAAGCTAAATCCACCACACAGTGCACTGCTTGGCTTGGATATGCCTCTGTGTACTGCAGCAGGAATCTGCTATGCTGTAGCTCAAGCCTGCATGCTGCAATGTCTCTGCATCATGGCTTGCCTTAGAGACAAAACTAGGAAGCTGCTCTTGGCTCCATTTTAGAACCCTTTTTATTTTTTTCAAGTTTGGGTGGAAATTCTTGCCCCATGTTGGGTGCCAAAATGTAGCTGGAAGTTTCTCCAGTCCCACTCAGCCCTGCAGGCCCACAGCCACTTGTAAAATAATCACTCAGATGCTGTGGGATGTTCTGTATGTCAAATATGTTGCTCTGATTGGTTAAAATAAATAAAGTTCTGATTGGCCAGTGGCCAGGCAGGAAGGATAGACGGGACAAGAGAGAAGAGAATTCTGGGAAGTAGAAGGCTGGGGAAAAGAGACACTGCCAGCGACCGCCATGAAAATCAACATGTAAAGACACTGGTAAGCCACAAGCCACATGGCAAGGTATAGATTAATAGAAATGAGTTAATTTAAGATAGAAGAAGTAGATAACAAGAAGCCTGCCATGGCCATACAGTTTGTAGACAATGTAAGTTTCTGTGTGTTTACTTGGTTTGTTCTGAGTGTCTATGGGCCTGGTGGGTGAGAGAGATTTTTCCTGACTCTGGGCCAGGCAGGAAAACTCTAACTACACTCGGAGGCTTATATGAACAACTGTATGGCCTGTGGCTCAAGCTTCTTGCTAGCTAGCTCTTATAAATTAATCCATTTCTATTAATCCATAAGTTGCTGTATGGATGTGGTGTTACCGGTCTGCTGGCATCTTGCTGCTCCTTGGGTGGTGACTGGCACCTCTCCCCACTCTCCTTTCTTCTCTCACTATCTCTCTTGGATTTTCACACCTGGCTCCATCCTGCCCTGCCATAGGCCAATGCAGCTTTATTTATTTACCAATCAGGGCAACACATATTCATAGCATACAGAAAGATATCCCACAGCAAAGTATGTACCATAAACATCCATATTAAGAGAGTACAGAAGATAATTCTGCCTGCTAGAAGAAACAAAGGAACACAGCAAAATGCAACTGGAATTTCACACTAGACAGTGGGATACAAGAGTCTGGAGTGAGAAACCCTGCTTGTATGTTAATTGTGTGCCTGTCCAAGATTGCCTAGCATGGTGAGCACTAGAGCCTGTGCTTCAAAACTTCTTAGCTTCTAGTCTACCAAAATCTGGCCACAGTAATTCTTGTACCCATGAGCATAGCATATCTCTAGTTCATCTGATTTAAGATGGTGAATGCAAACATGGTTTCCCATCAGGTTTACTATGCTATGACCAGCTATTCTTTAGTAATCATTCTTATCCCAGAGATGCAGAAAGATTCACTCTTTTTTTGCAGTTTCTACTACATCCCAAAGTTCCTATTGGTGTATATTTTGTAAGCCCTATTTCCCAAAAGTTACCAAGTAATGAAGTTTTATTTTATTTTATTTTATTGTTTAGATTTCCTCAATGAAAGTTTATTTTGTATAGGAAAGTGTCAGAAATATATAATTACTCTGCAAAAGAATCAATGACATATGGAACAAATATTTAATATATCACTTTGGTATAACATGTTAGTTTCTGTGAAGTTGATAGTTTTCTCTCTTTTCTTGTTTAATAACTCCCTTGCCATATTGCTGACTAAGTTTCTACCTGATAAATCGTATTTTTTGTAAATGTCAGTCCTGTTAGTAAGATAGCTATTTGCACTGGCAGTTTTTACTAAAGTCCCATGTACAATTTGCACATGTATATTTAAGTATTCCTTATTTTTGAAATGATTGTTTTTTTCAGACTTTTAAAACTTTGGCCCACTATTTTTCTTACTTCAGTGAGTATCTAATATGCATAGTACAAACATCTTGATGTGTTTTAAAGCCAAACTCATTAATCTATAATTTATATATAGTAAAAATTCACATACTTAACTATAGAAGTTTTGATGAATGGATAATCAAGAGACATGTATAATCAAACTGTGTCACAATCAAGGCACAGGATATTTTCCTCATATCAGAGTTTCCAAATGATCCTTTGAAATCACAGATGTTATCTTTCTCCAAAGTGTTATGCATTAGTGATATGTAACTAGTGATTGATGTATATATATATATATATATATATATATATATATATACATAATACATATATCTTCATGGTCAGAACTATGTAACTGCTTAAAGAAATAAGAAAATAAGAAAAACTTATTCTTTTAAAAATATACATTTTTATTAATTTCTTAATAATTTCATATATTGGATTTTGGTCATATTCATGCTCACTCCTCTCTCTAACTCCTTCCAGGTCTACCTTTACAACTTTCTGTTCTTCTTTTTAGTATCTAATCAATTGAGTTGAATTTTCCTGGTCATCTATTATGAGTGTGGTGTCATATATTACAGTTTGGTCAACATACCAGGAGCCACAGGGTTAAAGAATATTGTCAGTCCCCAAGAAGCTGAAAACTTTCCATAGTTCTTCTGTTTGGATAGAAGCTTGTGAGCCTCTTCCCTTATTTCCCACTCCATACTGGAATGTTGACTGGCGTGATCTTATGTAGTCTTGGCCAGGCAACCCCAGCTCCTGTGAGTTCATGAGTAGACTAGCCCTGTCATATTCTGACAACACTGCTTCATTCTAGCCTTTGTGGTCCTCTGACTCTTAGAATCTTTCTACTCAGTCTTCCACAGTGGTCCCTTGTACCATGGTTTTGTGTGTGTGTGTGTGTGTGTGTGTGTGTGTGTGTGTATGTGTGTGTGTTCGATAATGTCCTATTTATGGCTGAGTGCTCCACTGATACTCATTTTATGCAGTTGGACCAGTTGGGAGCTTCCTCATTAACTATGATCCACTGTACAAAGAACCATCTCTGATGAGGTCTGAGAGCTGCACCAGTCTGTGGGTAGAGAAAGAGGACAGTTTGATACTATGTCAATTTAGCCTAAAAATGGTAGTAGACACATCAGTGCATATCATGGTTAGTAAACTTGGCCTGACTCTTCTTTAATACTTTTACCTGGTGTTTATGCATAGAAACTTGTGATCATCTTGTCTCATTTTCAAGAGTGCTCTTTTTACAGGTGGTTCAGTACCGTACCTGGCTAAAGACACTGCCGGTTTTCTTTTATTTTGTTATAGAACTGACTTCAGAGTTTTGAGTATGCTAGGTGAGCATTCTTCCACAGTCCTACCTACCCAGCACTTTCCCTCTGTTATAGAAGTTGCTGAGAATTGTCTGTTCTCTCCTTTGCTTGTTGATTTTAAGTAGCTTTCTTCTTCCTTCAATATGTGGAATTCTACTGTGCTTTTCTGTAATTTTGACTGAAGATCTACCTCTAAACTTCCTTCAAATCTTAAAAGAAAAATTTTTAAACCATCTTTGGTTTTTCTTGTTTCACTTTCTTGCTACTTTGTCTCTGTTTTCTGGTTCCAATAACATGTTCTTTCTCATTCAATCAATACTCCTAATGTTCTGTGAGTGTCTGGGATGTCTTTAATGTCTAATCTAAAAACAAAATAACAGCCTGTTGACTTGTAGGAATATTACTTCTGTGCCCCTCCCATCTTCCTTTGAGGCATAGAAGAACCAAATGTGCATTTTCTATGTGGGATATAGAATCCTTCAAATCTATGACATTTTTTTTTTGCCTTTGTGAAAACATAACAAAGAATAAGGCCTCCTTTCATCATTATTGAAAACTAACTATAAACTTCCATTTTTATTTCACTTCTGGGCTACATCCAGATCCTCTTAACTCCAAAAACCATCCGGTAACTCTTGAGGAGGAGAAGGACAGCGAGATATAAAGAAGAGGAACAGAAGAGAACCTATGAATTGAAGGCATTTGGGGACAGAAATATTTCATCCTTTGGAGCATGGAATGAAAATAAATAAAACCAAGAAGCCAGAGAACCAATGATTATATTCATCTTGACCTCTGATCACAGATATGACTTTCCTCCTGGTACTGCTATGGACCCGAGCCAAGAGGAGGTGTTAGGTCAGCTTCCAAAAATGTTCTTCTATTTTCATTTTAGTTGCTTAATTCCTTCCACTAACTCAATATGATACATCAAGTGGCAAAGTCATTTTTTTATTTATGGAAGACATTTCGATATTACAAGACTAAGTTGAGAATATTTATATGAGACTTTACAATTCTCAGTAAAGCATCTTGATGTATTTTGCTGATAGCTTCAAAGTATGTGACATTTTCATGATGTTTTCTTAGTCTTCACCTGGGTCCCCAGCCTTGTATTCTGACTCTCCTATTCACTAGTCCTGTCCATAACAGTGTTTTCGTTTAGATCACTGTCCTTTTTTGTGTGTGGATTATTTTTTAAGTATTTGAGTGAAGGTATTTACTATCAATAGCAAACCAAAGTAATATTTGAATTCAATAATAGTTTTTATCTTCACTAATGTCTTTAGTTTCTATTGTGAATAGATGCCAAATATTATCTCTCAGAACCGAACTTGACTGTTGAGCTTTTTCTGGGCTATTTTGTCAGCATTAAATGTAAAGCTGCATGTAGAGATACTAAGTCTGTGCAAGTGCATAGCTACTTGCTTTTCTAAAATCACTTTCTTTTTAAGCCAATGACTAAATGGACAATTAGCACTCAGGTTTTGTGAGAAATGTGTTTTATTTGGCATGGGCCCTAATGATCAGATAATGAACAGCTTCATTCCTATCAGGAGGATATTCTAAAGGATGGTTTCACTTCTTAATGCTGACCCTCACTCTGAGAGGCAGGCTGCTCTAATCATGATAGTTAATGACCAATAAGTGGTCATTTGTCACATTTTCATTCTTTATTTCAGGCCTCAGCCAGCCTCTAACATAAAGGATTCAAACTATGATAAAATGCTTTAAGAGGTAATGAGAGAGATGATGAGAATTTTTAGGGCAGGGTTCATGCTCCATATGTTCTCTGTAGTAATCATGTTGAAAAATTGTAGTTTGGTTCTGAGGCACCACACAATTTGATTCACTGGACATTTATTGACTATCCTATCTATAACTCAGAAAAGTGGAAAGAGAAATGAATATCAAGACACTCATGTCTGCCTTCAAAAGTCTCTCCTGTAGTAGAAAGTCAACTTCTTCTAAGAATTTAAATGAAACAAGTTAAGGCAAACATGCCTACTAAATTCATGTGTAGAAAATGCTATGGATTCAGAAGAAATATCATAAGTCTACAAAAGTTAGGACTTTAAATTGCTTCATATAACCTCTTGGCTTATGCATGTTTGCCAGTGAACATAAGCATAGCCCAATACTTGAAAAGTTCAAAGTTAAACTGTAGGAGTTTATTAAGTACACGATTAAAGCTGATTTGTTATGTTTAAATTTACATAATCCATTTACAAGGTTTATCCATTTAAAATCTCTAAATTAGCAGTTTTCTTGCTTTTATTATCCAGGTCATTGCACCTTAGATAAGCTAAATGTTTAAGTGTTCCCTATAAAGAAAGCAAACAAAAATGTAATATCTGACATCAGAAGGTCAAAACAAGGAAATTATTCAACAGCTGTCTGAAAAGAGGCAAATATGAACAGTAGTAGGTAATATTAAAATTATCACATAACTACTCTCTCAATTAAGCAGCAGAATATGAGATTAAATTTTATGAAAACTTAAGTATTTTGAAATAAAATGCTACTGTATCATTTCTCTTGGAGATTATTTATCCATATGTCCTGTTCCCATTTTCATGAAATATTTTCCTAATAAATTTTTAGTGTCTTTGTTACTGAAAATACTAAATGCCAAAGAAATCTTAAGTTACATAGCTTAAAAATTTTAAGATGTGCTTAGAATTAAAATATTTACTTTGCATGAGAGTACAATTTACAATATTTTATTAACTGAGTTAGTTGTGGTTATATATAATGAAAAGGGGAAAATTTGAAGTTGGACAAGTACAGAAGTAATCAAACCCACTGTGGTACAACCCTGAGCAGCAGCCAGCATGGATGTTCTCTCTGTACAGAGATATGATGGGAAGACAGAATTCATAGTACATAACTTACAAAGCTTTTTTATTCTTTAAGGGAGTGTTGATTCACCTAGTGCCCATAGTGAGTATCAAACACTACTGGAAATACAAATATCCCCCACTAAAAGACTGTAATATTTAATAATAGAACTAAAATGTCAGAATATACAGCTATAGTGGTGAGTGTGACATAGAAGGCCCTTATATGATGTACAGAAGAATTAATTGAACTTTCAGAGGTGGGAGATGCATCCCATTCATGATGGGTGCTCTGACTGGTTGATAAATAAAGCCATTTGGCCTATGGCATGGTAGCTTAGAGGCAGGTAGAAAATCCAAAGAGATATGGGGAAGGAGAAAGACAGAGCAGAGGAGACACTGTCAGCTGCCAGCATGAGAAACAAGACACAAGACACAAGACATATGGCAAAGTATAGGTTTATAGAAATTTTTTTTTAAAGATAAAAGAACTATATAACAAAAAGCCTGCCCTGGCCATAGTTTAAAAATAATATTAGCCTGTGTGCTTACTTGGGTCTGAGTGGCTGTGGGACCAGCAGGTGAGAGAGATTTGTCCTTCCTACAGGCCAAATGGGACACAGGAAAACTTTCAGTTACAAATGATGCTAAATGGAGCTAAAAATAGCTTCCTAGTTGTGTATCTCAGGCAAGCTATGAGCTGCAATATGGTAGGTTTGAGGCATGCAGGCTTGACCAGCAACATGTCAGATTCCCATCGAGTTACACAGAGGTTTCTGCAAGCTGTGCAACATGGTACGTGGTGTTTATAGCTTTTTTTTTTTTTTTTTTGCTATTAAAAAAAAAAAAGAGGTTTCTGGGTTACATGCTGCTGGATGGAAGCATAGACCCACTGCTTCCCAAAGTCATTGGTGATCTTGGTTCCCAGAACTAGCTGTAAACATATCACTGCCATGTTGGGAAGCTGAGATGGGTGGAGCCAGCAGCCACAGCGGCATTTCAGTCCTAGTCATGCTGCAGTTCAAAGCAATAGATTTAGAATAAGGCAGATTCAGATAGAACAAGACTTTAAATGGTTTACAGTGTATGTAAAAATGTGCATAGGCTTAGAAGAGAAAGGAAAGTAAATATAGACAATTATCTAAAGAAATATTTTTTTAAGTCTTTAAAGAGACAGTAATGTGCTTCCATTCATTTGGCTATTTGTCCCTGTGCTTTTTGCAATCTTGGATTCAACAATTCACGCTTTTACAGTCCCTCCTCTTTCTCAACAGTTGGACACCTGGAGCTCTACCTGGGGCCTGGCTGAGGATCTCTGCATCCACTTCCATCAGTTATTGGATGAGAGTTCCAGCTCGACTGGTAGGGTGTGGAAGCACACGAATTATGAACCAAAGGCTGTGGAGCCCCCAACTGGATCAGGCCCTCTGGATAAGTGAGACAATTGAATAGCTTGAACTGTTTGGGAGGCATCCAGGTTGTGGGACCAGGACCTATCCTTAGTGCATGAGCTGGCTGTTTGGAACCTTGGGCTTACACAGGGACACTTTGCTCAGCCTGGAAGGAGGGGACTGGAGCTGCCTGTACTGAATCCACCAGGTTGAATTGAATCCCCAGGGGAGTCTTGGCCCTGGAGTAGATGGGAATAGAAGGGAGGGGAAGGTGGCAGTGGGCCCGGGAGAGGGGAGGACCTGGGAACCCATGGCTGATGTGTAAATTTAAAACACAAATATAATAATAAAAATGACCCCTCCCCCAATAAAGAGACAGTAATAAAAAATAAGCCATGTAAACATGGATATTGAACAAAGAGTTTGGATTATATTGTCTTTGGGATTTTTTAACTGCAGAAAGACATTTGACTTTAAAGGCTGCTCAGTTAAACAATATGTATATTTTATTTCTTCATTTATTTTGGTTTTTTGAGACAGGGTTTCTCTGTGTAGCTTTGCCCCTTTCCTGGAACTCACTCTGTAGCCTAGGCTGGCCTTGAACTCTCAGAGATCTTCCTGGCTCTGCCTCCTGAGTGCTGATATTAAAGGCATATGCCACCACTGCCTGGCAATATGTATATTTTAAAGGTATCTTGATTTCAAAATTTATGTCTAAGTATATGATGCTTTGGAAAAGAGATTCTGCTTTTGTTTCCACAGAAGATGAGAACCTATGGATTTGTTCCAGGTTAAGATGGATCAGATTTGATCAAGCCAGACAACAAAAGTTATAGCCAGTCTTCCCAGGAATTGACCATTATTTTGAATTTTCTCAGGATCCCCATAAGAATACCAGTGACCCCAATCTGCAGGAAGTAGCCTAGAAAAGTATACCCACATTGCCAAAAAACAGACTGTGGATATTTGTCTTTGTTTAGGTTGATTACAAATTGTTGTTTGTTGGTCATAGTCAATCTCCTTCTAGAAGAATAAAGGGGGATGTGATAGGGAAATATAGGTTATAGATATGATAGAAGAAAAGGGTAGATTATTATTTAAAGAGCAACAACTTGCTTAAAATATTTTACATTGCTATGGATTTTAGTTTATTGAAACAAATTTAAAGTTAATTTTGTTATACTGTATGTATATTTCTACTCACACTAAAGGTATTATGTTTATGTAAGTCATTAAATTGCAATGCATAATTAAGAAATACAGATTAATAATTAGTCTTCTATGATGGTCAAACTTATAGTTATGTTAAGTTTTCTAGTTATATATAGATATAATTCAATTAGATAGAAAATCTTCAAACACTTCCAAGACCTACAGAATATGGTGTTTAAAATGTTTTAAAAACTTAAACTTTCCTGGACAATGAGACATGTCTGCTCCTGGCAGCACCAATTTACTTCAGAGAGAAAGATGGTTGTCAAAGACACTACATATGGAGTTTCTCTTCTTCTTGGCAAAAAAAGCCATTTGGACAAGAAACTGTTATTGCCTGGACATGCAAGACCCATTGGAAGGTGACAAATGAACTTTGCAACATTAGATGGTCCTTCAGGTTTCTGCTTTACAGAAGAAACTGCCAGACATTCTACAGAACACAAGAAGAAGCAAATGAGAGACCCCTGGCCTGTAGGCTAAAGAATGGATGCCTCAATGTTACAGAAGAACTTTGGGTCACTCTCCAGGTAGCCAGATGTCTCTGTCATTCTATGTTTTTTGGAAGTTGCTTACAATGCTCTTCCTGTTTTCTTAGATAATATTATAAAAGACATCCTGAGGTCTTTGATGTAGTTGAAGGCTAGATAGTTATAATTATGGTTTTCTTTGGTTATGATAAGAGATAAGGTAGATATGAAATCTTAGACTCACAAATATAGGATAGGTAGGATATCTTGTTTAATTTTTCTAAATACAAATAGACTAGATATTGTAACTGTAATCCTTGGTTGATGTATGTAATTTTACTAGGTTAAAGTTAAAACCTTCCTTTTGTTTCAAAAGAAAAGGAGAAGTGATGGAGGAATATCTTTCTGTGTTCTGTGAAAATATGTTGCTTTGATTGGTTTGGCCTATGACAAGGTAGCTTAAGAGGCAGGCAGAAAATCCAAACAGGGTGGAGGAAGGAGAAAGACAGAGAAAATACTGCCAGCCACCGCCATAAGGAGCAAGATGTAAAAGTACCAGTAAGCCACAAGTCACATGGCAAAGTATAGATTTATAGAAATGGGTTAATTTAAGATATAAGAACTAAATAATAAGAAGCCTGTCATGGCCATAGTTTAAAAATAATATTAGCCTGTGTGTTTGTTTACTTGGGTCTGAGTGGCTGTGGGACCAGTGGGTGACAGAGATTTGTCCTGACTGCAGTCAGCTGGGACATGGGAAAACTTTCAGCTACACACTGGCTTCCCCATTTTCAGGATGAGGACATGATGGTTAAACTTGACTGTCAATTTGGGGTTAACAGTCGCCTTGAAAGGGCTGAAGAGATGGTACAATGGTCAAACATGCTCACTCATCTTGCAGAGGACTCTGGTTTGGTTCCTAGCACTCCTATCAGGTGACTCACAGCTGTCTGTAAATCTAGTTCCTGTGGAAACACCCCTTGGCCTCCATAAATATGGTATACATAAACCACACACACACACACACACACACACACACACACACACACACACACACACACTAATAATAATAATAATCACCGTGGAAACACATTTCTGAGCATGTCTATAAAGAAGCTTCTAGGTTAGACTGAATTGTCAAGGCCCAGACTAAATATGAATGGCAGCATTCCATGGGCTAGACTCAATAAAAAGAATACAATGAGCTTAGCAGCAGCATTCATCCCTCTGTGTTTCCTGACCGTGAATGCAACATGACTAGCTGCTTCATGGCTCTGTTCTATGACTTCCCCTCTATGATGGAGTGTAGCCTCAAATTGTGAATCAAAATAAATCCCTCTTTATGTAGTTGTCTTTGCCAAGTTTTCTGTTGTAGCAACAAGTAACTAATACAAGGAGTGAGTTGATGGCATAGACCATTTACGTATGGTCAAATTCCCCTATAGGAATGAACAACAGAATGAAATCTCAGTTGACAAAGGTACCAATGAATTGATTATAAGCTGAAAACTTGTGAAAGTCTATGGAAACTCATGTCTGGAAGAGCTTCAAGTAATAAGTTACAAGAAAAAATAATTCAATCCAGTTTAATAAATATCATACGCCAAGCAAATTGCTGTTTGCACCATGTGAGATTCTGTGAATACAAGAACATCAAGGCAGTAATGACCCAGTCATTGAGAATCCAACTCTGTAGATGCAGATATCACATAAGGCAGAACTAGCACTGGGTAGGTAAATTATCACACATCTTGGTCAGAGACTTTGGAAGCAATAAGTTGAGGCTAAGTACCAAAATGAATCTGAATGGAGAAGATATAGATAGTAGATTTTAACCAGCATCTTTTCAACATTTTACTTTGCTCACTGATGGAAAGGGCATCTTTTAGATAAGGTAACACACCATATTGACAGGCTGGTGGACATATCAAGTATAAGTAGAATGAAGATTTATTTATTTACTTGTTTATTTTAGGAATTCCAAGTTAAATTTTTAATTTCATTTAAGTGAAGGTACTTGTGACACTGAGTAGACACTAGAATGATTTATTTCTTTAATATGCACAACTGCATTCACTAATGAGGGCAGAGGCATGGTGCCAGATCACAAAACCACTGATGTTTTGTCCTCTCAGGAGATTGTCTCAGCAGCTCAGTTCACAGTCAGAGAAATTAATACCAGTGACCTGACTGAGAGGGTGACAGTGATGGAGGAGACAAAACTAAAGAGGTTGTGCTAGAATCGCAGAATGGAATGAGCAGAAATGCTCTAAAATTAAAACAGTGTTACCAATGTCGAAACAAGGCAATAGAGCAAGATCCCACACAGAATGATTGCTGTAAATTCTGCTGTGGAAATACTAAAGTGATTTGATATTTTTTCCATTTAGAAAGTAGACTTTTATGATATCCCCACAATTCTTTTCCCATGAAAGATAAGATAGCTTAATTTCTTCTCCTTGAGGGTAGATAGGAACTGAGAATGTGATAATTTTTTTTTTCTGATTAAGTTATACTAGATGGCAAAGTAGAGTATTTTTTGCGGCTATGTCTGTGATGCCTCTAATCAGTGGGCTTAGCATACTCAACTGTAACGACACTGTGCTGGATCTGCTTGACATGATGCTTCCTTCAAGGAAGCCACTAAAAGAAATATTCTCTGCTCTTGACCACCAATGAATAGCCCACTGTGAGTAAACAGCTTTAAAGAAGGAATTTTGTCTTTGGAATTTTGCCTTTGGAGTTCAGAAGAGAAGCTCTGCTGGTGACAGTACTGCAGGTTTGGCTGTCATCCTGATGGGCACCTCTGAGAGCCCATGCGAGCAAGGCACCTCTGAGAGCTTTTACAAAGGCACGTCCTGGGCAGGGGCCAGAGTTCAGACAGACAAAAGCCATGAGATATCAAAGGGTTGTTTTAGTAGTCAAGTTTGTGAATTTGTTTTACTCCAACACAATATTAATACACTCTCTTCCTTAGGTACAAGTTCTCAGGCCAGAATGTTGAGGATTTGATTCATAAGTAACAAATGTATCAATCTATCAATCAATAAACACACACACATACACACATAACATGTAAGACATTTTATTAATGAAACCCCATGGTCAATGCTCACTGGAGTAGTAGTGCTATCTTCATTCAGGTAGGCAGATTTCCCTTTCCTATACCCATGCCTTATTCTTAACAGTAGTAAGAATAGACAAACAGTGTTTCATGGAACACACCATGAAATTGCCATGCAATATTGTGAAATAGGAAATAAAGTTATATATCTTTAATTTACTTAATCTTAATGAGACAATTATCACTGATTCCCAAATTGAAGCAAAATAAAATGAAAAAAAGGGCAATGTATGTAAAATCCATCAAATAATTGTCAATTTTGAGGTATAACTACATCCCCTATTCTGCTGCTTCCTTTCTGTCTGGGATGTATTTGTATTTCACTGAGAAGCAGACTGGGAATGAAACTGAACACCCATGTATCATACAGACAATGAAATAGAGGCAGCCAGCTGTGTGCAAGGGTAAGACTGTAGGAAGAAAGTCTGCTCTGTTCCTCCCAAATGTTTTGCTCAGTTCCTGGGATAAAGGAAATCAATTCTTAGAAAGAATGAGGACATTAACAGAAACACTCTCATCGGAGTAAACTCCAGAGTCGTGCTAAGAAACAATTTTGCAATCTTCAGGAAGGAGGAGGAGGCAGGGCTGTCCTTTACCAGTAAAACAATACATTGAACTAAGCTTCAAGTCATTCAATTCAGCAGTGAAGAAGAGGTTTATTTGTCCCAAAAATGTGTCATCAGAGAGTGCTCTTGGCAAAGCTACTTTCCTCATTCTTAGCTTCTGGAGGCCATTGCCTCATCATAACAGGAGGAATGTAAATCAGAGAGAAACAGAATCCCCCAAAACCTCATCAGAAGCTGAGAGGAAGAAGGACCTAAGGATGGAGAACCGAGGAGTAAGAATAGGAGAGATTACCTTTGAAACATACATATCTCATATCTTCTACTAAAGATCAAAAGTGAAGGCTAATTAGGCTCTTACACTTTGGTCTCTATGTGAATATACAGACTTAGAATTTTAGAGTTCTTGGTAAAATGGACATATCAAAATACTTCAAAGTGTTAATAGTTTTGATATAAGGTTATTTGTTTTTATTCCGTTTGGTTTGTTGACCTTCAACAGTGTAAGTAAGTAAATAGGTTTTTCAACTGTTTTATCTATGTCATAATTTTCAACATAGTCACGATGGTTCAACAACATAGTCTACTCCAACAATTACCTGTATGACTGTTTTATTTGATGTATGTGGCCAAAATAGATTACTTGGAACTGAGTAGTTTAAAAGCAAAGTTATTTCTCAAAGTTCTGGCTTGTAGATTCTAAAATCCAGGCAGGAGTCTGAGATCTCACCACCAGTAGGCTTGCTGCCTGGAATGCTGGTTCTGACTTGGGATTCTGTATCCTTACCAGGGCAGAGATGCCATGATATGGCAGAAGGTAAAAGAGACACTCTTGGGAGGCAGTTAAGGAAAAGAGGAAGATCAGCTACTGCCAAATAGAACAGAACTAGTGGGAGAAAGGTTGATCTAGGCAGTGAAATGCTAATCTCACCAAATGAGTTTGATATCTGTGCCCGAGCTCAGAAGTGAATCCATTTGGGGCTGGTTATTTGCTGTTTATTGCTACAGAGTTTGAGAACTCTGAAGCCCTACTGACACCCACAGCTGTATACTTTTACCAGGATGATTAATACATAATGGGCCATGAAGGAGCATAGAGAGAGGTCCTTAACTTATACAAATTTCAGTTCTTCTTATGCTTTTAGACCATTGGAAGGCAATGTGTACCAATAACATGAACCACACTAGGCGATATGAGTTTGGCAGTCTCCAGAGTGTGGAAGAAGCCACACAACTCATGTATTTCAAAGCTAAGTATGGGCAGAAAAGACTACTACCAGTAATCAAAGAAAGGAAGCTACTAAGTGAGAACAGGTATGACAGACATGGGACCAGGAAAGATAAAAGCCCACAAGTTCAATAATTTAAGTAGAATAGCCACTAGGGAAATGAAAATTAAAACTGCCTTGAAATGACATCTCATGCTAGTAAGAAAATCGATAGCAACAAATACTGGTGAGGATGTGGCGTAAAGAGGAAGCCTTATATAATGGTAGGGATGGAGTGTGGTGCATGACACTATGGTATGTAGTAGGGAGGTTCCTTAAAAATTGATATTAGAACTGTAATATAACCCAACAATACCACCCCTTTGTATGTAGCTGAAGAGCTCTAATTAAGCATACTACAGAGTTACTTGCTTAATTTTGTTTATTGCTAAAAAGTGGAACTAAGCTAATCCTAGATTGTCAGTAGCAGATGAGTGGATAACTAAAACTTAGGTTCTTAAGCACAATTTAAACACTCTGAGTGTCTCTGCTAATTGTATACTATGTTTCATATGAATATCATATACATCTCATACTTTTCTGTTCACATTTTGGTCATTGTCAAAACTTATAGAATAGTTCCTGTGATCTTCAGTGAGAGATTAATCAGCAGATTCTAATTTTGAATTGGCATATGGGTCACTTCATAAATAGATTAGCCTGGACTAAGATTCAAATCAGTGAGTATAGGTAATTTCCAAACACTTCAAGAGAAACTTTAAACACTTTGATAATTTAGGTATGATTCATCTGCATTTCTTTCTGTTTTTCATATAATGTATTCACAAGGGTAGAGAATATTTATAAGTAGGCAAAGGCATCAGAGTTAGGTCCGAGAGTGATTATGATAACATATATATTTGACAGGGCTTATTTGTAGGGAAAAGGTCTTGATGATGTATGCATAATCCCTAAGCATTATTTTTACATTAATTGCACATAGAGAAATCCACTGAAATATTAACATCAGAAACTTGAATATGGGACAAACTTAGCAGGACTTCTTAATTCCATCTTTCAAAAGAAATAAGTTCTGGAAAGCACAGTGTGCTTTAGGAGCATAAGAAATCTGGGCAATACCCAGGGGGACATACTTTTATTTTTTCTATTTTAAAGTAAGTAGTGTGTTCCCCCCATGATGATTGATTTGTTTCTTAAATACTTCAAATCAAATTGGCTTTGCTGAGAGATAACCTCATCAATCAAATCATTTAGTCAGGACAAATCTGCACAATTTAAGTTAAAATGTAATGTGAAATTTAAGGTTCTTAAACCTGACAGATGTATATTATTAACTTTTGAACATATTTAAAGAACTATTGATTATCGACTAAAAATTTATGCATGAAAAACATGACTACAGTGATGATTTAATTGAACAAATAATGTTTTCATCAACAAAGTTACTTTTAAGTTTTATTTATGGGTATAGAAAGGCTTTGTATAGACATTTTCTATACAAAGAGTTTAGAAATAGCTCTTGAGATTAAAGGGGTATAGATTTGTGGCTTGAAGCAGCTTAAAGTTTTGTGGTGGGCACATTTCATACAATAAATATAATATCTGCCTGAGATTACCATGCTAAATACAAAATGTGGATGATACACTCTTGGAAAACTTCAAGTTACAACTATCTTACAGTATTTTCTGCAACTAATCTATTTCATAATTATGGCTTCAGCATTTATCATAAATTGAAGCCTACATTTGTCTTCCCAAATGTAATAATCTTGACCTTTCTATTTCGCTTGTATTTCAGAAAGGGTACACTGTTCTATATACAATCATAGGCAAAGAAGGACATGCAGAGGCCACACAAAAGCAATTCTGGAATGAATCTCAAGAATGATTTCAAAGTAATACCATGTTTCAAGAGGATATGCAAGGAAATGAGTCTTTTTTTTATTTAGCTTGGTTATAGCATAATTCTTTTGCTTACTTTTTATACCTAAAAAGTATGTTTTTGTATTGATGGAAAAGATTTATAGGGTTTTTAATAGTAATAGATATGTCCACATCTGTATTTATTGCTGCATTATTCACAACAGCTAAGAAATGGACCAGACATCATGATCTTGATGCCCTTTTTTCATAGAATCCCTCTTCTCTCTCTTTGACTAGACTCCTAGAGCTCAGCTTGGTGCTTGGCTGTGGATCTCTGCATCTGCTTCCATCAGTTACTAGATAAAGACTCTATGATGACAGTAGAGTATTGACCAATCTGATTACCAGAGAAGGCCAGTTCAGGCACTCTCTCCATTATTGCTAGTAGTCTAAGGTAGGGTCATGATGGGGAAATGTACAGAGACAACCAAACCAAACTAGTGGGAACTCATGAACTGTGGACCAATAGCTGTGGAGCCTCCATGCGACTGAACTAGGCTCTCTGCATAGGCAAGAAAGTTGTATAGCTTGACTTTCTTAAGGGGCAGTAGGATTAAGATCTGCCCCTGGTGCATGAGTGTGAAGGGAGCCATAAGCCTAAGTGATCTTTTCCCCTCTTTTTCTAGATCTAGGCCTTGCTTAAGTCTCCATAGCACTAGAACCTCTTCTCATAAATACCAGAACCTTTTCTCAGAAATCAGATGACCACGCTGCAGTTAGCAGTTAGGCAAGAATAGATAATCCCCATAGCAACATTCCCAGTTGGCTGAACAACCCATGATTAAAGTCCCCTCCCTGCTTGCAACCCCCTTTTGCCTTTGCCTATATCTGCCTTAAGAGGAAAATAAAATTTTGGAGCTTGATCAGATGTCCTGTCTTGCTCTCATTCTTTGTATCTCTTGTCCCTCTCATTTGCCAGCCCTCCCTTCAGGTCCCTGCTGAAGACCTTGCAGGCTGGGGCTTTTTGGAGCCCAGTGCCTATGGTGGGACACTCTGCTCAGCCTTGGTGCAGGGGGAAGAGCTTGGACCTGCCTCAACTGACTGTACCAGGCTCTACTGACTCCTCATGGTAGGCCTTGCCTTGAATGAGATGGGAAGGGGGGTGGGTTGCAGAGGAAGGCTAGGTGGTGGGAGGAGGGAGGAGAGAGAGATCTGTAGTTGGTATGTAAAATAAATGGAAAATTTCTTAATAATAAAAAAATAAAAAGAAAAAAGAAATGGACCAGATGTAGGTGCCAAACATGGGAAAGAATAAAAATAAGTTTTAGAGAGACATGATTTGCATTTCTAAAGATATTTCATTAACAGGGGAGCATTTTTCAGTTGCAGAATGGGCTTTTCCATTTCTTGTTCTTTCTCCTTTCTTCTTTATTCCTTCTTTCCTTCTCTCCCTCCTTTTCTTGACTTCTTTTGTTTTTTTTCTTACATTTAGTCTGTAATTGTACATTAAGCATACCTTCATATAGACATTATTTGAACACAAGGAACCTTGATTCCAACTAAGGAATATAAAATAAATTGCTGCTAGGGTATGTTGAGAGAAAACATTGCTAGACTTCAAGAGGTACCAAACAGTCACTGTAAAATATTGAGTTAGTAAAATAGCTTTTTGGTCTTTTATTTCCTCAAGAAACATATTTTCTTTTCTCTAATTTCCCTTTATATGCTCTCTTCTCTTTATTTGCTCTGAAAATCTGACTCTCAACTAGCATTTTTTTAAAATTACACATGATTCAAAATGGCAGGTTCTCCATGCATTGAGATACAAGAGCTTCCAGTTAGGGCCAATGCTGGATGTCTCAGAACTGAGAGCATGCAGAGAAACAATGTCATGGTCTGGTCTTCAATTTGGGGCCAAACAAAGGGGTAAAAGAATCACCTGTGGTAAACTTTGTAAGGTGTTGCTGGCACTGTGGCTGTGGTCTTGATCCCTGGGGACAGTGGGTGAGAGGACTCGGAGGCAATGACATGGACTCTGACAGGTTGCAAGCAAGCTTGTTTATCAAATAAAAGGCTGGAGTACATATGTGGGGCTGTTGGCTGGCTTTTGCTTCTAGTTGTTGTGGTGTTTCTTGGTTCACCCTGGGTTGCACATCATTATTTTCCAGTTTGGAGCTTATGGGTAAGGTTTTCTCTGGCCAGAGTGCTTGTTGTGCATGCCACAGCTCATTGTTTGCTTAAGGCATGGCCTAGTGCTTTGGCCTTACCCACCTCATATCACTCTTTTTATTTCATTTTGTGGCTGCTAGTGGGAATTAGAGTTCTTTGCTCTAATCTTGTTATTCCCATTTCAGGAGTCCCCCAACATGGTGACTATGTCTGTCTTAGGTTGGCCTGCTTAAGAAGCTTGTTCTTACCTGTCTCTGGCTACCAACCCTCAAAGGATGGTTCCCCTGGAAAGTGCTGTGGGTGTGCTGGACATTTGGTCTTAGTATTCAGTAATCAGCGGTTATAACTGTCTGTATATGCTCTGATCTGCTCCAGGGGCATGCACTACCACTGCCCAGCTGCCATGGAATCTTTGACCAGTCCTGAGTGATCTATGTAAAAACAGCATTTTCCCCCTAAGGCTGCACATAGCCCACCTTGTTGGAGGAACATTAGGTCTAGTCCTTGACTATTTTGTAGGACCATTTTTGCAAGTGAGGATAGGGATTCCTGCAAGTGAGAGATAGAGTTCTCAAGCTTTTCAATATCTGAATCAATGGCAGCCCTTAGATTGGAATAGTGTTTCTCTTGGGAGATCAAGAAGGCTGCCACTGTTCATAGCCCAGCCAGGCTGATACCCAATAGAAGACTAATTGTGAGTGCTATCATTGGTTTGCCTTTTATCCTCTTTCCATGGGTGGAGCTCCATCTGGTAAGGAGTTTTTCATCTGAGTGATAGAGGAGCCTGGGGACTAGTATAATTAGCACACAAAATCCCTTTTTGTTGTCAATAACCTGGGTATGAGCACAGGGGTCAGTTCTACAGAGCAAGCTCATCAGATATTGTACTGGGGGATAAGGTAGCTGTACATGGTAGCTAAGGCAAAGGTCTTGTTTCAGAGGGAGTGATGAGTAGCAGGTATTGTCCCTATGCATAGCCCCTTTCTACTTACCTGTTGCTGGGTGAGTCCCTTCTTGGAGGTCCTTTGGCATTGCTCTGAATGATTGTTAGTAGAGTAGTTTCCCCATGTGGCTATACTTTCGTAGTAAAGCAGAGCCATATCATAACAGAACTAGCAGGCATTGGTCAATATGGACTGGGAGACATTTTAAACCCTATATGATTTTTCTACCAGATCTATAAGGGGGTTAATGTGTATGGGGAGACAGGTGTTTTTTGGCCATTTAGAATGTGATATTGTGTATTCTACTCTGGTTTGTGTGAAAAGGGGTGTTAGGGGTGTTTTTGGTTGCTGACATGAGTGCATTTTCTTAGTGGGGGAAGAAGTGTGGGTTCCCTTTGTGGGGCAAGTACAGTGTTAGGTCTGACTACCATTCTGATGTTCCTCTGTGTGAGTCTTAGGGTAAACAGTAGGCTGGGATTATGTCCAGAACAGTATAATCTCAGCCCCCATGTTTTTCCAGTAGTCCAATCCTGCTTCTTGCCTTCCTCTGCAAACCTGATGATCAATTGTTTGCATTTACTTCCTGGAGTGGCTCAAGGAAGGTTAGAAAACCTTTCCTTTTCATAGCAGGGACCACAATTTACAGATGTCTGGGCATTTTCGTGTCACCTGCACATTGTACAGTAATAAAATCCCCTTTGGTGGTGGGGGGCTATAGGTGATGCATCCTGTGGACTCACATCCCCAGACAGCACAGTAATAGTCACTAGTGCCCCTGCACCTCTTAATAATTAATTTGTCTCAGGAGTGTCCCAGGCATGCATAAAATCCATGACTTCTGGTCTTACTTTGTAATGACAACCATACCCTTGGAATGATTCCTGGTCAGGTGAGTCCAGGTTCTCTCCCACTAGGTCACACAGGTCTATATATAAGGCAGAGTTGGTCCTGTTGTCTAAGTTTCCAGTTTCTATATTAACAACAAGCCAGGTTTGGTTGATTGGAAAGTGAGGATTACCTAGTATGATCTCCAATGACAGGAGAATTAGTCCAATGATGTAGATAAAGGGATGTTTTTCTGATGTGTTGCTGGTCTGATGTCCCACATCAGCACTGATGTTGGTTTTGTTTGATCCTGTGGAAAAACACAAGCATGCCCTTGTCCCCATGTTAACAAGGGAGTGAGAGGTTGTCAGGCATTGGATAGAGGATCTCTCCATCTGACCAGGGAGAGCAGCATCTCCTTGGGGAGGGAGGCCTAATGCTTATATGCTTGGACTTAGGCCTTTATCATCAAATGATAGGAAATTGCTCTTAAGCCAAATGTGGGTCCCTTTTTGTTTCTTTTGTTTGTTTGTTTTTGTTTTTTGATAATTTTGATAATTGTAGATTTTCTTTTAAGGAAATACACATACTTCTACTGTCGCTTGTTCTTTGGGTTATATGGATGGTCAATATTCCAGTCCTTTAGGGAAACCTTGAACTGCTGGGAGGTATATGCAAGACTGTTATCTGTCTTTATGGCTCAAGGCACTCCCATGACCATCATATAGATTTTAATGCCTTGATGGCCTGTGATGCTTTCCCCCCTGATGGTGCTAGGGCATAGTTAAATGAGGAGCACGTGTCCACTATCACATGTATATATTTAAAATTGTCAAAGGGGGAATGGTGGGTAACATCCATTTTCCAGAGCAAATTGGGAACAAGGCCCTTGGGGTTGACACCTTGTTTACTCATGGCCCCAAGAAAGCCAGAGGGGCACAAATGTTACAGGTCCAGGTTAGATGTTTGCATTGTGCTATGGGCAATTTGGGCAGCAATTTGTGCACATTATGAGGAGACAAATGAAACTGTTGATGGAGTAGTTTAGCCTGTTCCAATAGGGGCAGGTTTACTGTCATGATGAACTTGTCAACACTATCATTGCTTGAAGCAAGCATTCCTGGAAATCCTGAGTGTGATCAAATATGAGATATATACCAGGGATGCCTCCTGTTCTCTAGCATGTCTTATTGCTTTCATGGTCATGGAGATGGTATAAGCATTTTCAGTTTAGCAAAGGACAACGGCTTGCATGCTTGGGTCATGTATCCACTGTCTGAAAAAATGTTTATGGGTATTGACTGGCTCAACTCCAGTACTTTAAGGATGGCCAAGAGTTCTTCAGTTTGGATGGAACCTGGGATGAATTGGGTGTGAGTTGTTTCTTTGCTATTGGGCATTGTGATTATTAGAATGAAGTTCATTCTATTGGCATCTATAAAGGCTGTAGCTACTTGAGGAAGAGGGACATTCAAGGGATTAGCAAACAAGCTTAAAATTAACTCAAGGAGTATCAAGGATGACAAATGTTTATCTTGGGGAATGTTGTTATCCAAGGTCCTTGAAAAAAACATCATTATTTTTTGGAAGGGAAGAGAGTCTGCCCATAAGGCCTGGCTGGGTATTTTTGAGGCAGAAGGGGCAGACAATATTATCTGGTTTGCAGCCCATGATTCTCATTGCAGTTGCTCTTGCTTTAATGCCTATATCAAAGGTAATATCAAACTTCAAGATGACACAGGATAGCTCAGAATGTGATAGATTATCCAGATTAGGGGGCCTGATTGCCACCATGCTCCCAGTATGCTGCCCTTAGTCCAAAGGACTAGGTCTATCAGGGGAATATTTGGATCATGTCTCCTCAGGGAGGTGTTATAGGCAA
Organism: Onychomys torridus; assembly: GCF_903995425.1. NCBI lineage: Eukaryota > Metazoa > Chordata > Mammalia > Rodentia > Cricetidae > Onychomys > Onychomys torridus. The sequence continues at coordinate 5,248,023 of NC_050457.1, read as the reverse complement.
GTTCACTAGCCCTCTTTAAGAGATCCC